>NC_044191.1:10002584-10307941 GCF_900880675.1 Sparus aurata
ACTGCCTTCACACCCTCTTGCACAGACATCTGCTTAATCATTTCTGCAGATCTTGCATAAGCAGTTGCTTTGCAGAGACATCTGGATGTATTTTTAGCTCACTTTTTTTGCATTGTCTCTTGGTAACCGATTATAGCAGTCTCGTTTAAGACTGTGTTTACAATAAGGAAGGCTTGTCATTTCACTTGAATCACAGTTAACACATTGTCAATTTAATTTTTCCAGGTCTGACTGTTGGTGTGGATGTTTTGGCTCCAGAAGGTATGAAAATGAGCAACGCTTAATTTTTGTAAAATTGGAGTAATGAGGAAGATCAGCCTGCAGACATCACTTCTGGAAAAGCACCCAGTTGTCCGGATTGAGAACTCATTTGTGGGACTCGAATGCAGACATGTGCGGCATCGTGTCTTCAAGTCATTACTGGTATTGTGAGAAAGTTCCCGCTGACGAATGAACTCGGCTCACCAAGGCAGCTTTTGCGGCGCTGCGATGTTATTTTTGGCTCTTTTTAATCATGTCACAACATAAGTTTGGTTACATAATCGTAATGTATTCTGGTGTGTTTGTGTCCGCGTGACGCGCAAATACAAATCTAGTTACTTATCCAGATGACTCACAGTATTGGCCTTTTTCCTCCACCGCACCATAACAAGCTTCGTCAAATGACTGGAAGGTGAAATTTCATCAGTTGACTTGGCATCCGAGTGCTTTCTCTCCCGTGGTGCACATGTTTATGAGCATGCACATTTGAAAGAACCGTGTTTCTTTATATGTTAATAACATTCAGACTTAAACTAATGTGCATTACTGTCATTAGAAATAATAGAAATCCTGTTAATGTTTGGATCACTTATTCTCTTCACCTTGGCTACCAGACCCAGAGCAGTGTATTATTTGTTTCAACGCTCTGCATAACAAATGTACAGGTTTTTTGGGGGTGGTTGTGTTTTTAGTTTTGCCCTGAAAGGATCTGTGGAACATTGTCTTTCTGAGACATAATTGTTGTAATAGCATGGTTATGTAAGCGCTTCAGAGGGAGCAATCAGTGCTCATTGTTTGCCCTCGCAAATAGCCCAGTAACAGCAACTAATAAGGGACTGAGGGAGAGTGAGCTTATCAAAACAGAATCACAAGTCCTCAGACTCTTTGTCTCTTCAAATGCACTGCTAATCGAGCTGATACAGACTCTAATGGACGCTAATGGATATGGTCTATAGTGGTCCCAGTCTTTTTGAGGGATTATGAATCATTCCCTGTTTTCCTAGATCACAGAGAGATGATCAAAGCATGAAAGGTCAAGTTGGCTTAGATGCCCGAAGAATTAGAGCTGCAATTATTAGTCGATCAAAAGAAAACTGTTTTGATAATCTGCCTTTTTTCAAGCAAAAATGTCAAACATTTGCTGTTTCCAGATCTCAGCTGTGAGGATTTGTGGATTTCTGTTTGTCATCAGTGAGTGTAAATGAAGAGTTTTGGGCTTTTGTGACGTGATGATTTTGGAAATTTGTAAAGAGCATTTTACTCAATTGATCTTTTTCATCTTACAGACTGAACGATTAAACCTAGGGGAGGTAATTCATGAGAAAGACAGTTGATTGTTCAGTCTCATTCCCAGGTCATCATATAGTGACGCTTTGGGTCGATATTCAGCCTGAAATTCTAACCCAAAGCTGCAGTTTTGTCAACCTGGGAATGAGACTAAACAATCATCCTTCTCCAGGATTGCCTCCTGTACCTTTTTTTTGATCGATGAATCGCGAAAGATGAATCGATGAAAAAAAGAAATGTTGCAGCCCTAACATGAATTCTATTATATTAAAATGTTAGAATATGAAAGCAGGCTTGGACCTTGAAAATGATGATATGAGAAGAATAAAAACCTCTGTAAATGACTGGCTATGATAGCATTTTATTTTTATTAAACACAGCAACATCATTCTCGTTTTACCTCCGTCAACTTTCAGTGTCATAAATAGTCTTATCTTAAAGCAACATTATGAAGAAATTGGCATTTCTTTCCAATTTGGAGCCCCCGACAGAGTGCAGCACCGCTGTTGTAAATCCAAATCCCACGTCTGTAACCGTGTGTCGGATGTAGAACATAGGAGCTAGCTACAGACAAAGCTCAATACATCATAACAGTGTCGTGTTGAAAACGTGTATGTTGAAGTAAACGTATGTAAAGCTGCGATCCTACCCTCTCACTGAAGCTACACAGTGCAGAAACAATCATGACAGAGACGCCGCCTGGCTTCAACCTTTGTGACCTCTTGCATATAAGTGAGTGTGAGATCCTCGGTCATCAAAATGCCCTTCTGTTTGGATTTTAAATACGCCTCACTAACTCAGGGACCTCCTTGTGTGGTGCACCCTTAATGAAACCCAATATGCGCATGTACGTACTTGGATTGAATCTTGAATGTCTCCCTCGGCATGCTGGGAGCAGTTTTGTAATCTGGCCCTCCTCGGCTTCAAACACATACTGAGACGCCTCGTAAAGACGGGAGTCAGCCAGCAGAGGATTTGGATCCGGGCCTAGGCCTCAGCGGGATCCGTGTCCATTGACAGGTCTGAGAATAGAGCCCTGGGATGACTGGGATAGTTTCCACAATGCAGAGTCGTATTACATACAGTAGACCTGCACGTCTCTAATCCCCACGGTAAGCACTGGACATTCTGAGGTAAGTATACAGAGATGTGGTTTGACCTAAATCTTCACAGCTAGCATACTGGCGCTGTGACATGTTTCTACCTGATACTTGGACGTGGAATCGGGCTGAGCAGAAGTAACACATACGTACAGCTGCAGCGATAGGTGGACATGTCCATCGAAAGAAAACTACTTGCCAGCCACTTTGAAAAAACGTACATTGTTTCCGGCATCTTTAATTTGAGGATTCGCTGCTTTTCTTTGTCAGCGATTGTAGTCAACGAATAGTTTTGGGGTTTGGGGAGGGGAAAAAGAAGCTATTTGAAGTGTCGCTTTTTATAGACTACCCATGAATCGATTACTGGTGAAAACCGTCCTTAGTTGCCGCGCCTACACATGGTGAAACACAAGAAATGTTGCTGTAAATGACCGGGACTCGATATATGGAGGCCTAGGACAACAGCAGAAGACCATAAAACCACAAGACTCGGCTGATTGGCCAGGAGAGCGGTGAGGGTGGAGTGATACAACATGACATCTTAACTGAGGTAGTATAAATAGGAGCCTGTGCCACATTCTGCTGCAGGCGAAAGGGATGACGGAGACCACACACGACAACTTGCTGCTCGCCGGAGTTTGTAGGTAAGATTTTGAAAAAGCATTTAAGACGGAATAGATGTATCTTTCTTTTGGTGGAATCATAAAAGCAGAATTGCACACAGAGAGAGACATGTCATCTGTTTCCCTATTTTCTAGAACTTCAACCAAACACTGAGGACAACATTCCCACCACTCAACGCCAGACTGCCAGTATGGAGATGTCCAGCACAATGTAAGTACTTAATGCAAACTAAATGCGTGGCGAGGTGCCTTATGTTACTCTACTCTCTTCAATTTAACTTGTAAATGTTATCCCATTTTTTGGTATCGTGGGAAGCATTGCTTGATATTGCACCTCACAAGCCGTTAACAGTATATACATGCGTTGAATGACACATCTAGGGTGTGCTGTTGATCGCTGTCTGTCTCTTACAAGTGTCCTGCCGGAAGTCGGCGTCAGGTCAGCAGCCCAGTCGGCCGGACTGGCAGAGATCGCTGTCCGACTCTTCTTGAACCAAAGTAAACAACTGTGTCCTCATGTTTGGGTTCCCATCCTGAAGCCCCAGCGCCCCTGCATCCGTCCTCAGGTTACAGGTCAGCTGCCCTCTGACTTCTTGAGCCAGGCCTATCTGACCCAGCCTCTCCCATTTTTCTTGGACGACCTGGATGAGGACGAGGTTTTCCTCCCGATGAAGAACAAGCGCGTGGTTTTCGCTGACTCCCAGGGCTTGTCTCTCACAGCCGTGCGAGTGTTTTCGGATGAAGAGGAGCACGCTGACCTCGACCTCCTGCCGTCGCTGCCGGATTTTGGGAGCTTGACAGAGGACTGCTACAGCTGCACCGTCAGCACATGCTGCCCAGGAACGCAGCTCAAACTGGGCTTCCCGCCGCCCTCTGCAGATTTCCAGGCCTTCCGTGCCAAGCTGGCAGAGAGCATGGTTATCCTGGAGAACTGCAGCGTTAACGAACAGGCCCTCAAAGGTACTGTCAGAGTCAGGAACATCAGCTTCCAGAAGGACGTGCGTGTACGCATCACCTTCGATTCATGGCAGAGCCACAGAGACGTGCCCTGCACGTACCTGCAGAAACGCTTCGGAGGACCTCAGACGGACATCTTCGAATTTTACGTTGATATTCCCAAAGTGCTCGATGCCAAACGGAAGATAGAATTCTGTCTGATTTATATACCTGCGGGGCAGAGCGAGCCTTTCTGGGACAACAACAACGGGCAGAATTACAGCATCGCCGTGTGTGTGAGCTCACATCTCTGTCGCGGGAAGTATCTAAGTGAAAGGGCATGACTTACTCAACCTAGATAGGATCCCTATTTTTGTCACATAAAGCATCAGTCCTGGGGAGAGATGAAGTGGATTGTCTATTTTTTTTCATATGCACTCCGAATTATATGGAGCCCATTTCCACAAGTTAGGGACAAAAAAATATTTGGTCAATTTTTACTTTGGATTTTGTATTTTCAGTTTTTTTTATCTCATAATTATGACTAAATATGGGGATATATATATATATATAGATATATATATATATTTTTTTTTTTATCAAGCTTAGTGTTCATCTTCTTTAGTCTTTAACTGGCAGAAATGGGCTTCCATAGAATCGGTACTTGTATCTTTAGAAATGTTTAAATGTCTTCGTAACTTGCTTTGTATAAACATTTTTAACAACAGGTCTGCTTTGTTCCGTTTCATCTTCTTTCACATTCAACATCTAGCAGGCGTCTCGGGCCCACAGTCTCTCGTCCCGTGCTACATTTTGGCCTCTCACCAGCCCGTCCTGTCTTGCTGCCGTGCGCCGGGGAGGGGATCCCTTTCACTTCGGGCATTTTTGGGATTCCCATATAGGTCAGAGATTACAAAGCAGGGACAAACTGAAGCACCATAGGAAGAGAGAAGCTAATCTTAGCGCAGCTCTGTTTATAGAGTCGGCGCTCGCTGTCACAGACTGATTGCAGGGAACTTTGTGATAACATCTTCCCCATTACCTTCCCGAAACCCCAAAACACTGACTGGCCCTGCTTACCAAAGTCGGATTGCAGCATATTTTTCTGTGGCGAGAGTTCTGTGCAGCATTTAGACACTGTGTGTAATTAAGCATTGTGATAAATTCAGAAACAGAACTCTACAGCTTGTTTTTTCTTTTAAGAAGCATTATGTTTTTGGCAGGGATGTAAGTTAAACCCACAGTGCAGCATTAATCTCGTACATTTGGCAGAAGTCTTTTTTTTTTTTTAAACAAAAGAACATCTGGCAGTGATTTATAAAGAGAGCATCGCAAGAACTTTTAAATAGCAAAATATCTTATATTTTTTAAAACCACTGACTTTTGAAAAGGTGCATGCTCCTAGTGTTTGCATTTGCAGCCTGTATCAAATGCACGTTTCTTCAACAAAAAAACAAATACCATCCAACGAGTAGTCCAGCATGAAACACGAAAAATTAAATCAAACACATTTTAAGGAAAACATTTCCAAAGTTTTGGAGGTTGGAAGTTCAGAAAAAGCCACAAAGACAAAAGACAGCCGAGACGACTCTCGGCTGAAGAGGGAGCGGGGATTTAGTCCAGTCTTCTAAAGCCTATCATGTCTTTAGTTTTGTCATGGACGGATGCGTGCTGCGTTTCCAGCTGCGATCATGATGAAGTTCTGCGATACACGTTGTAAAAGTCTTCTACTTAAACGTACTATTCTAATCCACGCGGGAGGGGAGAGGGTCAGCAGCATGCGCACACCCTGAGAGGTTTCCACTGATCTCTGACCTACACATGATGGGCTCAACCGTCTTGTCCTGTGCTACACTCTATCAGTACTGTGTGCTCGCACGACCCCAAAATCAGCGTCCCACACTAATGTTGCACACTTTGCAGCTCGGGTCCTTCTTGGCGTTGGCCGTGGTCAGACTCTTGAGCTGGTGGTGGCCGCTGATCTGCTCCACGCTGCCCTGATCCAGGTGAACCGGCTCTGTGAAAAGCACCTCGAGGATGACGTCACTGGCGTGGCAGAACAGAGGCTCCTCCCCCGGCCTCTGGGGGTCAGCGTACGTCAGAAAGGGGTTGGAGGCCAAGTCCAGCATGGGGAGACGGGTGCGGCAGAAGGTGTCTCCCTCCGAGCCGACAGGGGCCAGCACCAACACCACGTAGTGGTAGGCTGTGTACATACAGTAGAAGTCTGCAAAGTACAGGCTGATGTTGGGGTTCAGCAGGTGTCCGGCTGGGATCTGGAAACGCAGGGGGCCGTACGGGGAGTCTCTGGGAGGGAGGCCTGTGTCAAACTCGGTGTTGCAGCTGAAGAAGACTCCCTGCAGTTTGCCGTTGATGGGAGAACCGTGACTCCCACTGCAATCTTTTAGGGCTGGACGCATCAGGCTGCCACACTCCCTCCTAAAGCAAGACATGAAGACAAGAAGAAGAGTATTCTACTATTCAATACCACTCTTATTCTTTCACATACTGTGACGACACAAATAATCCACCCTACTGTTGGAGGTTTACCTTTTTTTTTTTATTTCAGGACAACTTGTCAGTAAACATTTTATTCAGTTAGACTGTCTGCGCTCCAACTGTTGGAGCAAAAGTTGAAACATTGTGGACTGAAGGATCGTCCTTACAGACTGATTGGTTTCCACAGCGTTCTTCTCTCAGGCTTTTTTTTTTTTTCATGGCTCAAGAATTAAAAAAAAATAATAATTTGGAGCTCTGGTATTTAATTTTTTCACTTGATGGTCCTGGCAGATCCCTGCAGGTCCTTGCACTTCACCGCTTCTCAATTTTTATGCACTGGCACCGACAAAAAAATAAGTATTTAAGCGTGATGGTCTGAACGGAATGCCAATGACCTCTTCGTTTGCACCTCCAACAATACAGCGGTTTGGTCACCACACCCAAATTGCAGCGAGTGAAAGACTTGGGGCCCGGTTTCCCCCTGAGGTCTCAAACCCTGAACACTCGGGGACTCAGTTGTCTTCACCTTGTAAGTATGATGCTGAATTCTAGTAAAACATCTTGTCACAAATAATATCAGACACAGTCACCTGACTAGTAACATTTCAGTGAGATGTAAGGATTTGTTCAAGAAATCTTAAAGAGCCAATTTTCTTTTATTCCTCTGGCAGGTTTTTAATTTGCATGCACAAAAAAAAAAAAAACTGTATGTATTCATTCTTCGTCTCATTATTATTTTTGAGGTGTCATTTTTTCCAGAGTGTGGATTTGACAGCTCTTTGTAACATTTCAGTTTGCCTTGAGGTTTTGGGACTTTTATATTTTACGAGTGCACACAATAACAAATGGAAACATATTCAGTCAGAGGTTTCAGGGAAGAAATGAAGTCCAGGCTTATTCACTCTTTTATTTAACTGGGTGATTTAAATAGAGAATCAGTTCTAGATAAACAGTAAGGTAGTGATTTCAAACATTTCTGTTTGCGAGTAAAAAAAATAAAACGTTGCCTATGGAATTATGAAATTAATATTCAAGAGCGCCATCATGTGGATTATCGTTGATTTTTATAATTCCCTCAGGCAAAGTCCTCGGAAATGCAAGTTTACAGAGAAGTCATAGTTCATGGCCACACGTCTCTGATGATTTGTCACTTGAGGATTTGACTCTGTGACAGCACTAAGCCATCGCAGAGTGAATGATTTGGGGCATTTCTGTGAAATGAAATAAACTACAGCAAGCATAACCTCCATCAAACCACAACGTGCTGTTTTTACACTTTGTGTTTGTATGTTAAATAAAGATTCAACATTTTGATCAGTAAACCGGAGTGGAGGTTGTGGATTGCGTTACCTTTGGACAGGTCCTCCCTGTTTACCACGCAAACATGAGAGTGGTATTGATCCTCTTATCAAGCTCTCAGCAAGCAGGCAGGCAAACAGATATTTGGCTATATGCAATACTGTTCTTTTAATTGCAGCTGGGATTGCTTTAATAAACAACGCAGAGATACGCAGCACTTACCTGACATAGTCGAAGTATTCCGGGTGCTGGTTTCGATAAAACACAGAGAACTTGAGCAGCCTCCCTGCTGAGACCTTGGCCTTGTCAAGAAGCTGCTGCAGGTGCTCCATGGCATAGTCTGCAAAGTGGATGGAAGTTTTGTCATTTCAAAAGTCTGCTCTACTTTGAAATGCTAATGACTACCGGGTGCTGAGACAGAATTGTTTTTTTTTGTTGTTTTTTTTCCACTTCTGTGCACTGCAGTTCTCTGTTCTTCTCTTGTTATGCTTTAGTTAAATCTGTCATACTCTGTATAATATCAGTGTTGCTTTAGCTGTCAGGCACGGTGTGTGTCATACCCCCGGTGCAGAACTCCACCACCTGGCTCCACTCTGACACCAGGTAGTCGCCGTCTGGCTGCCGGACAGCAGTTTGGACAGCGACACAGTACTCTGTCCTCGGGCTGAGGAACCAGTGTCCCCTCACTGCCATGGGGAGAGGCACAGCCTTGGCCACCAGCTTGGTCGGCACATCCTGGAGGACGGAGCAGGAAGGAGTTGACATCAAGGACAGGATGCAAGGCTGTAACAGGCTGCCGCGCGGTGAATTAACATTTCAAAGCAAATGTAAATGCGATTGTTAAGTCAACCATTTCCCTCCATGAACTTTGCCTAATTAGCATGATGTTCCACTTCGAGCTCGAGCTACTGTAACTAGGATACATTTAATCAAATCAGCGGCTTTGTTTTGGCCAAGGCCTCCGAGAAGCACAGCTAATTACCAGGGGCTCACAGGCCCATATATCCATAGCAACATCTCTGATGCAAGTTTGTTTGTGCCGCTTTGTGTATCACAGAGAGAGGGAACACATCTTCCGTTCAGGAGCAACTCACTCGGCTTCGACTCCACAAAAGCACTTTTTCAGCTGTTGAAAGCCGGATGAAATAATAGGCCCTGATTACAGTCGGAATTTTGATTTTGAAATGATGTTAGTCTTCAGGTACTGGAGCTACATTTAGACACTCAATTGATCACTTAAATGCTGATAACGTCAGTCATTTGTGGCCATTCAGCCAGCGTAAGAAAGTAAAAGTTTTCCTCATGCAAGAGGCTATTCAAACAGGACTTGAGGCTTCGCGTCCACATACATAAATGCTCACATCAGCTGTTGACACTTTACAGGTCACAAGACTCGAAGAAGTGCTGTGTCGAATTTGGTGCACTTTGGACACACGAGACGTTCAATATTAATACATAGTGAAAAACTTTGCAGACCCGAGGGGCTCACAGGTGATCCTTCTCTCGTGATCTCATGGGGAAGCAGACTTAAACAAAACGGAGACAAGCGTGGTGCAACAGCTTTGTGTAGTAACAAGTTTCAGTGAGAAAAAAGCAGACGGTTAAACACGTCTAGATGAGTGGTGAGACTTGGCTAACACAGCTTTTCGATCCTTCAACGTATTTTTCTATCCTTGTGCTAGTTAACGTTAGCCTGAAGGGCTCGAGTGCAAAATGTAGATCAGCGTGGTACAAGACCTTGCTGTAGGAACGCATTCGGTGAGAAAACAGCAAAAGCAGAAGGTTAAAAGAGTCTGGGTGAGTAGGAAGACGTAGTCAACGTGGCTTTTCTATTTGTACGCGGGAACTGGAGGACTTTTTTTTTACGTTTCTGCCAACAAAACTATGCTAGCTAATGTTAGCATCAAGAGCTACAATGTTTACTGTTGCTTGGCAGCACCATCAGCCGCTGCCATTAGTTGTCCATCGGCTCAGAAACTACCGATGTAATCATCCAGATTAAAAGAAACATGTTTGATATTATCGTGGCAGCTCCGATGAGTGTGGGAGCAGTTCAGGAGGCTTATGACCAGATCTGTCAACCCAAGATGGTATCTGCCGAACGGAATGTTGTTAACATTCACTGCAGCTAGTTATTGAAATACCAAAAAACACAACGTATTGCCTGAAAGATTTAAATTGACCTCTTCATGGAGCTAGAAAAGTCAGAGAGTCACCGAAGCTATTATGATTCACCCTGGGGAGAGCATGTCTTTGCATAAATTTCATACCAGTCCGCCCCAAGAGCTGTCGAGATATTTAACTCAAAGCCAAAAATGCGATACAGGTCTGAGGATCAGCAAAGCTGTGAGACTTCAATGAATGACTTTAAAAAATTTCACCGGAATCCATTTAACAGTTGTGGAGATATCTCAGAACCGACTTACTATCCAACACACCAAATTTGCCATCCTTTAAAGTAATCTCAGAGCTGCAGATGGAAGGTGGCTGGTAGTGAAACACAGTACAGATTGTCTCCTCCCACTGACTGAAATTAATGGTCCCTGACAAATAAATGGATTTTTGTAAAAAGGGAACCGTTTTATTGATGCCTTCTATCCGTGCTGTATACTAATTTACAACAGCTCCGTGCTGCACACGACTTTCTCAGCCTTTGTCCACTTTTGGAGGAAACAATGTACAAAGAATGACTCAATGGCCTGCAGCTGTTGACTGCACTCGTTTCTCCTTTTTCGCCTGTATTGGAAGTGACTGAAAGGGCGCAACCGCTGCTTCGTGCTTTCACATTAACGCAGAATATCACGAAGCGAGTTAGACCCATCTTTTAACCTGACTGGACCTCAATAAAGGCACATTTTTTCATGGGATGGACGGATGAAACCAGGGGAAAGGGGTGGAGGGTGTCACGTGATGCGGTGAAGCGGACTGAGATGGTCGGACCCTGTGTTTGAAGCGGTTGGGATCCCTGCTCTCTTTGCGGCTCAGGTCGATGAAGAAGTGCGTGGCCCGGGCGGTGTCCTCGGGCGGCATGTCCCACACGATGCGGAAGGAGTCACAGGTCACCTCACAAATCTGGATGTTGCACGGGGTGGCGAGAGGGGCGTCCATTTCTGTCATCTGCCATTAAAGCGAGAGATAAAAAAAAAAAAAAAAAAAAGGAGGTTAGTTAGAGGTTACGAGTGTAATCTGGGAGTGTAATGCTGGATAGTGGAAAACATCTGCTGTGAGAGATTAAGTTGTATCACAAGTGGACACTATACAGCAGTTCAGGAACATCCCAGGCTGAATCCACCTCAGACAGAATTCAATTAACCTTTCATTTAGGGACCTGTGTCTGAGGTTTTCTTTTTTTCTTTTTTTTCTATTAAACTAACCTGCTCTGTTCCCCCCCCCCCTCGTCCCCCCTTTTGTCTTGCCCTTAACTGACATTTTCCCGTCATTACACAACTCGATACGCTCCCAGCTGAGTGACCGGCCTCTGCTTTCCCCTGTTCATTTCATAATCCACCTACAGCAGTCTCCCAGCAACCGCACTTCTGCAGCCTCCCTCAGTCTCCTCCTGCGATTTCTCAAGGAAGGGGGTCAAACACCAGAACGCCGCGCTGCGCCGGTCAGCAGCCGTTTAAACCCGGGGTAACTTCTCAAACATTCACAGAACAGCCGAGCAAGTGAACTGCTCGCGGCTCGGGGGAAATCTTCCAGCGGCTTCTATATGAGCGGGGTTTAAGTAGCCTAGCTATCAGCTGCAGGTGATTTACGATCATATTTCCTTTGTTGCCCATCAGTGGTTTCGATCCAGGCTGCTGCACATGGCCCTGAGTGCCGGGCTGAGGGGGCAATCTGTTGGTTAGCCTGTGTTTGTGTTTGATTAGCTGTCACCTTCCCCCTCATAAACAGATTGTGAGGCTCTGCAGCCTGTGCACAACGGTCATCTTCCTCTCTGCCCTGAGGACTTGGTGCACATCCCTTCCACCGCAGTTTGATGGTCATTTTCATCCATCGTAAATTTGCTCCTGCGGTCGCCTCCTCAAGCGTTGCTCACTGGTCCTGCAAAAAGCCTTTTTTTTTTTTTTTTCCCTCCAGTCTTCTGCATCTCAAGACCAGGAGAGCACATTCATCTTTCGCCTTATTAAAACTGCTCTCGCCGAGCGCATGCTATATCACAGACGTGCCCCCAAAATAGCACTTCAGCACCAACAATCATTTTGCCGTCTCTGCGCTCCTAAAAGACGCCTTTGCTGTAGTGTCGCTGTCTGACACAGCGAAGGTCTGCTAAGGTGCTCTCCAGTCGGTGTGATGGACAGGCTGCAGCAGCTCATTAAAGCCTGTGAACTGTGAAATTTGTGCGGTGGCTCGTTCACACGGGGGGGGCCCAGGGGAGAGAGCTGTTGCATCACGCATGTGTTTTTCCACACGTCTGTTTCCCAGCTGCTGCTCTCATTTCTTACCACGGTGTCTTTCTCAGAGATGAGAAACTGGGGCAAGAGGGAGATTCTCACAGGACAAGTTATCAAAGCCCCCCCCTAGTCTGTGTATGTGCATGTGTGTGTGTGTTCCACTTTTGGTTCTACCGGCCCACATGTGAGCACGGTTCACGGGCAGGTTCCCGCACCATTCACACAAATCCAGTCGCCCTCATTTATAAATCAGCCTGTAGAGAGAAGTGCGCGCCAATTATCGGGGCTGCTGCTGCAGAACTCCCTTCGATAGTCAGGCGACTGGGTCCAACTAATAATTAGAACGGGGAGTCACATCCTCAGTCATAATGTATGTGGAAGTGTGCACATCGGGGCTGTTTAGAGCTCAGTTGCACTACAGAGATGTTATCTCCGTGAGAGAGCATCAGTAGGGAAGCTGCTGCATACATGCATATATGGAGCAAGGCAGGCAGAGAGAGCAACTCTTTGGTTCAAAGTCTTTTTTTTCTTCTCTCTCTCCTCCCAGGGAGAATACTTTAAAGCACGTTTAGACGGCCGCATGTAGGCTGGAGGAAAAGGCACAATTTCCTCAGTGCACATCGACACTGAAGAGGGTGAAATGGACATCATACAGTGTGACACACTGGGTAATATTGTGTGAATTTACAAAGAAAGAAAAAAAAGCTGTTGTACGGAGTATGACTAACACAGTTTGACGAGCTGCACTGCCTTGCACAATTAAAGCAAGCGTTGAAATGTGGGGGAAACGAGCCACCAATCGCATTAGACGAAACAGCCCGCGTTGCCGCGTGAAACATCCTCGCAGTCCCGTGTGAAGTGGCACTGGGAGGGATGCAGTAAAAGCAGTTAAATGTCATGAGGCGCTCAGCAGAGGATGCACATCAAACTCGTGCAGCAACATCCCAACTACTGTGGCCATATCTCACTTTGTGTGCACAGAATGAGACGCGCCATCACAACTTGACACCCTGACAGTCACATGCAAGGGATTTATCCTCTGAGCACTATACGAGCATCCATAAGTCGGCCGATGTAAAAGAATTCCTTACTTGTGCGAGGCTCAAATTGGGTGATGGGGGAAGATTGCAGCCCGGGCGAATGCTTCTGTCTCCTTCTTCCGCTTTTCCTACTTGTCTCCTCCGCTGCAGCTGATGATAGATCCCCCAGGAAAACTGATTAGGAGGTGAAACGAGCACGCAGCCTCCACTCTCTATTTCCCTCTCTCTTTTTCTCTTTCTCCTCTCCGTCTGTTTCTCTCTCGCTCTCTGTGTCACACACAAACACTCTAACCCCCTCTCTCCCTCCCTCCCTTCCTCCCAATCTTTTTTTTTTTTTCGCTCTGGGCTCTGAGGATGATGTTTACTTGACTCATGGATGCAGCCACACGGGACGAATTAAAAGAGGCAATAACGTAAAAAAAAAAAAAAAGAGGAGAGAAATGAATTTAAAAGAGAGAGAGAGAGAGAGAGAGAGAGAGAGAGAGAGAGAGAGAGAGAGGGAATTATTTGCAACTGGAGTGTGAGCACAGTGAGACGCTCCATCAACCTCGTCAGCATCATGCTCTCGCCGGCCACTGAAACACATCACATCACAGTGAGGAAAATCTGCCCCTGAGGCACAAAATCCACACACTCTAACATAGAGTGAACACTCAGCTGCGTGCCTACGTGTCACCTCTCGGGTATGGAGACAGTATGGACACGAGGGCTGTGAGGAGAAAAATAAAGCTGTTTTTTTTTTTTATTTATTTATTTCTTTTACACACGCTCGGCTGGCTAAAGAGATTATGCCCCAGCAAATTACATAGAGCACCATCAAGACCTCAAAAAATATACACGTGCCAACTGTCATGCCATATGGACTAACCCCGCAGGCCATCTCCCTCCAGCTCATCCGGAGGGGAGGGATGCCACTATGTTGGTCCAGAGTAAGCAGATTTCCACTGGAATTCATTTTCAGAGCGATGGTTTTTTTGCACTCATTCAACCGCAGGGGGCAACTTCATTTTGGATTTCATTAGAGATTACAGGGACCCCTCCCAGATTAACGGCTGTAATCTGCTGCTAAAACAATGGATATGTGCATAGAATAAAGCCAGACAACAAAGGGATGAAGTGATAGCGACAGCAGAGTCCTCCCTCAAACACATCAATTCTGCATTTGAAAAATGACAAAGATAAATCGCCATAATTCCGCCAGCTGTGTGCGGTAGTGAAAAGCTTCATTTATTTCTACCCAGGCGCAGATAAGTGATACCCTCAGAGTGTAATTAAACTGCAATCATCCATCATTAGTCATGCCATGACAGTCTGCCTCTGTCCAAACAACCCCTCTCTGCTCCAGAGGTGGGAATAGTGAGTTTGTCGTAGGAGGGCTGGTTAACTGTTGAGAGGCCTCATTTAAACTTTGTGATGTCCTAAAAAAGGGACAGTATCCTTTGTATTTCAAGCATATTTTCACATTTTCCAGAAATTGTGCAGGTTTATTAATCACAGCCCACACACTGCATGTTAGGAGATCAATCCCAAGGACTGTGGATATGACATGAACGGCTTGTAAATCTTCTCTGGGGCTATGGTGAGATTTTCATGATGGGATTTCCCGTCATGAGTACCTCGGTGTCCATCCAAGAAGGTCACACATTTTTATTTATAATTCTTTTATGAAATTTGTAAATCAGTTGTTGTGCCACAACTGGGAAATACACATATGGGAAGTGTTGTGTGACAAAACTACATGATTTCTTTGATTCTAGTTATACGTGTAGTTTATAAGCGTTAGCTTTAATGTTGCTGTTGCTGTTAGGGTTAGGGTTAGTGTTGTCAGCAGGATTACACAAAAACCACTAAACAGATTTTCACAAAACTTGAATGGAGGATGGGTCTCGGCCCAGAATAGACCTCATTAAGTCATGGTGCTGATCCGGATAAAAGGGTTAGATCCAGGAATTTGTTTCTAAATTTTTTAAAGATTGCAAAATCGGGTGGTTTTGTAGGTTTTTGTTAATTTCTCAGAGAACATGGATCTTGATGTAAAAAAAAAAAGTGTTTTGGTCATCATACTCTTCATTGAAACTTTCATTTGTGTTTATCTTTTAAAAATAGCAGTAGCAACACATTTCTTTGCCCCACCAAAATATTTCGATGTATTTTTGAAACATATGTGGAAAACTAGAGACCATCTTGCGATGGGCTCACAGCAGTTGCGTCACATGTCAACATTTTTATGGTCCAATTCATGAGTACTCGGCGGTTATTAGGCCCGATACATTATTATACGAGTACACAGCAATCAATACGACATTATTTGGCTACATTAGCACTCAGTGTTAATGGGTTGGACCAATCCTTACAACTTGGCCTTCATTTTCATCTCTACCACAATCCTGTGAAGTTGTGGGCCAGCTCCTTGCACAGTTGTGACACAAATCTCTCTACACATACATATTCTAGACAGACATATAAACACCTGGCGAAGTATTCAGATATTCAGAACGGATTCTGTGGTTTCTCCTGCCACATGGGTGTCTCCAGTCTCTGTTACAGCTGTTTGAAAGTAGGGATTTACTTATGTTCTAGCTAATAATTTTCATGACATTTTTTGTAGACATTTTTTCATGACAATTGTTAACATGCACTTGTAATGTCTGCCTTTGATGATGTCTGCAATAGATGATCTTAAAGCTGCATTGCGTAGAAATTGGGATTTTGTAGGTTTTTGGCACCCCCTACAGTTTTTTGAGTGGAACGCCACCCTGGTAAATCATAGGTCTAAAACAGTTTGTCAGATGTAATGTGGGTGCTCACTACAAACACACAGACACCATTCACCCCATTAGAAAACACTGTGCCATCACAATGAGTTGCTTTTTTTAAGGTAGAAAAGTTTTTAAAAAGTTGCTTTAAGCTATCGTTGCTTTTGTCTGCCTGATGTGTTTTTAATGTGTCTGTGGGCCAATGTTCTTCGCTTTTTCACAAGTTGCCTCTCGGAGGACAATGAAGCTTTTCTATGTTAGCAGCTGTTGAGAATGGAAAAATGTTGTCCTTGATGAAAAGTTGATGCACTGTTGCAGCCTGCTCTCAGGTGCTGGAGCCAGGACCGACCCAGATATACTAAACCTGTGAGACGTGGTTGAAAACAAACAAACAAACAAACAAACCCTTAGTTGGTACATTCAAAGCTAAGTTGTAGGACTATTGAACAGTGTTCCTTAGACAATAACATGGTACTTTATATATTATTTCCATTGGCACTGTGTTATTGCAACTGTACTGTTAAAGCAATATTGTAACCCACTTATAATGTAGTACACCGACCCCATGGGCTCTTTATTCACATTATATTGGCCGAGTATGTATACAATGAATAAACAGGGACTGGGTAGTCTTTAATAAATCTCAGACTTTATCCTGTAGATTGAATAATGTATCATGTGACTTACCCTACCTTCTTCACATTGTGTTAGTAAACTATGCACTCACTTAAGAAGATGCAATGTCTCATTATTTCTGGTTTACAGATTTATTTCTAAACATAGCATCATTGCTTTATATGAACTCGTAATTATTTTACAAGCAGTCCGGAAAAACCAAGCCAGATGACGTGCAATTACAGTCATACTGGGGCTAAATGATGACGCTGCGCGGCTTTCTGCGCAGGCTTGATCCGCGTCAACACACCGGTTGATGACACTGCGGAAGTGTCATGGCGCCGCCCGTCCTGCAGTGTCAGAAACAGCACTAGCACAAAACGACGTGTGATGACTCTTCTGTCACACGTTTGGGATCAATATCTAACCAGGACGTCCGAGGAATCATAAGGTGAGTGTGTGGGGAGGCAGAGTGTGTGGGAGGTTCCGCCTGACAGCGTTAAAAGTCCGCGTGCCTGTGTTGAGCCCTCGCTTTCGTGTTTTCATTTGGCCACGTGTTGCTGGATTTCTGCCGTGTTGTTGACGAAAAGAATGTCTAAATGTTCGGAGCCACGGTCCCGACGCAAACGAGAGGTTTAAGTCGGTCGTTTTGGCTCGTAGGCTTAAAATGGCTTCCAGTTGTTTTTGTTGTTTATGTCACTGAACTCCAAGCATGCAGAGGCCCATTCTGTGGGGATACCTGGCGCCTCCAGTTAAAAGAACACTGTTTTTCTTCTTCTGTTCATGCTCAGGCAAAAGTTCTACTGACACGTCGTTGAATAATATTAGCTCAAGTAGGCTACAGACAAAAATGAGACAACCATAACACACATACACGCCATCACAGTCCTGTCTGTACTGGCATGCAAATCGTGCCAGTGTGATTGATTAGTAACGGCAATTTTCCACATAGAGCTGTAGCATTTGATCAGTTAGCTGTCAGCTGGTACATTATTTGGCAATTATTCTCATAATCAGTTAATTGGTTTGAATAATTTATCATGACAAAAATTCATAATTCTCAGAATCCAGTTTCTTAAATGTGAATATGTTCAGGTTTCTTTTCTCCTCTGTGACAGTAAACATGTTGCATGTGGGTAAAACCAGACATCTGAGGACATTGTCCCAGGCTTTTGGAAACACCGATCAACATTTTTTTCACCATTTCTTTTGGTGAGAGATCAGTCAACAGTGACCATAATAGTTAGTCTCATCTTCATATGCTCTGTGGTAATTAAATCCTTTGAGACAAAAGAAAGTATTCTTGATGATATTATACTTTATAAATGCTGTAGAAAAATCCATTTGTATCGTGTTTTTGTTTTCCTAAACAGTTTGATTTGGTTGCTCAAGTATAGCACTCTTATATCCTCCTCGTGAAGGCTTCACTGTTAAGATGAACAAAAACAATGAATCGTCACTCTGATTCTGTTACCTCGACAAAAGCTGTCTTATTTTCTATACAAAACAACTCGCTGTATTTGAAAAGATAAAGATCCAAAGACGTAATCCGTGGTGACTGATCATTGCTGATGTCAGAGATGTGGACGAGTCACTATTTGGATGACTTGACTCAGGACATGATGACATCAAATGACGTGTCTTTAATTCCTTTTCCCGAATGTCTCCAGGGTAGGATGGCAGATTCGGGCTCTGGTGACTCCAGTGGTCAACGTGCGCCGACCCCTGGAGGTAGCAATGCAGGGCTGCTGACGGGCCGCCGGCCAACAGCCATATCTCAGGGCCGTCTCCCCTCAATGCGATCCAGGGACCTCACCCTGGGAGGAGTGAAGAAGGTAATGTGTGCGTGTGTGTGTGTTGCAATGTTACAGAGAGTTGTAGAAAATGACATTTTTAAATACAAAACCAACTTCTCAATAATCCCTCAGCCACAACACGAATAGGATCTGAAATATATATTTGGTGAATGGTGACATATGTGATCAGTTTCATTTTGTAATTGTTCTCATACTTAATCGCTGTATTTGTCTGTTTTTTCTTGTAGAAAACCTTCACGCCCAACATTATTGGACGTAAAGTCAAAGAGGAGTAAGTTCATAATTGATGCTGAGAAGAGAAAAAAAAAAAAAATTCTGACCCTTGACTAATAACTTCATCTGCCATAACAGTGCGAAAGTCGATGGTGGGCACAGGAGAGATAGGAAAGATGGAGAGCGAGGTCGCGGCCCGAGAGAGCGAGGCAGGGGCCGGGGTCGCCCAGAGGTCATCCAGTCCCACTCTATTTTTGAACAGGGGCCCGCGGAGATGACGATGAAAAAGAGAGGTATTGGTTCGGCCGGATAACTGCTTGCTATGAATAATACTTCACACGTGCATCATTGTGTCATCTTACCTTTCTATAAGTGTCTCTCTGTATCGCACGCAGCCGGTTATGAAAACGAGAGAGATGCACCGAGCGTGGGACCCTCGCCCATTATCAACATTAAGAAGGAGAAGAGAGAGACCGAGGAGGAGACCAAAGAGATTCTGCGCAATCTGGAGAGGGATAATGTAGGTCGTCTTCATTCGGCGGCTTTATTTTTGCATTTTCCACGAATTTACCTTTCCTCTTGCTTTCTTTTCAGTTCATAGACGACCCCTTCCTGAGGAGCGAGCAGAGGAGCTGCCCTGTCCAGCTCCCTCTTGCTGTGTCAGGATGGGGATTCAAGGAGGAGTTTAGTGCAGCTGAAGTTAAAATTGAAAAGGTAGAGGAGGATGCTGAGCCCATGGACTCTGCTGTGGAAGGTAACTGCAGACTTGTGCTGTATTTGCTGTACTTGTGTATCTGTCAACACTGAGTATGGATCAGATAACAGTGCGTTAAAGACATACGCATATTTTTGTTATTCTTTTAACAGCTGTAAACTACTCACCATGTATGGGTGTGATATGATTGTTATTATTGCATGGCCTGGCTCCGGTTGAAGTCATACCCGTAGACTTATCGCCACAAAACTGGCTTTTATTATCCAATTTAACAGTCAGTCATAACTTACAAAAACACAAATCAAATTGCCAAATTGTTGACATCATGCCATCTCTGAATCATGTTACTTTAAAGTGGCAACAGACAACTTTTCCCAGCTAGCGTCCCATGTGGTAATATTGTTATCGCTGCCGTTGCAAGAGAACTGGACTGTTACTCTCACTTGTCGCAACTGAATAGTGAAAAGTTTAGAGGGATCCAGTTTAAACTCCGATAGTTTCATTATCCTTTATCCATTATATTATGCAATCAGCGTTTACTTCATGATGAGCCGCTGAAGCAGAAAACTTATTGGCAGTGTAAATTGCCAGAAAAACACAATTATTCATTGCCGCTTTGAAACAGCTGTCCCCGGTGGCAGCAGTGCAGCTTTCTGTGCAGGCTGCTGTTTGAGAGCAGCGAAAGATAACTGATTTATGGGAAATCTGTTGTTTTATTGGGTGAGACGTTTTTTAAGGGTTTTTCCCCGCTTTTGACATGGCATATTTCTTACGCGTATATATTTCAGCCAACGGCTATGCAAAGGACAGATGTACTCTCCCTAACATGTTAGATGGATGGTAGGGGTGTGCCAAAATATCAATACTACGATATATCGCGATATTTCGTCTTGAGGTACGTTATCGATACACTGGTGCCAAATATTGATATTTAAAAATGTAAAAAAAAATAATAATACATTTGTTTTTTTTGGGCCCACCACCACCACCCCTCTTCGGAGGACAGCTGTATCTTTATTCAAACATAGGTATACAACCAAATAAAATTTAAAAAATGGTTTAAGTAGCTCTGAAACCCACACATATAGATATTTAATGATAGTGTGTGTGTTAAGAAGAGACACCGTGCAATATACTCTTTGTTTACTTGGCTGTCATTCATGTGAAATTGATTGACAATGTTTTGAAATTCCTGTGAAATGGATTCAGTGCAGTCAATAAATTCTGAATTTCTTCAGTGACACAGATATCATGATGTATCGTGGATGAAATTTCTTGCAATATATCGATTATCGCTGTATCGTGATATTATCGTTATCGTGGGCAAAATATCATGATAGTATCGTATCGCGAGGTACCTGGTGATACCCAGCCCTAATGGATGGATATTAATTACTTGTACTGTGGGAAATCTGTTGGCATACAGGTGTACAAGTTGCTACTGAGAAGTGCCAGGCTCCCAAATTACGGGCACTGGACCCTTTTCTCGGTGGACATTTTGACTTGTCCATTCAGGAAAAGCTTCAGCAACACGTGTAGTGTCTAATAATAAAGTTGGTCTATATACTGCAAGAGTTGCTGGAACTTTTTGACCTCTTTAGATTTGTTTCCCTTCTCTGTGCACCTTTAGAAGTGAGCAAAGTTGTGCCAGAAACTACTGTGCTTCTACAGAGCTGGTATGCTTACTCACTGACATGAATTTTACTGGGACACTTAATGGGATGTGCGTACTCACTGATACCAGATCCAGCACCATGGGCTGTTTTTGAGGCACCTGCCATACTGGTACCAGAAACGCTTTAATTATTATTATTAATGATTATTTTATTAACATTGTCCGACAATATAACAACTCTAATGTCCCAGGCAGCAGCTTGTGTATCATTTGTGATAGTTTGTGAAAGCAGGAAAGCCATGATGAGCATCTTGATGCACTCTCAAAATGCTAATTATCTTCTTTCCAGTGAAAAAGGAGCCGGAGGAAACTGAAATTAAGAAGACGGACGCAACTTTCAAGCCTCCACCTCTCCCCGAGCCTGAAGTTCTTCCTGACCTGCTGCATAAATGGAGTCTGAGCAAAGGAGAGGAGCTGTTCTTCATGCAGCTGCCCGACTCGCTGCCCGGCCAGCCGCCTACTGTAGAGCACAAGCCGGTGAAGACAGAGGTGCAGTCAGAGGACGGACAGTCTCTGCTGCTGAAAACAGAAACTCAGGTAGATGGAGTTCTTGTCTACATGTAAAATACATGACGATATTGAGGGTATGTGTTTAAACGTGATTTTTAAATGTGAAACAGGAGCAGGAAGCTGAAGAGAACAACTGCAATCTGAAGGACCTGCGGGAGGGTCTGGTGGGAAAGATGCTGGTGAGGAAGTCTGGCCGAGTACAGCTCATACTGGGACAGGTGACACTTGACGTGTCTCTAGGAACAACATGCTCTTTCCTCCAGGTATGATGGTGTCCCTCCTCCCGTCTATGCTTGTCTCTGTTACATCATCTTTTCTTACAGAATCCGAATTATTAACATTTCTGACTTGCCTTCCTCTCCTTCCTCAGGAGCTGGTCTCTATTGGTACAGAGGGAAGAGCAGGCGACATGTCCGTGTTGGGGAACGTCAAACACAAGATGGTTTGCTCCCCAGACTTCGAGGCTCTGCTGGAGAGCTGTTCTTGATGTTCATCAGAGCGGTGGTGACCTGAGCATCCTCAGGTCTGACAGGTGGATGCACTTGTGGTGGGTCGTGATGTTTACCCTTACTATGGACTGTCCCTGGAACCTGACATGTTATACAAGAACGATGGCGTGCAGACTTGCTGTAACGACATATTGAAATACACTATCTATGAAATATAAATTTATTTTCTTCTTGTGGAACAGGCATGTTAATTGATTCAGGGTTCAAAGGTTGAATGCTGTGCCAAATTTAAGTGCTGTTGAAATTACTTGACATGACTGTACATGGATGTAAATGTGTGAATAAAAAAGTTTTTGTTATTTCAGGATGTTGGTGTCAGATGCTTTTAGATATTGCTTAACTTACATGGAGGGGCTGTGCACCTGACAGTAATCAGATTTCTTCCACCTCCCAAATGCAGTGGAGATGAAAAGCCTTTTGTTTTTCAACCATTACATGTTAAGAATTTAACAACATGTTATCAATGTTCCATGCTCATTGGAATGCACTCATGAGCACTAATAAAGTGTTTTTTGTTTTTTTTTTAGATATGCAAATGTTTTTCTTATCAAATCTGTTAAAATAAATACACTACAGTACTGGTATGACTAGTTAAAGTAAGAAGTTATTCGCAATTTGAAATTAAAATTGATATCAAATTTTAGGCATAGTCTCCACGCTTGTCTGATTCTAACCCACCTACACTAAATTTATGACATCTACTAATTTCCCACATCATATATTTGAAGTGGCAAATAAAGATATCTTAAAAGTGGATTTCTGAAGACAATAACACTGGCTGTTTAGTAGATATAAGTCCAGTCCAGTAGATCAATTTCTTTATTATATTGTACAAATTAGTAGTAGAAAAAGACTTAAATACTGTGAGTAGGTGATCTGGTGTAAAGTTTAACCCTGGGGATTAAAATATGTCTTAATTGAGAATAACATTAGGCTATATATTAAATACTTGAATATGCCTCGAGTCATTGATGTGATTATTTGCAAGTTGACATGGCAGAAACTAAATGACTTGTGACTTGAATAACTTGTCTGTGTATATTTTAAGTTTTCATTTTACCTCTTTATTTATTTGAGATTTTTCTTGTTTTGCTATCAATCGGTCAATGTTTAAAGGTGAAGGGGAGGGAGTACTCAGTAGAAATGTAGAAATAAAGACTTAATTTAATGAAGTGAACAGTTTTGTGCTGTATTGTATTTATTGCACTGGATATTAGTCATTAAAATAATAATGTAATTTATTGTCATACTAATACTACTAGTCAATAATATAATTAACAAACAGGTACCATTAATAAACAGGTACTGATGTCTTGTATTTTCTGTTCATACAGGCTGGATTGAGAAAAAAAGTGACTTTAAAAGGGTTCTTGACTTGACAACGTTTGTCTTGCTGGACCTTGGTCTAAATGACTTTAGTCGCATGCCTGGGCAGTATTACAAATTACAATTATTAGCTTTTAAAGTATTATGTTACCTTTTAGGTCATATTTTTGTTTTGCCAAGTTATTTAATATAAGAATTTAACTACATTTCATTGAAATATCCATCTATCGAAACATTTGCTCTACAGCGCCTCTAGTGGTCAAACGTTTTTACGGCTGTAATTAAAAGTGTCAGTGTAGTATCTCACTTTGACCGCCAGGTGTCAGAGCACAACTGAGCGTTGCTACGTGGGTCCGGCTGAGGGCTGCTCGTTTTAATTACGTAGCAGCGTCGAGCCGCCCGCTGTCTGCCCATGTTGTCCGCCGGGTGGAGTTTGGCTACAGTCCGCAAGACAAAGACAAGTGACCGGCCAAAGGAACCCTACTGTACCGGCGCTGGAACATAACGTGACGGAAGGTACGTTAACTATCAAGTCTTTTGAACTAAATGCATGGTAACGGTGTGCTCGGAGGGCAGCCTGTATGACACCTAATCCACGTTACGAGTCCAAGCTGAGAACAAAAAGGTCGGCTCAGCATTTCATGTATCCCCCGGGACGGTAACGTTACTCCGGAGGGCTGAGCGAGAGGAGCTAGCTGCTCGAGCCGGAGCGCGCCAGGAGACAACGTTTAGCACAACCGTTAGCTGGGAGGCCACGAGCTAACTTCAGACTTTAAATCATCCGTATGAGTACAGGAGTCTTCAGTCTCGCGACCCGTCGCTAGCTCAGGTCGTGCTCCTCCTCTATTGTGTCTGTGGTGGCTAAATTATCCTAGCAAGTGTTAGCCGGGAACTGTTTTTAATTATGCGCCTAGCTAACTCGGTGGGGTTTTTACGCGGCGGGATGGAGCCTCTCGTTAGCCGTCCTGCAGCATCATCACAGGGGATGAGGACAGAGGGCCTCTGACGTTATCTCTGCACCGAGGCTGATAACAGCAATTTTGGCACGTAAACTTCACTGAACATGGATATATGACTGATAATTAACCTTCCACTTTGGACTGGGGACGTCAGTTTTTCATAACAGACAAAGGCTTGCATTGACTTTGTTTAAAGCTGTTTTAATATCCATACTAAGGAGAATGCTAGGGGATGGATATGTTTTCAGTGTTGCATGATTCAGTACTTGGGTCATAGAGAACATATCGTGACATGGATCACCCTCAACGTTTGTTTTTACATCTTTGCAGATCTGTGTGACACCGAGCCGCGGAGCCCCTGGATCTGGCCCAGACAACAGAACCACCTGCTGTGCACAGTTGTTTTTGTTTCATTGTTTACATTTCTTCTGCCAGCGGGACGCCCTGCACAAACAGCAGAGGACATCTGCTGCAAGACCTGCCTGTATTTCATCACCGCTGCTTCGAAGACTTCCCTTGTCCTGGAATTAAATTCACCTGAATTTCAGAGGCAGATTAATGGTGAAAACAATGAAATTCTGTGACATTGCCCAAGAGGGCAACCTCAAGATGGCCTCATCTATTTGTGTTGATTCTGTGAGCAGTGTGAGGAGAAGCTCCATCCCCTAGTTATCTTCATGAAGGCCTTTTTCTGACAAAAGATAAGGGCCACTTGGGGCCAGGAGTTGGAGAGCAGTACCTCCACTGCCATTTGCTCTGCACGCTGATTTCAACTATTTGATAGAGTTCAACTCCCTCCTGAAGTCAAAATGGTGCTTTTCTTCAACCCTTTTGACAACTTGGTGTGTATCCTGCTCGGCATCTCCTTCACCGTGTGGTTCACCCTGCTGCTGGTCTTCATTATTGTGCCTGCCATCTTTGGGGTGTCTTTTGGCATCCGACGTCTCTACATGAAAACCTTGTTAAAGATCTTTGAGGTATGTGAGTTTTAATTGCAATTTAATGTGTTGTGTCACTCATAAATGATCACTTTTGGGTTGAAGCTGAGGATGTAGTGGAAACACAGCATACGCACACACACACACAATATAAAAGTTTGTGTGAAGGTGCATTAGTGTTCTTGCACAGATACAACTTTAACTGCCAGGTTCCTGCTTCTGCCAAACATCCTGATTCGTTAGAAACTAGTTTGTCAAAGTTGTTGACCTCGTTCCTTAAGGCCAGCCTATGTTTGCTCTGTCTTTGCACCGTTTGTCTCCCCATTAATCAGTACAAATAGGTTTGGCTTCTGCAAAGCTGTTATTTAAAGCTGAATTTCTGGTTAAGTTAATAAAAAGAAATCTCTGGCTTCTCATGCATATTTCAAGCCATTGGTTACCTGCAGGCTCTATGTTTGCCTTTAGCATCCAGCCAGCCATTGTATTATTCACTGGCTGATACAGATTAACATCCCAGCCTCAGGTCTATTTCTCCCTCGTTATGTAACCGGAGAAAACGGAGGCACAGACCTTGTCAGTAGCTGTTGTCTGTGACGTGGCCCCAGCAGCCTGGAATATTGCTTACTGATTCATGTTTTTTCTTTCTAGAAATGAGTTTGAATCACGAGTGATGGCATTAATGCATCAGGTTAATGTGCAATGAGGCTAGTTGTTTACCATTTAATGGTCTCCTCCCCTATGTGACTCCAGACACAGTTATCCAGTTTCTCTCTTTCTGCTGTCTTTGGTGTATCTTTATGAGTAAAGCTGTCATCACTTTCCAGCGTGTACCTCTGAGAGCAGGTCTTGTTGCCAGAAATAAATGGACCAGCGGGAGACATGAGAGACGTTCTTAGGTCGTTATTCCAGTCACAACTATTAGATTCAGAGAAAAGGTCAAAGGACAGACTGTGCAAAGCTAAAGCAATGATTTCTTGTTTGAACTATTTGCATACGTCTCATTGCTTGATCTCCCTTTCAGGCTTAAATTAAAAATTTCAATTTCATTTGTCCTACCTACATCAGCATTTTGTTTTTTCAAGTAGTTGCTCAAAGTATTGTATTGAGTGTCCCTGTTAGCTCAACACTGTGACAGGTAGTGATGGGATGTTGTACGGTTTTATTGCAGATCGCAATTAAAACACTTGTTAAGTTAATCATGGTGAATTTCCATAGTCGCAGTTATTGTGAATATCCTCATGAGTGACTTGAAACAGCGGTCAAGCTTAATAACATACAATCCTATTGATTTCCCTTCCCTGTCATTCCAAAATCCTAAACCTGTCACAGTACTTAAATGCTCCTTCTTCCCATTTTATCCCCCACAAAGAAGTTGTATTGGAATTGCGGAATAATATAGATTCCAAACTAAAGAACTACAGGGAGTTGCACACCATGTATTTATGGAGGTGGACCTCACGATCACCTTCAATAAAAGATTGACTAAAAAGAAAAGCCGTCTTTTCTGTGATTTATTAAAGAAAACTTTGTTATTATTAAACGTAAAGTAATTCCAGTATGTTTTGGTGTCATTTTAAGAGTTTTAAACTTATTTTGATATCAGTATAATCGCATGAATCACAGTTGTTTCGGTTTATCCTGATTACTTAAGTGAAAAGATGTTGTGCTGTAATTCCACACCTGTAATATTACATGGGGGATAAATAAGTAAAAACTTCCTTTTTGACATGCAGCTCTGGAGCCACTTGCAAGCTTGTTTGCTCCACCTCTCTCCACCCAAAGTATCATAACTGTCAACCACAGCTGCATGTTAATACACTGACTCAGTAACACGACTTGTCAAGACACGATTTAAAGGTCTCTGTAAAGAGACAAATGAATGCTAAGTTGGCTTGTACCATGTGTGCCAATTCGACATGAGTAAATATGACTAGAGTAGATCAATCAAATGGACGTATCACAGCTCTGGGCTGAATATGGTCAATCCTCAAATAGTATGTGCTTTAAGTTGTTAAAATGTCTTTCTTTCCAACTTAGCTGTCATGTCTCCTGTTTTTTTTTTGCAATATATTTTATTGATTTTACAAAAAAAACAAGCAAACCATACAGCACAGATACAGCCAGCCTGCAAAACAAATGTCTCCTGTTTTATAGACAAAACAGGTTTTATTTTGCCCTAAGTTAGAAAACATGTCTTACCCTCAGTTAACATAAAGTAAGTACAAGTATGAAAAGAGGTGTTAGTTTCAGCATGACTCCTGCAGCCTAGGCACCATCACTAAACATTCTTGTAAGGTTTTTCCAGGTGCTCCAGGCTAATTCCAGTTTTATCTGAGTAAGATCTGCTATCAGCTGTCAGGTTTTCCCCTGTCACTGTTTGATTCATACAAACCTAGAGGTTATCATGAGTCTGGGACTGTTGGAAAAGTGAAACCCATCCAGTTAAATCATTTCCTGATCTGCTTGTCTTCCAGCTAGAACATTGTGTCCTTTTCCTGCCTCTCACTTGAAACAACCTGTTTTTCCCCCATCTTAGCATGCAGAGAGTGCACTCTAAATTCTACATATGGGAGCAGGAGAAGTGCACATTATAGTGTTTTTTGGATGAAGCCATTAATATTAACTCCAAGTGGGTTAACTTATAATCTTGTCTTCTCAACTTTGTTTAATTTGAACCCAGACAGTTTACAACATTAACTACCACACTAACTTAACAGTAGATAACTTGGAGGTAAGCAGCTGTGAGTCTGAACCCTTTTACATTAGTACATCTATGTTATAGTTAGGTCTGTTAATGAAGAGACATGTATTTTGTGTCACTCTTGTGTATTTATACATATTTGCTCTTCCTTTGTAGTGGGCCACACTTAGGATAGAGAGAGGAGCCAAAGAGAAGAATCACCCTTTGTACAAACCCTACTCTAATGGTAAGATGAGTAAGAGTAAGATTACTTTTTGTGTGTGCGTGCATATATCTCAAGGTATATTTGTTGTAGAGCAAGTGTTGCTGACATCCTGTCTGTCTGGGCCACTCTAGCTATTATTGCCAAGGAGCCCACCTCTTTGGAGGAGGAGATAAAGGAGATACGGCGGAGCGGCAGCAACAGAGACCTGGACTCAGCCTCTGAGTTTGAGATGTCCGACATCTTCTATTTTGCTCGGCGAGGAGTGGAGAGCATCATGGACGATGAGGTGACCAAGAGGTTCTCTGCTGAGGAGTTGGAGTCCTGGAATCTGCTGACCCGCAGCAACAACAACTTCCACTACATCAGCCTGAGGCTGACCGTCCTATGGGGGCTGGGCCTGCTGATCCGCTATGGCTTCCTGCTGCCTCTCAGGTATTAGCTGTACCTCAAACAGAAAGCCTGTTTGATATTAGAAGGGCACCCTGTTCAACACAAGTATTTAGGAAAACTGAGGTCCTAGAGTGGAAATATATGCCTTCCTGTATAAACCACCACAATGCATAATAGCAAAATGTGGCCTTGACATCGACACATGTTCACATATTGAATGTCAGTAATTCAAAGCTCTTATCAGTAAAACACAGCTCTTGGATTCTGCAGCATCTTTGTCCTCCATATCAATTTGTTTTATTTTTTGCATTTAACTAAATTTAACTTTTGGATTCAACTATCAAACGTCAAGAGTATCCTCTGATGTGTGTCTGATACCAAATCTCAGTGATAAAAACCCCTGCTTTTTATTTATTTATAAAATATTTTTTATATTTATTGACTTCACTTGAAAGACACTTTTGCTAACCAGTAGCCATAAAGACAAAGCTAAACACCGGAGCTAACATTACAAGCTAACAAGCTAGATTTAGCAACATGCTACGTAGCTCGACTGCAACATTGCAAGGCAATATGCACTATTGCGAGTATTAGTGTAACCACCACCATCTTAGCCTTGTCGTTAAAAAATAGAGTGAAACTGACCAGGGAGGGGCACTGCTGAGTACGCACTGCGCAAGGGAGGGGGGGCTGATTGACACTTCTCAGACACTCCCCTTGGCTCTGATTGGTTCTGTTGAGGGAGCAGGGATTTTTGCAAACCAAATTACAGCCACTGGGTGGAACCACAGACAGTGGATTTTTTCAGGACAGCAGGTGGTCGGGGGGCGCTGCTTGCCTGAATCGATTCAGAGGATTTTCTATATCGATATTGAACTGGGAAAAAATATATTGCAATGCACTGATGAATCGATATTTTTACCCACCTCTAATCTTATTCTACTGTCGGATCATAATGACATTTTAGCAAATATGACAAAATAGGCAAAATTCAAACATGATTCAAAATTGAACTGTTCCCCAAAAATGTATAGGTCAGCCGCTTTAGAATTCCATATTTTTCAGTGATTAAATTAGTCCTCATTAAACATTTTACTTGCCACCCTTGGTAATAACATGTGAGACTGATGTGCTCCTATTTCTGCTGGCCTGACCTATGTTTAGTAGTGTGGTCACTATTAAAGCTCAAAATATAAATAAATATGAAAAACGTGGAGCCCTAGTCATAAGATGAATGTTGTGGTGAACTGACACTGGGAAGTTCTGATGTTATATTAAATTTGTAAGGTGACTGCATGCAGCCTTGTTAAAGAATATGAAAATTGTGGCTTACTGTATGTGGTTTGAGACTAACTTTAAAAGCTGGCACATGCAGGGAGTTTGAAGAGGGAGATCCTCATTCAGGGTCAGCTTAGAGAGGCACAGGGACAGTGACTCAGTACTAAGCCTGCCTGGCTCATTTCCAGCTGCTAGTGGGGAGACGAATCAGGCCACCGACACACAGACAGACATCATTCTAATTTCCCATCCACCTAATGGATTCTCTCATTCGGTGCTTGTCCAGTTGAGTAGTGTCCAGAGTCCAGTTAGTCACCCACTAGCATGGAATCTTCACCTCTCTAATGTTGGTATAATCCTTGCACAATTTAATCAGCACCTTCTCCAACCCTGGAGGATTGGTTCACCCAGATTAAGTCCACCTGTTGGCCATTGCCTGAAATGCCCTCATGCGGGTTCTGGAGTCTATTATCAGTGACAGCGGGAAATGGAGAGGAGTGTGATACTTTGAATTAATAACAAGAACCCTGCCCTTCTGGATAACATTACTCATGGCTTTTACATGTTATCTGAGATGTTAGTCTGTTAAGTGAAAGCTTGTAGCGCAGACAGGCTAAGGTTCATGTTCTTGCATTTAAATGTCAGAAGAAAGACTAATTATTTATAAAATTGTTGAAACAAAACATGGAATCCCTCCTCTCTGTATAGGATTATGTGTAACCTGCCTGTCTGTCTCTCCACCAGGGTAACTCTGGCCTTTACTGGCGTAGGCCTCCTTGTGTTCCTCACCTGTCTTGTTGGGCTACTGCCGAATGGAAGGTGAGAAAGATGGGCAAGCGGTACAAAAGTATAAGATCAGATCCCTGGATGTGATATGTGATCCTCTTACTTTTGTTATCTTGACACACAAAGTAAATCATGCTGTTGTATACTTCTTCTTGCAGGCTGAAAAACTTCCTGAGTGAAAAGGTCCATTTGATGTGCTACAGAATATGTGTCAGAGCTCTGACTGCCATTATAACCTACCATGACAGGTAATGGACCTACAAAGTAAATTTCATTGTTATTGACAGTAAACTTTTTGCAGCAGACTTCCCGTTTACAGTCCCTATCAGACAAGGACAGGATGTGAAAAAGGGTAGATGGAGCATATGTGGGAGAGTTGGTTCAGGCTCTGAAAGATTTAACTAGTCAAATGAAAATGACTTTGTAATAATTTCAACAGAAATAACAGAAGCAAAACAATAATCCATAAGAGACCCATCACAGCCAGACCGGTTTCCTCAAACCCCATGCACTGGCAGTCAGCCACAAACACTAGGACATTACACACAGTGCTGTTCATAGCAGCAAGAATAGTCATTTTTATGCCATGGAGGTGATGATTTAACAGCCCTAGTATGAAAACATAATGGTATACCCTGTATATTTTTTTATGCTGCTGGTTGACTACTTCTCTATTTGCTCCCCCTAGGACTTTCATACAGTTTCTCAACTTGTTGGTCAATTTCTTCATCTCTTTTCTGCTTTTGCATACTGTGCCCTGACAAGTTATCTCAAGTTATCACAAAACATACGAATAGATATGCAATATGCTTTTTCCTTTATACTAATTAAGTTACGCATGTAGCCACACCGCTAGCACTTGGTTTAAAGTCTGTACCTTAAAATTCAGTTAAAGTATAGCAGTGCTGCTGTTGATTATTGACATCACTAATACCTTTCTTCCCGCTGGTCAAAAATCCCACTTAAAGCCGCTAAAATCAGGCTTTTGTGTGCAATGGGAATGTGTACACTCAGCATTTACACCCGGGTCAATTGACTCTGCAGTAGACACAGGTTTTTATCACCTCGGCTCGGCTCAGCTTTGATCTAAATGTAATACCCAGTTGAACATGCTAAATTGTGCCACATGAAGTAATGACGCATTATCAACATCCGGTGGTGGCAGGTAAATAAGGAAGGAATTTAGGGTGTGGTCTGTTGTTTTCTGTTCTGTTACAACTGCTTCCAGTGCATCTGTGCTGTGAAATGTGATGATAAAAATTACAGACAGGCTGCTTTGCCTGTGGGAAGTGGGGATGGGGTCAATAGGTGATTTTTAGCGGGTTGACCCGTGTTAAAAAAAAAATCTGTGTAGACCCGCTAATTTTGGTGAAAAAGCAGCACAAGTAAACCTAATTTTATCTTGGCAGAACTCTGCACTGATGCTCATTGTTCTGAAAATAATATTTGACAAGCAGTTTTTTCCCCCTTATTTGCTAACGTTTTATCTGTTATTGCGTCTCTGTATCGGCCCAGAAAAACAACATCGGTCAATCCCTAAAAATCTTACGAATTGTGTATTATAAAGCATTACATTTTACAAGGACACAAACATTTCAAGAGGAACCATGTTACAACTGATAGCTTTTAAAATGTCATGACATTAAGCAGAAGATAAGAACAGTACATTTTTTTATTTAAAGCTATCAAAAATTTGAAACCAGGGTCATATAATAAAATAGAAAAAGAACTAAGCCACTTAAATGCTGCTCTTCTTGCACACACCGTCCCATTGTTCCTCTTTCTCAGACATGATCCACCGCAGATCTCTTTCCATGACAGGACAGGGGTCTGTGTGGGATTACATGATGTCAGATGAGTTATCCTTAGAGAACAGAAACCATGTGTTTGCAGTTGAAATGTGAGAACCTAGAGTGTTGGTATAAAATGGGGTGACTGGGGCCTTGATTGTACATTCGTATTGATTGATTGTACATTCGTATTCATTGCAGCAGTCATATGAGCCCAGGTGAAGCACAAAGCACTAGTCAGTAATGCTTTCTCATACACAAAGCCAAGGCACATTCAGTCAAGCTACAGTCACTTTAAAACACAAAGCCCAATGCTTTGAGGTGCTGAATGCACTTGGCTGTCTTGCAAGCACAAGATTAATTTTCCTGAATGGATTCCCTATTGTGCTGTAGTATTATGGTCCAGGTGGCTGTTGGTAGGGAGGATTTTGTTCTCAGTAAAGCTGAAGAATACATTTTATTTAAATATGGTAGAGTAAGAATGTAAGAGGAACATAATAACTATTGACAACTTTTATAGAGAGGATGCTACATGCAACAGGATGTAGAGGAGGAAGTTGATGGGCAAATACCAGTAGATAAAAGCATCAGTTAGTCTGTGAAACAGCTGGTGTTGTTTCTGGTTAGCCTTAGTGCAGGCATGACTACATTTAAAATTCATGTTTGAGAAGCCATGTGAGTATGAGATCAAGGGACATTGGGCCTCATTCACCAATATCTTCTTAAGAATCTTCTTAGATTCTTTCTTAAGGTGTTCTTAAGAGGTTCCTTAAGAAAACCCTAAGTCAGATTCACCAACTCGTTCGTAAGCCTCAGAATTGTTCGCAGCTGTGTTCTTACATTGATGAAAGCCGCAGGAGCAATATATATGCCATTGTTTTGCGGGCCTTGGATGGAGAAATGCCACGTATAAATAGGGAGGGGGGGTTACCAATTGATGGCATGTTTCCAATTTACTTGATTTATCTTAAATCATTGGCACATTTAATTTATTTTAGAATTTAAATTCTTTGTAAATTACCAAAAATATGAAATAAATAAATAAATGAATAAATATGACAGAATTATCACTGTAATATTGCATTTTATTGAACTACACAAGAGAAGAAAACACAACCATGCCAACATTTCGGCACTGAAATGTGCGTAAGAGTACTCCTGAGTGTTCGTAGGATTTGTTCTTGCCTAAGAAAAAATCCTAGATAAGAAAAAATTCATGAATGCCACAATCTTCGTAAAATCTTCGTAAGTGGGACTTAAGAACAAATTTGTTTGTAAGAACGGTTCATGAATGAGGCACATTGTTTGTGAGACTGCCCTTATTATGTGGATGGAAGTTTGATTAATTTATCAACCCATATCTTTAGCCACCAGCCAAAAAAAGAACTAGTTTCTTTTTAGAACGTGACTTTGCATGACCATTATATTTTTACTTCCTGTTACTTTGTGAAAATTGGAGAAGTATGTTTTAATAATGGCGCACTTCAATTTCTTCGGGGAAAAAACACATTGATACAGATGAAGATCTGTATAATTTCTTATGTCTCAATGTTTGCCAGCTAGGACTAGCTGTTACAACATGTATTCCTCTCTAGTCTGGGGCTAAAAATACACAAGTGACACAGGAAGTGTTGCTCTCTCTCTCTATTTAAAATTGTAACTCTATCTTTGGAATGTATGTTCAAGTCCTGCAAGCTCCAAGGGTCAAACTTTTAACAGATCCCTATGGGCTGCTTTGTTTCTTCCAAGAAGACTTGTCATGCTGGGCACTAAATTTGAATTTTGACACTCTGCTACCACACTCAACGTTGTTTCAGCTAATAAATCCTCCAGGAAGTGCCTTTGTGATATTAACACACTTAGCCTTTCTGTCTCCTCTTTTCCAGTGAAAATAAACCCAAAAATGGAGGAATCTGTGTTGCCAACCACACCTCACCGATCGATGTTATCATCTTGGCCAGTGATGGCTGCTATGCTATGGTAACTATACTGATGCCTACCAGAAAACAACACAATAGTAGACACCGATCACTTTGTCCCTGGCAGCTACTTGTCTGTTGTAATGATTTTTGTCCCTGAAAAAGATTTGTTGCTATTTTAATGTTTGTGTGGTGTCAGGTTGGTCAAATTCATGGTGGTTTGATGGGAGTCATTCAGAGATCCATGGTCAAGGCTTGCCCACATGTGTGGTTCGAACGCTCAGAAGTCAAAGACCGACATCTAGTGGCCAAAAGGTAGTATTACTACCTTTTTGATTTTATTGAATTTTTACTGTTGAAGTTTCCCCCCTCAGTCTATTTGGGGAGAACTTCAGGTCAAGCCATTGCAAAGAAATGTTGTATATTGAAATTGAGTGTCTGTGGTAACTTTTGTTTGTAACTTGGAAGAAATGTTGTTGTTTTTTGTTTAAGAATCTAATAATGAGATTTTTAGTAATGACCTTATTACTTCTTGTTTTGCAGATTGAGTGACCACGTAGAAGATAAATCAAAACTGCCTATACTTATTTTTCCAGAAGGTGAATTAGTTTAACGATTTGGTACAGAAATGAAATACTTCATAATTACATGAAAGTCATACATTTTTTTCTAGGCCCCAAAAGTCTCAATTTATGTTTTTCCTCTAAATCTCCAGGTACCTGCATTAACAACACATCAGTTATGATGTTTAAGAAGGGCAGTTTTGAGATTGGTGCCACAGTCTACCCTGTGGCCATCAAGGTGAGAGTGATACTGTGTTACTTTTACCTGCTACATGTTATTACACTTTTTATCAACAGTAAGTTTGAAATAATGCTGGTTTGACTGTTCATTGTGGTGTGCTTGACCCTCACAGTATGATCCCCGATTTGGAGATGCCTTCTGGAATAGCAGTAAATTTGGAATGGTCAACTACCTGTTGCGAATGATGAGCAGCTGGGCTATCGTCTGCAGCGTGTGGTACCTTCCCCCCATGTCTAGAGAGGTGAGACTTCGTGGTCTTCTGTGATGAATGATACAACCAACATATTAGCAGGACAACTAATTGTTTTGTTGCGTTCAACACTTACAATTCGACTCAAATTTGTTCAGCTGAACCCATCGTTCACAACACACAATGTGATACGCATTGCACTCCATATCTAAATAAAGATGTTATAGTTGATATTAGCTTTATATAGACATGTAAATAGTGCTACTTATTTGTTATGACCGCTTGTTTGCCTATTATCTTCATCTCAATCTACTCCAACAGGAGGGTGAGGATGCTGTACAGTTTGCCAACCGTGTAAAGGCAGCCATAGCCAGACAAGGTGGACTTGTCGACCTCTTGTGGTAAGAGAAACCCCTTCGACTCAATGTTTATAATGCTTCCACATGCAAACACTGTGACTGACTGCAGTTATGAAACATTCTGACATGACATTGCGGGAAAAGCAAAGGTGTAATCAATAACATTAATAACGCATCTTTCGCATTGACAACTTCGCTTTAGGTTGTCACAAACCGACAAAGTACAGGCGGGTAATACGGTCACCCAGCTCACCTTGCCTTGTTTTGATTGGTCCCGTTTCCGCTGCTGCCAGAAACTGGGATACCCTTTTACTATGGTTTTCTTTCTACAGATATGCATTCTATGATATTTATGAACAGAATGTGTTACATTTATGGCTTACACCCTTTGTGTGGCTGTGTGTGTGTCACTAGACAAACAGGATGTCTCCTGGCTGGCACCTCATAAAATAAAATAAAAAGTTGTACACAAAAGCTGTCACAGCATGGAGTTCAACTGTGCTGAACTGGTTCTGTTCCTGGTATCGTGTATGCTCACCCACTGCAGAGCCATCGTTAATGTTTTTACTTCCATCTGAGCTTTTCCTGTTATGACAAGTTAAAATCCTGGCCATGAAAAAGCTCAGTCTCTTGTTGTCACTGTTCTTACAGACTCCCCTACACATTGCTGCCAAACGCTAGAAATATGCCAGATTTGTTTGCTATACAGAGACACAAATGGTCACTGCAGCTGTTACAGTGTTTTCACAGTGTTGACATTCAATATAATTCCTTTTCTTTAGTTATGCAACCACCACAACTTTGCAGTCATTTTAAAATTATCTGAGCTTTATGAAGTGCTTAATATAAACAGTAGCAGCAAATATCTTCTATATGCTAATCACAAATACTATAGACATTTCTGCCTAATATTGTAACAAAATGTCCACATCATTGACATATGTGGTGAATGAAAATATTAAAAGCAGCTTACAGAAGAATAGAATATTTTTATAGTTGACATTTTGACTTGTCAATCACAGGTATATCTAATATGATTTATTATGCTTGCAATTACACTTCTGTTGTGTTCTATTGTGCATGTTGGCTTATTGACACCTACTGTTAATCAATCAGCACCAGCATTAACGTTACTGCAGAAGAAGTACACATGTATAATGTTAATGAGTCAAAAATAAGGCAGACAGCTATTCTTCTCACTAATTTGAAACTCTTTCTTTAGGGATGGAGGATTGAAGCGTGGAAAGGTTAAAGATACCTTTAAAGAAGAGCAGCAGAAGCTGTACAGTAAAATGTTGGTGGGAACCCAAGAGGACCGCAGTCGCTCATGAAGGACCTTAGTGGAGGTGAACTGGCTCAGAAACCCACTTGGGCACCTCTGACTGAATAGGCAGTCAGCAAGGCTCACATCCTCTCTATCAGAGCTCCCGGACTGGAAAATTCCCTCTCTGATGTCAACAGCACTCCATTTGGCTTCCTCGGTCACTGCCTCAGCTCGGCATGTTCAGTTTGCGTCGCTGTTACGGGTCATTCTGAGTCTGCTGCCCTTTGTTGGAAAAGCTCGACTGAAGCCTTTTGCTTCTAAAAGCAAGGTATGCACAGTACAGGAGCATTGTCTTCCTTGGTGGCAGTCTTTTGAGGGAAAACTTGTATTATTATCCATCATTGAGTTCCTGTCTTTGTTTGATAGTTTCAACTTTTTAATTTGGATTGTACTGTCATGTTTTTTTTCACACTGTGTTAAAGTTACAGACCTGATTATACCTGGGATGTAGAAGAGTTATTGTAGATGAAACCTTGTTCTTAAGCTAAACCTGTAACTGAGTTGGGGTTTTGCATGTCTGGCTCCTGCCCATAATTTAGGGCACAATGCCAGATTTTGTTACATTTCAGATATTTTTATGGGCTTTTTCCAAGAGAAAAAACAATGTATTTTATGCTTTGTGTTTTACATTAAGACTTATATCAACACATGTGGTCACTATGGGAGATGCAATGCAGGTGAGCTCTTGATATGTGGTCTGTTTCTGTGTTATTTCCATGGAATGTGTAAAACCTCACATTATGAAGTGGAAATTGTGCACCCACAGTTACTCTGATGGACTCCTGTTTCAGCTAATAGTGCAGCATGACAGGAGTAAAAGGATTTAACAGTCTATTCATTAAGAATTAACTTGGGGTTTGCTTTTAGCATTGTCTCTTAAGGCCGATGGTGCAGTTAGTGATGTAGGATAATGACCATCACAATTGGTCAGAATGACAATAAGCTGATACACATCCATACTAATACACTGCCTAACAGGCATCATGTTTTCATTGGCTTCCTGCTTGTGCAGTGACCATTCTGCCCAATTTATTTTAAGTGAAATCTTAAAGCTATTATCTTTATCCCCCCCCCCCCCCCCCCCCCCCCTTCCACTTGGCAGCCACAGAGTGCAGCTGTAGTTTGGACTCCCATTTAAGCAAGAGTTGAGGAACTAGGTGGACAGCCTTCAGGGCTCTCATCCCTCTATTTTGCTGTTATCAGGGATCATCATTTAGAAAGTGTCAAATCTGTTCATCAAAAATAAATGTTCAAGAATGTGATTCGACCTTTGACTTGAAGGGGTTTTTTTTTCTGCTCTTTTCACACTGGATCACATTTGTTTTCCTTTGATGCATAAAAGAGTTATGAAAGTGTTCTTATAGAGGCTGAGAAAGTAGAAGCCTCCTAACAAGGCTGCAGGTCAATGTGGGTATTTAAGTACACATTTGAGATTCCAGAGTAATTTTAGTGTATTTGAGGAACGTTTCTGTATTCAGTGGGGTCTCACAAAATGACAGAAAATCTTTAAAACATAAAAGTGATGAAACGCCCAATGTTTCCAGAGAAGAACTCTCATCAGGCACTGTCCCTGGCCAAAATACCGTCTTTTAAGGGACTCCCATCTTCCAACATATTAATTTTTATGTTTATGCACTTTAAAGTTGCATCTTAAAAAAATGTGTAGAATAAAGCAATTACTAGGGAAAACATTAAATTCAAGTGAGACACTAAACTACAAGCAGCCATTAGCAACTACAATGTTACAGTAACCTTCAGTGTTTGGGGTAAATGAACAAATTCAAACTGCAATGTGTCCCACAACTAAATATGTACCATTTATGTTAAGATGAATGTACAGAAAATATTACCAAATAACACTTCCATTTTAGCATAGCTAGTTCAGTTTTTGTTCTCCTTCTTTTATTGAAAAAAAATAATAATAATCAAATCTAAAAAGCAATTTTTATTATTTATTTTTTATTTTTATTTTTAGAACTGAAGGTTTTGCTCCAAATAGTTCTGTCTTAATTAGATCTTGTCTTCTGTGCTATTCTTGGCATGCAACCCTGGAGTCTGGTAACATTTCCTGTCTGATTTACTGTCCAGTCGGCACCAAAATGCTATAACACAGTCTGGCATGGGGATTAAGAGCTTTTTTTGGACGTAATATATTTTCTGTTTATTCCCTTGCTGATTATGTATAAAGATCCCAGTCCAAAATGTCTTTCCGTGATTGTTTATTGTTGATTCTCCTGCAACTGCTTCATCCAAAGCCCAGGCCTCTCCTCCTGGCTGTGGTAAACGGCCTCAGTCTCCTTTCAGAGAGGTTTCCCCCTTTCACACTCTTTGTTTCCAAACCGGTGATGGACATGGCAGCATTCTTTTGCATGTCTGGTGTAGCCATTTCAAATAGATGTGTTGATGTTGGTGAATAAAGCACACAGTGCTCAGGGGAGGAGTAAGAGGAAGCAGGGAGCTCAAAAGGTTGGCTGTGTAAACCATGCCATGGTTGAACAGCTCACTGGCAGCACTATGGAGAGCTGAAGTCAGGCCCCCCTGCAATCTTTGCTCAGACTGCTGGATGGCACAGATCCATCTACTGCAAATAAAGATTTTTACAGCTATGCGGTTCACTGGGCAGAATAAGAAAGCTACTGTAGATGCGCTGTAATATATTATAGCAACTCTGCTGTTGCGATGACTGGAAGTTGTGGGAGGCAGGCTGTTCTGGAGAAAATGACTAAGCTGCAGGTCATGCATATAAACACAAAACACTGGCATAGTGTATTTTCCTGGTTGCAGGACTTCTTTACACAAGAGCAGTTGCCGCAATGGTAGCAAAGGTTGCAGTGATTACTGATGAGCACACGCCTAAGGCAGAGTCACAGATAAAGATAAGACCCCCCTATTAGATACATTTTTGAGGTTTGCCTGTTGTAAGCCAGCATGGGAGAAGAAAAGAAGCAAACTTTCAGTGAGGGGGTATTCCATTGAACGAAAAAGAATTTCACAGAAAGAAAGTGACGAACTTCCTGTTGTGTTGAGACCACACAGAGCAAGCCTGTGGTGAGTTGAGACCTGTCAGGTATTTCCGATGTCCTCGAGTAGTTAAGTAATACATTAAGGTGTTTTGATTTCATTTTACAAGTTATCATTGTACTAGTATAGGAGTGTGTAGTTCTGGGGAAAACATTTTATCTGAAGAGAAGCTGATCTTAAAGGACAACACAAGTTCATACTGTTATGCAGTTATGGGTTAGTTATGAGTTTGTTATGATATTAATCATCTCATTAATATTGTAAACACTCAATTCCTAATTTTAAATTGGTCTCAAAACTACAGTATTCCTTTAAAGGGACACTATGCATTTTTAAAAAAGAAATTCAAACTCAGAACGTTAACATTTACATGCATTTACATGCTAATAATACAAACTCAAAACTATACATTTCCGAACTGAATAAACAAGCCACCCTCAGAGGGAAATATGGTTAAGATTTCCTCTCCAAAACTATATAGTTCCCTTTCAACACAGCAGAAGGGTTTAGGTTGTGGTAATACAAAAATAAATAAAAAAAGAGGTTTGTGGTGATAAAAGTCAAGTTTCCATGGTAATCAAATATTCTGGGACTATCTTCACATTTACAATGAATATGGAAACAATACAAACTCAAAAACGATCCACTCGCACAGCTGAATAAACAAGCTGTCCTCAGAGGGAAACAAGGTCCCCAGAATGTTGTTTAAACCAGAAAGGTGAGTCTTCAGAAGGTTCCGGCAAATATGAACGCAGTAAAACAGTGTGACAATGTGTTGTCCACTGATGGCTGTTTTATTCAGTCATTAAATGAATCAAGATTTCATCCCCAAAACTACATAGCGCCATTTTAACACAATAGAAGGGTTTTAAGTTGTGGTGACAATAATAATAATAATAAACATGCTTGTGGTAATAAAACACACACAGGTTCGCATGGTAATTAAACATTATGGGATTATCTTGAGGTTTCGCTTTGGACTGATCGCCACGACGTCGGCTCTCCGGTGACAACCTCAACATAAGGAAGACTGTAATTGACCCCAAAAGGGCGGAGGCGGAGCCCCGGAGTTGGTTAACGCCACCCAGCACCGCCCGCTCCGGTTATCTGCGCGTTTGACAAGGCAGCAGCAGATGCGCCGGGCAAAGCCAAGTCCGTTAAGAAGCTACTAGTCCAATTAACCAAGGGGAGGCGGAAATCCACGCATGTCGGTCGTCAAACCAACTTACTTAACCTCGAGTCGGCTCGACGATGGATATGAGCGCCGCTCCGGCATATGATGACGACCCGATACCCGCCATCAACGAACAAGTTGGACCAGAAGCGACACAGTGTCCTCAGTGAGATGCTGGTGAGCTCTGAGCGTTAATAGTCGCGGTGTTGGCTCACACAGTAAGCCTCTATAAGCTCTAGAAGAGAGGACAGGCCTGGACGCGCGTCATCTGGCGACGCGACGGAGTTTCCTCGAGCTGTTTGTCAAGGTGGACGTTAACATGGAAACACACACTGATGTGCTGCTCGTCACCGCGAATGTCGGCTCACTCTTTGACAATGTAAGTAGACTGGTAACATTAAAACTACACCGGGCTGACGTGCTGCCAGAGGTTTGTACTTAATGCTGTTAGGAGTGATGGAGAAATAATTAGTGGCGCGGCTTTAGGAGGTGGGTTTTACCTTGAATGAGCTCCGCTGCTAGCATAAGTCTGTGGTAGCTAACTTAGAGGATGCAACAAGTGTGCTAATTAGCACGCGCTTAATGAGCTAACGGTACTGTAACTGTAACGTTTGTCTAACGTTACTTTTATATCGAACACCACAGTACTGGATTACGCAGCCGTGTTTCTCTGTCAGAAGTCAGTGTCGTGCGCTCTGAAGTGTTTATCCGCTGTTTTTGATGAAAAAGAAAAAGCCACGGGCAAAGTTGATGTATGAAGTTGTTACCCGGGGGACCGCAGCCCCACCGCCCACGTAGCCTGCTCCCAGTCAGACCAGTGAGCGTGAACGCATCATTTACACTTCAGATCGTCTATAAATGTCTGGAAATGAGTGGAGAGACCGCTGTCTCATCTTAATCTGTGACCCTAAAGTTACTACTGTGACATTGAAGGCTCAGCTCTGACATTGTCTCCACAGGTTGACTAATAATGGCACCATTTAAATTTTTTTAATGAATCTTTTTGGCCATTTCATTTATGATTATACAATTAGATATTGCTTAATTCTGTAACATATGTTATCTCTTCAATGGTTCTGTTGTCAGGACATTTTATGTTTAAATAAAGGAGGGTGCCGCTCAGCCTTTGCTTCCAAACTGGCCCGGTGACCTCTCGCCATATTGCAGTGAAACATTCCTCTGCAGCCCAAAAAGCATTATCCCCATTGGGTTGTGTAGTCTGTAGTCCTCAAACCTGGAAATGAGTTAGCATTTTTGCATATCTGGTTCCCTCCTCTCGAAGTCTGTGAGCTTTTTTTAATTGGTTTTCAGTTAAATACCTGACATAGGGTCTGTGGTTAGCACAAAGATAAGATATTTATGTTTTTTTTTTCTTTGACATAAAATACATCATTAAATGTCCCACAGTTTAATTATAAAATGCATACGTGTCTTAAAAATGGCGTTTGCTACTAAGTGGCTAAAAACTCCACTGACGCCAGTGGCCTTAATGTGAACTGTAGTCAGCATCCTGTTCCTCGCACTCTGCGGCACAAACCAGCATCACCCTGGGCACTGTCCAAAACACTGACAATACATACAGGAGACTTAACCCTAGAATAAACACGGAATGCTGGGAAATAATTTAAAGCATATTCAGGATAAGTATCACTCTTTTATTTGGCCTGTTTTTCCATTTACCCAGCTAACTTTGTGAAGATTCCCCTGAAGCACAAAAAGCATTTCCCCCCGGACCACCATTAGAAAAGAGGCATATGTAAAACTGTTGATGAACTCCTTGAACAGCAAACAAGGTCAATTATGATTCTTTCTTTTATGAACTTCTCATCCAAGGAGGTGTTATATTTGTAAAACTTTCCTCGAGCCCAGAAAACTGTGGCAAGCAGCTCTAATTTGACAGAATGGGCACCATCTTTGCATTTACTATCTAGCTCCACTGTAAAGTTATGTTCTAACTAGCTTGATGTTTGCAATTTATCAGCTAACGTTAAAAGCGACCATAATGTTAGCGTAATAAAGCAATTTGCAAACAGCAAGCGAGCCAATTTACCAGCCAGATCAGCCCGGAAGTCTGGATCAATAAGCTAACACTATCCCCTCAATGCAGGATTTTGCTATGTTAGCTAACTAGCAGTTCATCCATGTTACCAAGTAATTAGGCAAATAAAGCCACAATATAACAATATAATTCATCTGGTTTGCAATAATGCCAGCTTTGACTTTGGACTCTCCATTTCTAAGCTAATGTAAGCTAATGTTGCACACTATTATTGTTGAGAGTGCACATAAATGTTCCATCCTTTGGATAGAAAACTTCCACTGTCCTATATAAATCAATACAGGCCATTGCATGTCTCACTTTGCACAGAAAATAGTAATACATGTTTGTTAATTGCATCATATTATTACACACAGTACCTGTAATGGACTCTTGTCCAGGTTTGGCCCCCCAGACTGGCAACCTCATGATATACAATCAATCCCTGTTGAAAATCACTGTTTGTCATGTTAGATCAGGGAGGGTCTTTGTTATTCATATGTCAGTATATAGTCATACTGTATGACGTTTGGAATTGCCAGCTCCAGTGGCATCACTGCATTTCCATAATGTTAGTTGTAGTTCACTGTCTAGTCTTTGATGTTTCTCTCTATTACAAAATAACAGAAAAAATACCTTTTATTATCATGAATTTAAAGAGATTAGACTGGAATTTAACTATTTTAAAGTCATAGCTAAATAACAAGTAGTTATTATATTTGGCCTGTGCTGGCCTGACAAAACTTAAGACACTGCAGGGGGGAGGGCTCTTACGTTCATGGAAATTTGGCTCAGGACCATGTTTCCGGTTGCCAAATCTGGCTCCAATGAAAACATGTTAGATCCCATTGTGGGAGATATGTAAACAGATGAATATCTTCCCCGGGGGACTTGAGCTTTTCTACTTATTTAAGCCCCCCTTTTTCTGTAAACAAACACTCCTAAACATTCACCCAGCCTTTGGGATAAGAGCAAGGGCTTAAGCACATCACAGGATAAATCCTATTGCTTTACAGTGCTGGACCAGCAGACTGTCATTACAGAGCAGTTTAGCCAGTTAGACAGTCGACTCCACATTATCGCCAAAGACACATTTCAGCCCCTTTTCCAAGTATTATCATCAGGCAGCTTGAAACCATAGACATTATCTGAATCACCATGCTGGATTCATTAAAGCTAATAGTTTCCCTGGAACTGTTATCCTGTATCCTGTGGACGATCACTAAAGACCTCTCTAATCCAGCAGGTCTGGTCTTGTTGCCCGACACAGTGCTGCTAGTTTGCCACAGGAAGAAAAAGATACAATTTTGTTGCTGGAGGGGGTGTTTCAGGGTTTTCTCCTAATGTGAATATGCTGTACTGTATTGTGTTATATTTCAATGACTCAGGGGTTGTTGGACAGAGCCAATGGTCATGAGTGCATACAGAATGTAAGCATCCAAAATGATCTGAGAGTCCTTTAGATTACAGTGTCTGAGCTGCAGTCATCCCTGTCCCCCCTGCCATGCAAATACATTATGCAAAGCCATTTCTGGGCCTGTATGAATGCACCTGGCATTGAGAAAGATTGTACATTACTCTGTGATTAAAATGTGGGGCAAATTCTGACAGGTGGTTAAGAAACAACACGTTCAAATACCACTGTTAAGTTTACAGGATAGTTTTTCAAATAGGAGAGGATCCTGTGATCCTGAACTTTCCCTCTCACAATTCAAAAGATTAACTTATTTTACAGCTACGCAAGGCATCAAGTTGGAACTAATGAACAGCAATTTCACATCATGAAAACAAGTAATAACATGTGTCTAATGTTCATTTATATAAAAGAGGTTATGACTTCCCCACTTAGGAATCAGAGGATAACATATTTTATCGCCCATCAAGATAAACAATCAAGTTGATTGTGGTCAGGTTTATTATTTTGAATTGTCTGTCACCATGGCCTGCACATTGTATCCCCCACCAAAACAAGTTAAATCCGTGTGTAAATACTAAAGGTTCCAAAATTAAGGATGAAAGGGAGATGAGGTTTCCATCATTTATTAATCTTTTATTTGTGCAGGAGGACCTTTTGATTTATGATTACTTATTTAAGATTCTTTGATTCATTGGTTTTCACCAAAAAATGGGGTTCCCATCTCACTGTAATGCAATAAAAATATTGCTTTTCTATCACAATGCAAGGTTAAAATGATGATATCTTGTTTTTATTTTAAAGTTTAAAGATACTTAGACAATTATTGGAATAATATCGCAAAGAGCAAGTATATTGGATTGCTATTTGCGATGCTTACTCGAAAAATAGAATAGAATTTAACAGAGAAGGGCCTGCTGAAGATGAGCCTCAATCGTGTCTGACAGATTGATGTGTGTAAGGTTTTTCTGCCTGCCTTCCTCATACATACTCTACCGTGCGTGGTGTATCTGACATCTGTTGGTGTTGTTCCTGGAACATCGTGATTAAAGTTGCTCCACGACCATCAGGAAACTGTGACGATAACTGCATCTGAAATGAGCTATCTTGTCTGAGTCGGTAAAGTCTAGGACTCTCAATCAAAAACTTCGAAACTTTATACTGTTCATTTAATATTTTTACTCTAACTTTTCATGTTATTTGCCATTTCTTTTATAGTTATCTGCTGCTGTTTAGTTTGGCTTCGGCAATCAAAATTCTTGGTTCAGTTTAGGAAATGATGGTTAGGGTTCAAATAGACCCTTTTTACAACAGTAAAAATTTGTTTTAAAGGAACATTTCTTCTACGCGTGTATTTTTGCATTAGAAAAATGTGATGGGTTAGTTTTAACAATAGTCCTGGAACAACATTACTTATGATTTCCAAGGAACAGCACCAGCACAGTGTTATCAGATCATAACACTGACTCTCATACAGCTGTCAAGTAGCTATGCAATCCTATACTCCCTTTCAGGAATGATATGTGGACTGCTGCCAGATTATGACAGGTGCAGCTACATTTTACTACACTACTACATCCTGGAACACACAGTGGAAACGTACAGGATCATGTTTCCGGACAATGTCTATTGTTTGAACCTTTTCAAGGTTAAGGTTAGCTCACAGTATTATCTCCCTGTGATTGGTGACTCCCTGACCTTCATTTGACCTGTTTATCAGCTGGAAATGTCATTTTAAGCCAGAAGCTATACAGTTTTTTTTTTAAGGAAAATATCAGTTTTTAGCCATAAACCTCTGATAGATATAATGGAATACATCAATCAATAAATGGTCCTTGTTTAGAACAAGGGACATGCACTTAGAAATAAAGGTAATGTAAGGGGGATAGAGGCATGGTTTCTGTGAACTTTGAAATAGTGTCACCTATCTAACGTTAGCTTGCCTACTAAAATGCGATAGCTTCTATCAAAAGAGTTTATACACTGTTGTTGCAACAGTAGTCAGCTCAGCATTTGGATTATTAATATTGCATGCAACTGACTTATTAAGTAACCAGGGACTTAATGGGACATTAAATGAATGTTGATGTTGTTCTGTGCCTGCAGTATCATAGAGTTTTGTAGTCCCAATACACGGAAATCGGTTAGCATTTTTGCACATCGTCTGAGGTTTTTAATACGTTTTCAGTTAAATGCCTGAAATAAGTTCTGTGGTAACCAGAGATGCCAAGATATCTACGGGGTTTGTTCTAAGACATACAATTCATCATTTAATGTCCCACAATTGAATTATAAAGTGAACAAGTGGCTAAATGAGACTACAGAAGTTGTCTCAGACATTAAACGACAACACACCAAATGCAGAGACTCATCTATTCACTAGTCCTTCTTTACAGGCAAACTTCAGTTTACAGAAAACCTATACAGTGATTGTACAGTCAGATGTGTAATGGTGGCAACGTTGAAAGTCATGCAACCCCAATGTACGTAGCCTGTGTAGGGCATATTCTCTGTAATATTCCAAAATCTAGTTCCAAAATCTCATAGGCTTTTTGTCAAGGGAACCAGGGTAATGCTAACTTCTAGGTTAGTCTCCAAGAATACATCATCGCTCCTAAACTCTGCTAACACATTAGCCATAACATCTTTACAATATAACAATGCTGAATGACAGTGTTGTTATGGAGCAGGTTGTTATGCAAGTTTAGTATTGATGTACAAGGAAAAATGATTAACATTGGCTGGTTCCAACTTCTTGAATTTAAGAATTTAATGTTTTTCTTTGTCATTTATGGGAGTAATTGAAGAGTCTTTGGGTTTCAGACTGTTGGTTGAATAAAATAAGCAACTTGAATATCTCCCTTTGGGCTCTGAGAAATTTTGATGAGTAATTTTTTTCCTTTTTAATTTTTTGATATTGATGATGTAAGCAGAGTACTCAAGATTGAAAATAATTGTTAGTTACAGTCCTAACCTATGGAGCTGTGCTCACATTATACTTTTTTATACAATTATCTTGAGATGAAAAGTCAATCAAGCTTTGTTTTCTTGATAACAACATGATCAATTCCTCACCATGAGAAATCAAAAAGTTGTTTCCACTTGCTTCTTACTTAAAATGTTTATTGGAGATCTGCAGCACCATGCCAGCATGTGCAGATAGCATCTTGAAAACTGTAGCAACGGATTTAAGCTGAAAATGGCTGTTGAAGGAATAATCATGTTTGATTAACATGGCAGACTTTTTATACACTTTGTTATGGCTTTCAAACCCCTAGCAGTGCTTACAATGATAAGCATAATGTAAATAACTTCATCGGTAAATGGCAAAAATTCCATTTAAGCTTCATATGATTTGCTTTGAAACATTTTTTCCAGAAATGTCTTGCCTTTGATGATTTTCTTCTTATTTTATAGGTGGGTGAAATTCAAAATGAATGGTTACAAGAATTGTATAAGGTAAGTTTGGGCCGGCTGGGTCTCACATTAATGATTAATAGTTCTCTGACAGTTTGTAGACAGTTTGATGGAGTTAATAAAAAAAAAAAAGAATCATTACAATGGTGACATTCCAATATACGCATAAGCTCCATGTGTCTTTGGAAAACAGATACTGTGAGGATGACTGGCAATGTACTGTAACCATATCATGTCAAGAACAGGAATTCACACTGTAACACACAATGTTGACCTTCTTTATTCCTCATTACTCTGTAATATAAAACCCATACAGTAATACCTGTTTGTGCTGCTTTTGTTACAGACTATCCACAACTACAAGCCGCAGTTCATCGCCCTGCACTTCCAGGAGGTGGGAGGGAAGGACTACATGGTCAACATGGGCCATGCTGAAGACTTCTTTAGGTAGGACAGGTGTACTGCTCAAAATCCATGATGCTCAGTTCTTTCCTCAACACGTGCTTGATATTATCATATACAAAGAAAGTCTTGTTTTTTCCTTGTAATTCAAAATGAGCTGCTACGAAAAATTAATTTCCACATTGATTAATCTACCTGATTATTTCTTCCATTAATGAATTAATGTTTGCCCAAGTTCACATATTAGTTTGTTTTATCCACCAAGCAGTCCCAGACACCCATTATTTCAGATTACATTCACAGAAAATTAAGAAAACTAACAAAGATTCATATTTATGTCAGAATTTAATAAATGAAATAAATTAATCTCTTCGGCTCAAAATTGCTTAATGACAGCTCTGTTCTGCTCTTTCTTTTCCAGGAGCATTGAGACCAGTGAGGAAATGAAAGACTTTAACAGGGTCTGCATCTATGTGGACAACCAGTTCCAAGCAGAAAACAGCTTCACAGTAAGAAACACAGAAGTTCACATGTTCTTCCACTAGATGGGGTCCTCCTCCATGTTAGTGCTCATAGGTAGTTGGAGGTTTCAGATATACTCTGTGGTGTTGCTGGCCAACACATTAGGAAGGGCCAGAGTTTGTAGACCCCAGTGGAGCATCAGTAATGGGGATTCGTCCTATTATAGTATTCAATATAATGTGCATTTTGGATTGGAAAACAGCCACCATCTGACCGCATTTTTGGCCTTGTCGAAGAATGCCATAATGTCCTTTTTACTGCACAAATACATTACTCGTTGTAATCTTGGATTTGTTTATACAGAAGTTGTGTTTTCACTGTTAGAATAAATAACTAAATAAATGTAGTAGAGCGCCCTGATACAAGATTTAATTGTATGTGATAAATAAGGGGTTGAGCATGATGGTTTACATTTTATAATCTCATATGTTATAGAAAATTAGTGAGATTAGAGTTTAACTCAGTGTTTCATAAAACGTCTTAATTTTCACCATTAGGCTAATCTGACTGTTAGAAAGTTGACATTTTATCAACTAAAGATCATCTTTCAATGGAAAATGATCACACAAGCTGCGGTGTCGTCAATATATTGACATTCCCTTTAGTGACTTAGTCACTAGCCCCATTCACACTGCCGTTTGGATGCGGGATCCTGCACCAATTCTCCGCCTCTGCCTCTGTATGAATGTCGCTGGCACTGATACACCAGTGGAGGTAGTATCAGAGGCGCAGTATTGGCGAACCGAACCAGTGTCAATGGATGAGCCAGCTGCGCTTATCGAGGGCTAACGGTCTGATGTGTGATAACTACACAGGTCCCTCACTCAACAAAATAAAGAGAAATGTCCCACAAAGCAACGTTACATGACCGAACAAAAGTAACGTAGTAACTGTCTTTGGCAACTTATGTGAGGAAAAATATACCACAGAGAAGCGTCTGTCCTCTTGCCTATCCTACCAACTCTTCGTCACATTTCTGCCCAAAAAACTGTCTGTCACAGACAAAAAACTTTAACTCACCAAGTGTCTGTGTTGGAAAATAATCACTGCTACAGTCAGCCCTCCCGACCGAGACCTCAGTGAACCACCAGAAAATAGCCTCCCTCCCAATGAGTGAGTCAAACAGCCTCCAGTTTATTGATGGCGATCGTTTAATTATATCATTCAGAGCGAAAAACATAACTTTGACACATTCCAGGATTTTTCATGGGTTAGGATCTCAATCACTACACATTATAACAGCATATCATCCATATGATTATAAACTATCAGAGGGTTTAGATTGACAGGAGGACACCTGGGGAAACACCTTGAAAACACACAGACGTCATCATCATGACGTGTACTGTCACATGTCTTTAGGAGCCGCAGTCTGTATGAATGACCAATGACGGAGAATTGGCGAACCAACGCTGCAGCGATAATGTGGTGTCTCTGTGTGAAAGGGACTACTATAACATTATTACATTAAGTACTGAGTACTCTTGGGTAGGATCACGCCCATCGACTTTGGCTCCCCTGCTCCGCCCACAGCCATTTTCAAATTGTCTTTCCTCGCGTGTCCATCCATAGCCACTTGCAAGATCTCCAAGATGACATGGACACAGACATGAGAGAGATGCTCTTAAATACAGGTTTGTTAAGTAAATAATGCCACAACCTACATCTTCAATGTCATCATCGTTGAACCCAGATTCTGTCTCCATGACACACACTCCAGTGGCTGCTCGGGTCTTGGGCTCAAGTTCAATCTCCACACCTGTCTTTAAAGCCACTTCTTGCTTCTAACTTCTTCTTGTTGACCCTCACACAGCACAAGCACATTTTCACTCTTTTTCCTTGTACACATAGCTGCTCATTATGAGTTTGCCAGTTTAATTTGTCTAAAACTCTGCCCTAGTTGAGATTAACACCTCCACAACCCCATCTGAGAAAAGTGGCTGAGTATCTCTTAAACTATTAACCCTTACTCCTCCCATGTGATACCTCCGCACTGGACGTCTGACAGTAGGGGTCAATGGTTGCATCAGTACACTGAAGGTGTGCAAAGTAAAAAGGGGAAAGTCAATGGCCAGGTGTGGGAGAGACAGGCCAAAGTCAATACATTTAACTCGAGATTAAAACTATTGATTTCAGCCCATTTGTGCACGATAAATAAAGTGTGAGGGGGGGTGTGGAAGACAGCTGGGACTAAGTTTCCCCTGCACTCGAGCGCTCGCACCCTCCACTGTTTGCCCTGAGAGGGTTGCAGGCCCCCCTCACACCCAACCCTCCTAATGCCTCATTCTCATTTCGTTGGTGCCACCTGCATTGATTTTCAATTTGTTTCCCCTTGGCTGCGGATCATCAGTTATATGGCCAAGAGAGAGTTTGGGGGGTTCTCCTTTCAGAGGGGCTGCAGGAGTAGTGGGGGCAGACTTGCATGCATTCCCAGTACAAATGGTGTTTTGATAAAAAATCACTTGTAAGTCAATATTTTTTTATTAAACTGTGCACAAACCTGATTGATGAAGATAGGTGTTTGGCAGAGTATGTGGAGGAGAATGTGCATCTGTGTTTGAGTGCGAGAGTGTGTGCGCTTTGCCGTACTGTTTAAACATTAAATTTTACTCATCCAACATAAACTAGGCCAGATTTAGATCGGTTTTCCTGAGCTAATTATCTGAATACAGTCCTTGAAACCCCATTAAGAGTTGTCATTTTGCTGTCATTTTTTATGTTAAACTTAAAACTTGTTACGAACGTGCTTCTCAAACAAACATTCTGGTTTTAGTTTACAACCCTATCAGACTCGTTCGAATAGCTCCCCTGCTCTATCCTCAGTTTGGACAAGTTGGTCGCTAATTGCCGCTCACTGGAGCCGTCCACGGAGACACTTCCATTTTATTAAATGAGGATGACTTTGGCACTGAAGATAAATGATCTCTTCAGGGAGAGATCTCTCATGCTCCGGCTGGATGTTTGTGTGGGGGGGTTGGTTGCACAGCGGTCCGTCACGCCCCGAGCCCTCTGAGCGCCGGCAGATTTTTCTTCAGCCCCCAGTCACAGTGGCAGCGTTGGCAGACAGCAGGCCTACTGCTTAATACCTTTTAAATTGTTTTAATTTTCTGTCTTTATTGATCTCACAGGGCATGATTAATCAGATCAGTGGAGCAGGCAGTTAGTACATTAAAAATTGTCAGCCCCATGTCAGGGATGATTGGGTGCTGAAGTGTGTGCAAGAGGGGCAGTGTGTGGACGTGTCGTGCAGTTACGTGTTCACTTTAACGTCTCTATTCTTTAAAGTTTCATGTGTCTTTGGGAGAGCAACAATAAACTGTGTCGCACTGCATCGTTCAATACAAGGCTCGTAATTCAGCTCACATGATGGGGAAATGAACAGTTCAATTAATCACCTCAGAGGCTGGATTGAGCTGACTTTTCCTGTTTTTGATGTTTAAAGTTTTGATTGTCGATCACTGCTGTGAAAGCACTCTAAATGAGACAGACGGAGCTTACCCTTTTTTTGCACTTATGTGATATTTTGGTTTTAAAAACTAAACCCAGATATTGGGAAATGTATATTATCAGTTTTTTATCGGGTATCAGTGAAATTGTAGCCGATAAATGGAACCAACTTGCTTTCATTGACATATAAAAAGGGCAGCATTTACACATTCAGACACAACAAGGGGCTGATTTCACCTTGGAAGTTGGTTTACGATCCACCAGTAAACACAAACTAAAAACTTTTGTAAAGAAAGACGACATGGTAGCAATTTGTAGCACATGTTCTACGAAGGCTCTGAGTGGAGGGAAAGGAGATGAGCCTTTATGACACTCAATTGTGCACAAACCACAGGATATGAACTTCCTTTTTGAAATACAAAAGTAAGTTATAGGTTATGTTATTCGTATGGGCCGTGAGAAGCGTCTGTTATTGGTATTAACTGAAAACAGTCTATCTATCATTCCATACTAAAACAAATGTTATCCCCTATAGCTTGCTTGCAAGGAGTTAGCATAGAGATAGCATCATTTTGAAGCCAAACTGTGACGCCTTAGAGTTCTTATTCTAGAGCCAGACCAAGGTCTCAGCTGGCAGATATTATTGACTAATATTGTCGTTATTTATGTTCCCTCATATTCATTTTTTTTATTCTTATGCAGAAAAAAGATTCTTGCAGTACTTTATAATGATTAAATTCCCGTGTACTGTTTAAGTACAGTGATGTCACTTCAGACAATACATTTTATTAAACTGGAAAATATCACACATCCACATTTATCAATATCACAGTTTTTTTACTACCTTATAATGGTGTCAGTATTTACCCTCTAAATTGCATATCGTTACAAAGAAAATTAAAATGGTACCAACACATGTCAATATTTAGCTAAAGATGACTCTGGTGTCTGAAACTTAATGTGTCTGCAACAACATTAAATGTGTAATTTTTTCAGAATGAATTTCAAACACTTGCATTTTTGTGATGTGTTGGCTTTAAAACTGAAAATGATTTTAAATTCTATAAGCTTTTATTTATTAATTTATTTTGTCCGGTACATTTATCAGATAATATTATTTCTCTGTCTCCACAGGCTTTGGGGAGCATGTACTTCATCCACAAGACACTGAAAGACATCCATCAGTATGATTTTAATGGTAAAACTTTCTTCTTTATGCATGATGTTTGCATTGATTTTCATCATTTTGTTGTCCTTCAGCTGCTGACGGATTCATAATGCCTTTTTTCCTTGAAAAAATGAAATGATTTCAGATCTCAACCTGAACCACTCCCCCTGCATCCTGTACTGTTTTGGTAATGGCTCATAAGAGCGATGTTGCATATTATTGGCCAGATTTTGTCATTTTTTAATATCAATGGTTCCAGAACATTTCTCTGTGTCTAATGGCAGTTTGATGGCCACCACTCCTGGCCAGGTATTTGCAAAGAGCCTGAATTTAAAATGGAGCTGTTATCTTCCTGCTGCATAGTCCAGTCACGTTAGGCGTGAAAAAGCTCCTCAGAAAAGCTTATGGAAGAACCATAAACATCCTGCAGCTGCCACTCGCTGTGTGGCCCAAACCGATTGTTGTTCACCAAACACAGTCTAATGGCTCGCTTATAGATCCTCTCATCACATATGCGGCTCTGATGAGGTTAACACCAGTTTATTGATTTGTGTTTGCATGTTTTCTCACTCTTTTACTCTCTCTCCCCCCTCTCTATCTCTCACAGTTGAGGATTTTAAAGCAGTGTCGGGGCAGAACAAGCATGTGGGCTCTCTGGACAGGGTCACCACAGTGGAAAAAGAAAAATTCCCAAAGAATTTCTGGCCTGATGTGAGTATGTATGCATGAGTCTCTGTCTCTGTATGCCTACATGTGTGTGTGTGTGTGTGTGTTGTGTGTTGTGTGTGTGCGTGTGCAGGTTTGGGGAGGGGTACATAAGGGCCAAAGGGAGGTGTTAGGACAAATGAGTCTACTGGGGCTGTATGGGCTGTCTGCCTGCTCTGACAGGGAGATGAGACAAATTATGTGGCGGAATCAATAATTATCAGTTCGGCCCTTCGAAGACACGGCTCACTGCTGTTCAGTGACTCACTCTGGTTTGTCTTTGTTGCAGTTCAAGTGGTCCAGAAAGGGCTTCATGAGGACCCGCTGGATCATACACAACCAGTATGTACTCTACACTAAACTCACCTTGATAAAAACATCCAGGCTGGATTTGACTCACATTCACTTCCAGTTGTTTGTTGACCTTTTTGAAGCGGGAAAAAAATGTGTGTTCATCTTTTGAAGTCCCTACAATACAAATACAAATTAGTCTCATGGAGGGGATGTCAAAGTTTTCCAGAAATGTGGAAAATAAAATAAAGGAAATCATGATTATCTTATCTGTCATTAAACAAAGGTGCAGGCTTTTTTGTCTTTCTGCTTCTTATTCTGACTCCACCCAGGAAGCAGTTGCTGATACATGTGACTTTTGAAAATATAAACCTTCATCTGAGAAATATCTGTTTCCTGCATAACCATTTTTTAAAATTAAAAGCAGCATGTTATTAAAATGTTTGTATTCACATTGGATCACAGGATTACTACTGTGTGACAGAGATCCATTTTTAGCCTTTTCGGGACTGCCAGCCATAATCTTTTATTTATTTATTTTTTTGGTATACCCAGATTGTATCCAGATTGATTATATGAAGTCTAGATGGCAATAAAAACCCAAAACAAACACCTAAAATATAATTTTTGCAGATTGGATCGAAGGATGTGGATGTGGTTTAATATGGCTTAATATTTCTATAGATGTGTTTCACTCTGGACGCTGTGGCTGCTTGCATCAAACTTAAGTGTCTTTTGTGTCACTCGCAACAAGACACACAAGGAGAAATACAGGCAAATAGTTATGGAGTTATGGAGTTATGGAAGTGCATCAGAATGGATGAGCAGAATCCATGCTGCTACTAGAATAGTGATATGGACGACAACATGAAGTACAACAGTCTGTGGACAGTCACGCTGAAATAAATGTTCTCCTCCTTATATTGGAACTCCATATCTCATGCCTTCCTGTTAAAAAGCAGCATCACCAGCGTAAATAGTGATTGACGCCTTCATCATTACCTGAGCAACCTACGCTGATTGGTGATGTCTATACACAAAAATCTGATCGGATCACTTACCGATATTGGTGCAAGAACATCTGACTTTAGAAACAACAGCTCTACAGTGCTTTAGCAGCATTAGCTAATTGTTTTGGCTGTACAGCCTGTAGTTTTAATGTTTCTTATCAGTGTTGGTGTTAGACACAGCATACAGCTGCAAGAAAAAAAACCTCTAAATAACCACGATCACTACCTGCTCTGCACCAGACACCAACCAGCAGACACACACAGTTTGTGACTGGCTAATGGAGCATTTCGCAACTGTGTTTTTCCTCCTCTGTTGGTTGAGACCAAAATGGAGCTAACAGGAGAATGAGTGGTAGGATAAACGTCATCAGGTTGCCTGACACACAACTTCACTTAAAAGGTATTTTGTAATTGTTGGCTAACAAGTTCACCATATCAGCTTAACTTGGTGATAGTATGTTAGTGTTGTGTGTACAGCTTGTTTCTGCAGCCAACAAGAGGTCAACAGTTTAATGCAGGATTATCCAAAGCCAAAGTTCAACTGTGAGATGTTCTGTAAGCACAAGAGGACAAAATAACTTTTAATCTAAATGAAATGGTCTAAAATTGGCAAATGTTATGATTTGATCAGTAAATATCTCATCCATTTTTGATACTTGACAGTGTCCACATTTTAGTTTGTGCAAAAAATCATACTGAGGTACAATACCCAGCCCTCCCTCTGAGTTGTTTGAACTTTCACCAGGGTCAGAAACAATTACTCACCGCTGCGGCAGTGACTCTAACTCACAGCTTTTGTTTTCACATCACCTCAGTTACTATTTTCATCTAGGGCTTTCTCGCCTCTGTGAAAATTATTCATATAGTTTGCAAACTAAACTGTCTTGTGAAAGTTATGAACTATTGTACATATACAAAGACAATTCAGCACGCTGCCCTGGTACACATTTTTAATGTAATTATCAGAGAATACATGATATCCATGTTTTGAATCCACTGAATTGAAAGCTTAACACAGCCTGAAATGAACCTGCTACAGTCTGTGTTATCTGAGGACATTAGTCACTATCTGCTCTGCTGTGCTGTTACCTCGGGGTAAAAACAAAAGGAGCCCATAATCTGTGTGCCACAACATCCCACTGTGAGTCAACACAGGTCGTTGGTTGGATGCACATTAATTGTTTTCCAGTGACAGCCAAAGAAAAGGGGTGAAAGCTCGGCAGAAAAGACAAATGTGCTTGTTTGTGGACTCAGTATTAACACAAGTGCACTCATTGATAAGACAGCTTCTCATGAGTGACACCCATGTGCATACACATGCATGTACACACCTATCAGATGTCAGGCTTTAGTGTTATCACAGTGTTTCCTGCTTCTAATCTCCATCTGCCACAAATCACCATATTTCCCCCGTGTTTGTGTGTGTTCTTCACAGAGCTCTGGACCTGGTCAATGTCCACCTGTTCCATGATGCCTCCAACCTCATTGCCTGCAACTCAAGTCCTTCCATTTACTCAGCGAACCGCAAGAACGCGCTCAGATATGTCATCAACAGGTCAGACTTCCAGCTGCCAGCCACAATTAAGGCGCAAAATGTACAAGATGACAGCAAATATAGCCTAAATTAAAACAAAAGAAGACTCCTTTCTAGACTGAATGATCTCAGATGAATGTGTATTTCACATTGGCTAATACTGTAAAGCCTTTCCCATGTTACTATTCTAAAAATATTATATGTTCATGAATTTGTACACACACAAAGGAAGCTTTTTTTTTTTTTAGTGGAGAACACCCAAACATATGTAAGGCTGTTGACATTTCCTTGCACCATCTGTCCTGAGTTATCTGATCACAAGTAGACAGCTCTGAGTACAGGAGTGAACACAACTCAAGACACATTGAGGGCGCTTTCTAGATCCAGTCACTCTTTCCAAACTATATGTTTGGCCTCTCTTAACCTACCATTGTTAGCAGCAGATGTTTGTCGATTCATCTAACAATTGAACTATTAACCACAATTTCCCCAGACTCCTTTTACAAACTGCTTGATTATACGAGTTGTTGAGTGAAGAGAAACTTTGTAAAACTTTATTCATGCCTTTTTGTCAATTGTGCTTTAAGTGCAGAACATTAAGTTGTTTCTCTCCCTGTAAAAAGTGTCATTTTGTCTGCTTCTGTGTTTAAATTGCATCGTACCTGCTAACATTTAGCAGCTGTTTAAACACTGTTTAACTTGTTTCATCAGTAACCCAAATTTGTGAAAGAAGACAATAATTTTTTGAAGTCATTCAATTTTTTTTAAGAATACGTTAACGAATAACCAATATAGGCAACTTCTTCGATGTCCGTGGAGAACTTCTAAGACTCTCTTAAGAAAAAAAAATTGTAGTGTTGGAGTTAGGAGAAATGTTATAAACTGTGAAATGCTATCTAAAATAAATGTTCAACTCTTTGAGCCTTCTTGTTAATTCGACAAACAATATACATGAAGATGTTTATTTGCGGGGAAAACAGCAGATGGGGGTAAAGTGTGTGTGAACAGCCTCTGTGTGTACCTGACAGTGTTATCAACTTGCAGGATATCAGACGGCCGCTTCCCCCCTCTGCCTTTCTTTCTGTTTGGAGATTTCAACTTCCGTCTGGACACACAAAGTCTTGTCCAGGTAATTTAATTTCTCCTGAAGCTCAGGTTATAAGGAGGGTATCAGCCGGGCACATTGACACAAACCCTTTTTTGTGTTCGTGTTTCTGTGAGCAGCATTTGTCGACTTCGGCAGACGTGCAGACAGTGAAAAAGGACAGCAGTAACGAAGTGGAGAAAATCATCTGCGAAGAAAAGGACAATGACCACCGGGTGATTAAACCCAGCTCAGTTGAGATGACAACTGACATGTTATTTTTCCTGCTGCTTTCCACTTAACCTGCCTTCATGTCACCGGCAGGTGCTGCTTCACATTGAGGAGAAGCTGTTCACATATCTACATCAGGCGGTTTTCAGGGAGGACAACGGTAGAGCGGTGAGAGCAAGATGTCAACTTTAACCCAATCTGATCTAATCAGAGAAACTGGGACCTATATACACCAGCCTGCTTGGCAACAATCTGACATGTCTTCACAGATTTTAGATTACACCTTATCAGCGGAAGTACAGTCCTGAATGACAGTAAAGTAAATACAAAAGTTCGGAGGTGACCCACCTCTGATAACTCGTCATGTTTTAACCCTTGCATAAGTTGTACTCACTCACCTGGCGCTTGTTTTTGATCAGTGACCTCTTTTCCTCAGCTTCTGAAATATGACAAAGAACCTGCAGGCTTTCATGATGTTATTGGGGAAGAGGACATAAAATTTCCACCCAGGTAAGACCTCAAACTGAGCTGCTTGTTCATAGTATAAAGTCCCACTTCTGTCAATATCAAATAAACACTCTGTCTCTCTCAGCTACCCCTACAGTGAAGAGTACACTAAACCAACCCAGTACATGAACACTCGCTGTCCCGCCTGGTGCGATCGTATACTCATGTCACACACCGCCCAAGAGTTCATCCACAAGGTCAGTCAATGCTTATGGTTGCAGTATCACAGTTAATGCTGAATCTTCTGCATGTTATTTATTTGTATTTACATTTCCACTTGGCTTGCAGAATATATTCTCTGGGGAAAAGCTCATAGCGTTTAATACAAGAAATAATCTTCATAGGTTATGTGTTGTCAGGTTATGTGTTGTCAGGTAATGTTCCTGGCAAGTACAGCTTTCTAATACCTTTGTAACCACGTGAGAATGTGAATATTTTTTATGACAGAATTTATAGCCAAAAGTTATATTATTTGCTTTTACAACTCGAATTAAGACCACAACACACTGTATTTAAATCTCTCACCTTTCTTTTAATAGAATATTCACCCTTGTTTTGAGAGACGTCTTTTACCCTGCCCTTTTGACTCTATCGCTGCCTTAGATAGGTGTGTGGGCTTTGGTTTTTTTGCTGGTCGGTTGTATGCTTCCATGCTGGCGAAAGCTGTGGCAGGAGACATGATGTTTGCGGCTTTTCCTCCAGCCTTCTCCAGCATTCTTGTAAACGTGATATCTCTTAAATCTCACTGACTATTTGTGTCATGAAGTGTTGTGGTGACTTCCGAAAACACACTTTTGGCCATCACTCAAGAATTCATATGATAATTAGGACAACATTTTTACACAAATGTGTCGTGAGATGAAAGGACTTGTATGTATGATATGGTGAATGTACTGTCAAACTGTGACTTCACTCTAACAAAACCCTGTTTAGGTGATAGCATTATGCTGTTGATTTTAATGTGACACTCTGGTTGGACTGTTTCTTTCTTTTTTTTGGCCTGGGCAATATGTCACTATTATACCTTAATTGTGATATGAGACTATTCCTCGTATTAGATTCCAAATATTGTTTTATTGCGATATGACATAGGTGTTCCAGGCTTTAAAGGCTGCTTCACAGTAAAATTATATTTTGAGACTGTTCTACTTGTTCTAATTATTGCTTTCACCAACCTCGTCATTAAATCCTCATTGCTAATTATTAATCAAAATTCTGATAACATTTTGAAATTTACACTACCAGTCAAAAGTTTGGACACCTTCTCATTTAATGGTTTGTCTTTATTCCCCCCGACTATTTACATTGTAGATTGTCACTGAAGGCATCAAAACTATGAATGAACACATATGGAATTATGTAGTAAACAAAATTGTGAAATAACTCTAAATATGTTTCATCTTTTAGATTCCTCAAAGTAGCCACCCTTTGCGTTGTTGACAGCGCTGCAAACCCTTGGCCCTCTCTCAATGAGCTTCATGATGTCGTCACCTGAAATGATTTTCACTTCATTGGTGTGCCTTGTCAGAGTTCATGTGTGGAATTTTTTTCCCTCTTAATGGTGTTGGGACCATCAGTTTTGTGGTGCAGAAGTCAGGTTGGTACACAGGTGACAGCCCTATTTGACAGCTCTTAGCTGATTGATTCTTGTCATAATATGACTTCTGAGTAAAGAGAAACGACAGTCCATCATTACTTTAAGAACTGGAGGTCAGTCAGTCCGGCAAATTGCAAAAACTTGAATGTGTCCCCAAGTGCAGTCGCAAAAACCATCAAGTGCTTCGACGAAACTGGCTCACATGAAGACCACCCCAGGAAAGGAAGACCAAGAGTCACCTCTGCTGGTGAAGATAATTTCATCCGAGTCACCGGCCTCAGAAATCACAAGTTAACAGCACCTCAGATTAGAGCCCAGATGAATGCCACACAGAGTTCTAGTAGCAGACACATCTCTACAGGGCTATTTGACCAAGTCACCTGACCTAGTCACCTGACCTAAACCCAATCGAGATGGTTTGGGATGAGATGGACCGCAGAGTGAAAGCAAAAGGGCCAACAAGTGCTCAGCATCTCTGGGAACTCCTTCAAGACTGTTGAAAAACCATTTTAGGTGACGACCGCATGAAGCTCATCGAGAGAATGCCAAGAGTGTGCAAAGCAGTATTAAAAGCAAAGGGTGGCTACTTTGAAGAATCTAAAACATAAAACAAGTTTTGAGTTATTTCACTTTTTTTGTTTACTACATATTTCCATATGTGTTCATTCATAGTTTTGATGCCTTCAGTGAGTTTGACAGGTCAAAAGTTATTTTTTTCATTCAGTCCTAACATTTACGATGTGTTATTGAGGAGTTTTCAAAATATCGATATATTTTGTGTATCACAACATAGACTAAGGATTGCATTATATTTGAGGACTGTATTATCCAGCTCTTTGTCTTAATGCTGTCATGGAGTCACACCTGGTCAAATGTGCCAGTCTCAACATCTACCAGCACAAGAATGTATATAAAATCAGTAATACATTATGATACAGACATTTCACCAAAAGAAGGTACATGTAAGCTTTAATTTTGTCAAGATGACATCAAAGTTTGTTCTTTTTTCAGAGTGATGATGGTGAGAAGACCGTTGTTTACAACACAGTGGGTCCTAATGTCTGTATGGGGGACCATAAGGTAACACTTTGAATAGAATGTACTGTACATTGTGCAGGCAACCATCAAACAGCCATGTAGAGTAACTCTGCTGTGTTCTTGTGGTTTTCTCGTAGCCGGTTTTCTTGTTCTTCTCACTGAAGAACGACTGAACATTGACTTGGATCTTTCTGAATGGTAAGAGCATGGGCCAGTGAGTGTGTTTCTGTACTATACAGCATGTAGAGGTGTTATATGTCTATGTGGTTATTCCGGGGGGGGGGGGGGAGATTCAGTTTGTGAGAGCGATCACAGTAATCTTGCTCCACTCCCCTGAGAGCCATAACCCAAGCTGGCCCATTGGAGTCGGGCTATGAACTAAGATGAAGTGCCTGCGGGACACGAGCGAGCGCTCCTTTGTGTCCAGCGTAGTAGGACCACAGGCGATCAGCACCTTTCACTGATCTATGTCTATCGAATCCTCTCCACTGTCACTGTGGCTACACACTAAGTGCATTGCGGGCCCTCTTTTCATTAATTACCACCTGGATGGCCGGCTGGAGAGACATGCATTGTGCCGGACAGCATATTGGCATTTTTACGGCCATGATTTTGTTTTGCTGCCGTTTAAATGTATTTTTTTAAGGATGGACTGCTTTTTCATGAAGGTCCTTTGTCAGAGGGCGGCAAAATGATGAGATCCACACAATAAAGGTGCGACAACCGGCCTGCTTTTTGTCATTGTGAGACACAAAAAAGTTCACTCCAGGACACAAGTGGCTCGACTACATTTTATATCATCATAACAGATTTATTTTTGATCATGTGGCATTGGGTAGCCTAATTAATGAAGGCGGGTGCGCTTTGATTGCAGCTTTGAATGACTTCCAGGTTCCTTTCAAATTCTGCCCACAGGGTCATTCTTCTGCTTTTGTTTCTGTTGGCATGTGTTGTAATAAGACTGTGTGTGTGTGTGTGTGTGTGTGTGTGTGTGTTGTGTGTGTGTGTGTGTGTGTGTGTGTGTGTGTCTGCAGGTCTATAACTGCACCATCCTCAGAGCTCTGCCACAGCCACAGGCCTGGAGGGTAATCAGCACAATGGTCAGCCGCTACAACCCACCCGTCAGCCAGCTGCTGTGAAATCCTCTTCTTCAAATTCCCAGTGTCTCACCTCTGATCTCACTGCCCATAGCACATATTTACCAGCAGCTTTTGGTGTTTTCTGAGTCTGCTAAATCCCCGGCCCTGAAGGCTCAGTGTCACTGAAGATGCTTCTACAATTCCTGCTTACAGCAGTGAAGATTGTTTTCTGAATACGACCAAACAATGAAGAGTGTGACTGTGGACCAGCCCCTTTTTATGGATGTGTACATGTAATATATATGCAAAACTAAATTATGATTTAGATTTTTGATTTTAGTTGTTAGATTTTAAAAATATTCCCTTTGTTTTTTTTACAGGCATTGTCAGGCAAACAACTGTAAAGACAACATAAATGTAGTCATTTCTTTTGGGCCCTGTGTGATTTATCAAATCATTCCGTTAGTCTCTAGCAACTTAGCTGGATGGGTTTATAAATCAGCTAATCAGAGTCCAGTATTATGAATGTCCATTGTAAATAATTTAAGGGTTAACATAATGAAGAATGTTAGTGTTGCTGTGAGCCGAAACTAAATGATGAAAACTTACTATGCATGCATGCTTTTATTTTTAGTTCACATGTCTCCTTTTTCTTGAAGTCGTTTACTTTGACTTTAAGAAGGTTGTACAGGAGAACAGGAAACACAGTAGAGGAATGCTGCTGTCTCCGTCTCCTGTTAACCTGTTTGATGTTCTCTGTAGATAAAACATCATTTATGATGAATTTCTTACTGACCTGTTTTCATGTAACGTATGTGTAGCCACGTCCTCACAGCAGCTTTAAGTGGGTCAAATTAAAAAAAGAAAAAAGAAAAAATCTATTTCAGGATTGATTTTGATAGATGTAAAGGATGATTTTAATATTTGTAGAAATTACACTACACGGGGTACAAAAGGCCAACATCATTTGTAAAGCGACTACGGCAGTTTTCTGTTTATGAATGTTACGGTAGGATTTAATTCATATAACGCAGCAGCAGTGTGTTTCACCCTGTTGAATATAAAGTAGCATTCTTTTCCTGTTTGCCACCAACTGTACATTAATACCAAGTGCTTTATTCCACGAGCTATAACTCAGCAGTTCTCATGTTTTGATCTCCTCACTCAGAGAGAGTCACCTTTAGTTATCTGTCAGTTAGTCTGCACAGAAATCTCTCAGAATGTTCTCACCCTGTTCTGGTTGGCATCGACCTTATTTCATTGCCAAAAGTTGACGCTGTCGGCCTATTGTGTTTGCTTCTAACTGCGGTTAAGGAGTTTGGATGTTTCCGACACGTGGCCTCACTCGTACTTCAAAAAAATTCTGTATCAAAACATGTGAACACAGAAGGCACTGTTTGGATTTCTTTGATTTTTGTCTTATTTTGGTTGGTTGGTTCATAGTCACATACTGTAGCACCAGTGCTGTTATATATTTTTAATGTGTGAATTATTGGTTAGATTATCATTATTTTTGATCCTTTTATTGACTAATTGAAAGAGTTTTAAAATATGTTTGTGGTTTTGTTACTTCCATCCATTATCACCAGATCATCCTTGAGGATTGCATTGTGTGTTTTCTCAAACGTCTTTTGTATTACTACCACGATTCCAAAAAAGTTGTGACGCTGTGTTAAAAGTAAATTTAAAAAACAGAATGCCATCATTTGAAAATGAACTGTACTGACAACAGTAGTGATATCCCTTATACAATCAGATTGGCAAACCACATCCTGTCTTTGCTTGTGAGTGACTGATCCTTTTGAGGATGCCTGTTTCTTGAACAATGAACCTGTTTACCTGTGGAATGTTGCAGACAGGTGTTTCGGGGGCGTTCTACAACTGTCCCAGCCTTTTGTTGCCCCTGTCCTAACTTGTTGATGTTGAGGTAAAAAATTAAATATATTGTCTGTCTTTAATTCATTTGTGTCAACGGATTAAAAAAAAAAAAAAGATCACATTGTTTTATTTATGTCACACAGATTATACTATCTTTTTTGGAATCGGTTGTACACAGCTCAGTGGTCAGAAAATGTATACACAAATACTTGTCATGCATAAATTCACAGATAATCATATCACGTTTGGACTGTCTGTAATGCATCGCCGTAACGGGATCAAGTTAAGAGTCACAGATGCAAATATTTGTGCAGATTAAACCGTTTCTAAGTAATTAACTTTTAGCAGTTCACTGTTGACCAGTCTTGGGAGTGGAGTTCATTGTAAGGCCAGTATTACCTTTACATTATCTCTGGTCAAACACTACATCATTGTGATATTTGACTTTTGTAAATAAAATATTACCCTCATAAATAAGTTGCATTGTTATTGATTGGCTTCAGCTGCAGGACTGTGTGTTTTTGGAGTCTATGTTGCAACACATGATGATTTGAGACCAGCAGCTTTCGGCTTTTGGGAAAAACCACAGTCATCACTTTACACTTAACTTGAGTCACACCCGTTTGGGGAAATCATACATGTCAGATGTGATCAATGGCTGCAAATCATACGCTGTACAAGTGTTTCCAGCATTAAGCTGATTAACCAGAAAGGTAAAGCACTGCTGCTTTTTCCCGCATGGCACTGATAAACCTGAACGCCCTTCTGCCCACAGGAATGCTGCTGCTGTCAGTTGTCTCCAGGAGAAGACGTGGATCTCAGCATGAGTGACTTACAAAAGAGGAATGAAGACTATAATTATTTTACGTCAAGGAGGTTATTGTCTTTGCATGTCATCTGTTGGTTGGTTGTCGGTTGGTTTGTCAGCAGGATTACACAAAAAACTGCTGAACAGATTTCCTCGAAACGTGGATGGTGGATGGGAATGGCCCAGAATAGATCCGGAATATGTTTCACTTTCTTTTGCATTGTTAGATAGGGCGCTTTATGGACATTGATCCTGATGAGTTAGAAGTATTATTACCTGTCGCCCCAGTTGTACTCACATTAAGAATGCAAAACTTCTACATGAATAAAAACCAGACTCATGCAAAATGGAGATTGACCCAGCACTCACTCAACCCATATGACTGTATGTCTGTGTTATGCATTCAGCTTCCACAGTCTTAGCCCTCGTCCGAGGGGTGAGCTGCATGTACTTTGCAGCAGCAGAAGACAGATTACATTTAAAACTGAGGAGGTATTAAGGCTGCCCTCTAAAACTGGAATTGGCTGCGCTATTTAGAACATTTTGTTCAAATTGAACGTCCTCGAGGGCCAACAAATCAAGAGACTGATTCTACACTTTATTGCATTTCATTCTTGTGTTGATTCGATGGTTTTACTCTGATAAATCCAGATTTTTTGCAGCAGCAGCAGGTTGGAGGGAGACCAAAACATGTATTGCTTCCAAAATATTCATAAACCACAATGATATGATGATACTGACGCTCGGCCATTCTCAATTATTTGCATGATCACAGCTTTGGTTCGGACTTTGGCTGTAAATGATGACGTGTGCAATGGAAGCAGAATGGACTCCTCAGCTTCTCTGACAGGGTCGGCCGGCCTGATGTCGGCCGCCCGCCTGAGCCATATGGAGGCTAAACTCCGAGCCTAAATGGTGAATGAGCTGGTCTGTTGGTATTGATTTCATGTTGAAGTGGGTTGCGGGGGTCATTGTCTTCAATTAAGCCCGACCACACCAGTAAATCACTCAAGATCAGACCTTTGACCTCTGCACTCCCCTGCATTGTTCGGGCCTTTTTTAGGCTCGCAGCTCGGCAGCGAATGCACTCAGAGGGACCGCAGCCAAGTAAAAAGACAGTTTACCAGCATGTGTGACAAATGATTCACAATCATTTATTTCGCAGTGTTTCAGGTGTTCTGTTTACATAATTCCCCTTAATATGTGTATCTCAGCTGCAGGATGACATTCACGAGTCTTTCTGCATTTTGCAGAATTAGATAATCTCACTTATTTACCTAAAAATGTTCCCACTACCTTTTGACACACATGCTAACTTCTTTCTCAGCACTGATTTCATATTATAAAAAATGTTACTCCTGCCTTATAAACAGCCTGTATTTCAGTGTTAGCAGGCCTGTGGTTTATCAGCATATAGAATTTGATATTAATTCTACTTCTAAGGAACTTTCATTCCTTGTAGATTCTAAGTAAAAAACAGAAATGTTGGTGTCGTACCGTCAGACTAAAGAGCAGCTTCTTCTTCAACTCAATTGATCCTCAGCAATCCAACATAAAAAGTTGTTTTTATTTTATTACTTATTAAATTCACGTAAGTTGAAGTCGGTCCCAGGAATAAAAGAGAATAAATAGCCAGTCTACTCACTGATGGTCCCTTTTGCTTTTGTAGATCACAGAGAAGGATCAGTATCACACTGAGACTGTTTTATAACCAGCTAAATGTTCCTTGTAGCACGTTTTAAAAAAAATTGAAATTATTTTGAAAAGCAAATTCCTTCAAAATAGTTGTCCTAGAATGTCCTTCACATTTGTCACATTATTTCCTACAATGAGGGTGTAGAACCTTTGTTTTAAGGTTGCCAGAGCTTCCTGTTTATTGATGAATTACGGAAGTGTCATAAAGTCATTTTACCACCTGTCATGTCTGGCAACTCCTGCCGTCACTTTCATTTTGAAATTGGAACAATCACAAACTACACAAGAATACCTTCAGGTTACTCTCCTCTTTATTTCACTAGTATTACTCAATAGCGTCATGCAGTTTTTATATCGTCATTTTCTTCAGTTTTTTACAAAAACACGTGTGTATGAGGCGATCCCCCAACATACCGCTGTAACATGGAACAGGCCACAGATGATTTCTTTTTTTCACTCAGTAACAAATAAAAGTCTTTTCAGCTTCGTTCCCACAGCCTGTTTGCAAATGACCTCTTCCGGACATGCTTGAACTTTGTATTCAAAATGTGTAACTTTAATTACAGCATGCAGGTCTGCAGAGAAACGCGTCAACCTGTGCGTGCGTGTGTGTGTGTGTGTGTGAGTGGGTGGGGGTGTCAGACGTGGTGCGGCCCCAGGCGCAGGACGGAGAAGGCCCTGCGGTGTTTGCGCAGCAGCAGTCGGATCTTGTCGTCGTCAGAGTCCGGGTCCAGCGGCTTGTTGTACTCCTCGTCCTCCACCTCGTTCTCCGAGGCCTCCCCGCTCTGCCCCGGATGGCTCGCCTGCGTGGAGCTCGGCTCCGTGGCGCTCTTCTTCCGCCACTTGGTGCGTCGGTTCTGAAACCACACCTGAAAACAACAACAAGCGCGGAGGGGGGGGAGGTGGAGATGGAGGTAAAGATGGAGGTAGATAAGTATTCCTCTGCACGGGCATCTTTGAATTGCCACTCCTAGAAAAGGCATGACAACCACCCCTGACCCGGTTTCTGCTTGATGGAGAGCAGATAGCCAATTTATGTCATGTATGTTGTTTATTTGACCTCATTATTTAGGATGTTGAACCTGTTACTATTCTGCACCTGGAAGTAATTCACTAACTATACTTTTCATGTTTTGGATCATTTCCCTGCAGGTTACTTTACAGGTGCACATAAAGCCACACAGTACAAGAAACAAAGAACAACATAATGTACATTGAGTTCATGTGTTTCGAGTCTAACCCTCGATGTTATCTACGTGACGTTATCTTCACCTTGACCTGGGACTCAGTCATGCCCAGAGAGTAAGCCAGCCGTGCTCTCTCCGGCCCGGCCAGATATTTTGTCTGCTCGAATGTTTTCTCCAGAGCGAAGATCTGATGTCCGCTGAATGTTGGCCTGGTGTGTTTCTTCCTGCCTGACATCTCCCCCAGAGGAACACCGCCTGAGAGCAGCAAAGTGGAGAAAAATACTAAGAAACAAGATATATATATATATATATATTTTTTTTTACAACAGAATTTACACTTTATGACGAGACACACTGTTCTTGCCCTGATAAGAAACAGTTTGTCTCACATTATTTTGAATGAAGATCAAATGTTGTAAAAGTTTACTAAAACTATGATTGAATTTGCAGCAGCATCAACATTCTGAACACATTCATGAATACTCGATTGGCCATTCGGAATGCCACATTTACTCATCGACATCCATCGTTTCTTATTTTTGTGTTTCCTTCAACATGACACCCCCCCCCCCCCCCCCCCATCAGTACACCTCTTATTTCCCTCACGAAGCTGCTGAATTTCAGGCTTCAGCTGTTAGAAAAAGACATGTTTCTCGCTTTGCTTTGAAAAGTCGGTGAGGAGGGGAGCATTTTTTTAAACCGTCTTTAACATGTGCTGCTTTAGGCAAAGTGACGGGGGGATCATATGAGCTACTGACAGCTACTGCGGAGTGGACCAGGTGAAAATACTCAGCATAAATTACACACAACCTTTTCAGTCGTAGTGTACTGTATGCAATGGGTGAATCAGCAGGGGCGACTTTAAACTGCAGCTGCTGATGGAGAGCAAGGCGCTGGAAATTGTCCGTTGGACGCCTGAGATGCCACATTTACTCCTCAACGTGCGTGCATTTTTATTTTTTGCATTTTTTAAAGATTATACCCCCTAAACAACAATATAAACTCACACTCACAAACATTTTAAAATGTCAATAACGTGTAAGATTGTACAATTCCTAAAAAAAAATCTGAGCATTAATCACTTTTCCAGAAAAAACAGACTTAATGTTTGTAGTCAAATCAAACCACTTGACGCGTCATGACGAGCATGTTTCTGTATCGTTTGAATTTTTTTGAAACTGTAGTGCGTTGATGGTCTTCCACATTTACTCATCAACATCCGGAATGTCTTATTTTTGTATTTCCTTTAAGATTATACCCCTTAAACGTGACTCTCATCACACACACTCAAAATGTCAGTAGCAGATTGAATAAGAACTCAAGTCTAAGCATTACTCAGAACAATACAAACCTAAAGTTTTTTAGTCAAACCAGACAACATGATGTGTCTGAATTTTTGAAGTTGTATTATTTTGTATCATCTGTGATCAGTTTGGATTTGTCTCTTTTAGTTGAGATGAAAACACATTCTGACGTGACTAACAGTGATGCAGACACAGACGCAGTGAGGCGGTGATGTGTCGGTGATGTGTCGATGGTCTGGGTGCTGAGTTCAGACTCACTGTTGCTGCACTGCTGCCTCCCTCCTCTCCAGTCACAGCTGCTCTCCGCCCAGCAGCTCACACTGCGACCCTTCATGGGACACTCTGTGCCGGGCTTGGAGAAGCCGCCCAGGTTGGAGTTGTAGTCTCGGTTATAGTACATAGACGTGCTGGTGACGGAGGGTCCGAACCCCCCCATGGCGGAGTATCCGGACAGGAGGGTGGTGGTGCCCGTGGTGCCCATCCCAACCATGGAGCGGCTCAGGATGTCACTGATGCCGTGAGGGGTCCCTGCCTGCAGCTGGCTGTTGAGGGCCGGGTTGAGTTTGTAGAAAGAGTTGGGCACTGAGTACTGACACACTGGCGCTTTGAGGTCCGTTGGGAATTGGTTCAGGCTGTTGTTGAACAGGAAAGACCCCTGGATGTTTGGATCCATGGGGAGAAACTGTAACTCTGGTCTCCGGGTCTCAGTAACACATCCAATAAGATCCAGGCAGGAGGAGACCTCTGATGGGCCCACAAGGAGTGCTCTGGATCACACCCACCGTTCCCAGATATTCAAATAATTAAGAGCACTAATAGCAATTTCAACAAAGGCCCTGGTGTTTGCCAAAGTTGCTACCACATCAGAATCAGTGCAGCAGCAGATAAACTCTTCACTCTCGCCCGTCACCTCTTCTCAGCCACAGTGTGGTCTGTGATAATCCCATATCTGAAGTCTGGGGCGAGCCCTCCGGACACAGGTTTGAGCGTTCTCCTAAAGACACGTGCCTCCCGCCGGCTCTCTCCTCAGATTTCATAAATAAGCAGTATCTGGAAATGGAGTGGTACCTTGATAAAGATAGGCCACATTAGAATGCAGCATGGGATTGGCCCGGGTCTCACAGCTTTAATGGCCTCCCATTGGCTCCCGTCTGAGAGCCAAGCCTTTTATTGGAAGGCAGCAGATTAATAGTGTTTTGAACAGGTGGAGTGGGAACAAGTTGATTTTTTGATGGCCTGCCATGTCTGACCAAGTGTGGTGGCGCAGAGGCGGCTCAGAGGAGGAGGAGGCGGCGGAGGGTTGCTCTGTTTCCTGCTTTGACACTGGAGATGTGTGGTTGAAACAATGATATTGTTGTGTTAGGCATAAAAATAATCTAGAAGAAACAATATCTATATTTTGTAACTGTTTACATTAACAGACGTAGGTTAACATTAACTATAGCGTATAAGCGTGCATATTAGTTGCATATTGTTCTGTGTGTGTGTAGCTTTATGTTTTGTTCCCAATAGACCATATTAGTGAATTTGTTATTAGGAGAAAATGACAACAGATAAGATCCATAAGGATCAAAATTCATGCACAGCAACTTCCTTACTTACTATCAATAAGCTGTAATTTGGAGATTATTGAGGGATAACTCTTCTCTTTGGTCATGCATAATAAGGCATTATTAAGGGCGTTACCATGACTAATAAAGAGCCAGTATGCATACTAATAAGCATCGAGTTAATCTCTGTGACCCCACTGTGTGGCAAATCCCCGCATGCACCGCATGAATGATAAAGGAACAGTTCTCTCAAAAAATGAACATTCAGCCATCATCTACTCCCCCCATGCTGATGTAAAGTCAGGTTCAGTATAATAACAGTGCTGCAGCATTCCTCCTAAACTACTGAATCAACTGGGAACTTGTTTTATTAGTAAAGATAACAGTTTATGGTGCAGTGTGATGACATGTGTCAAAAAATGTTGAGGCAAGGGCTAAATATTAATCTCAACCCGCTGCAATAATTAATATAATAATAATAATGACAATAATAAGAAGAACAATAATATTAATATTATTATTATTATTATTATTATTATTATTCTTGTTATTATTATCTTAAATGAATATTGTCTATTACTTTACAAGTTAAGAAACATTCCGCTGGATAATGCAGATTTTCAATTTGGATCAATGCAGAAAAACTGTAAAAAAATAGATAAATAAAATGAAATAAAATAAAATAAAATAGATTTAGCTGATTCCATTTGGATCACTAACGAGTTGCTTATAGACATTATTATGTGTTAACAAGACTATATAAGAGTCAGTCCAATAAGGACAAATACCCCTACACAGTATAATGCAACAAAAAGCAAAGTTAACTGATAATTCACAATAAAGTGTGTGTTAATCTTGATAAAGCAACAGAATAAGCCAGTAATATCGTAACAATGACATAATAGGTCACTTAATTAAACTCGCTGGATGTGTTTGTAATGCTATTATAAACAGATCTCATAGGGCTAATATTAGCATTCATTAGCAGTCTGTACATGATTAACAACAGAAAATGTGTTTATGATGCTTTATTAAGACTTTGATAGTCTTATCAACACACAGTAACAGTAATAAGCAAGTTATGAGGACTTATATGGGTGTTTTTACCTATTACTAATACATACAAGAAGGACTTCATCATAACGCGTTACAGAATTGAATATTTAATGGATGCACATGGGCTGGATGATGGTGTTTAGGCATGTATGTGTACATACAGGCGTCCATGGTTTACTGACAGTGACAGTGCATGATGATCTGATAATCAAATATTGTCTTTCCCATATCAATTATTGCTAAGTTAATCATTGTAATTCATATTAAAGTATGAACTTCAATTAACAGATTTAGTCTGGGAGAGTCTCCAACCCATAAAAGCGGTTTCATTGCTTCTGGGAACAATGCACTCATTTATGACGTGTCCTGCCGAGACGTTCATCCTCTGTTGCAATAGTTTCAGCACAATTTCTACCCCAGCTTCATTATACGACTAGTTAAAACATGTCACGGCTGTGGACGTGCTGGACAAATATCTTAATGCATTTCAGTATGATTTAGCAATAAACACAGATTGTGTTCCACAGGCGCTACATTGATTTTGAAATTGATTTAGTTTCATTCGTGAATTTCCATTAGACTCTCTACCACAACAACCTGAATTAATCTACGATGCCTTTTAACATTTAATAGAACCATTTCAGTTATAGAAATGTGAGTGTCATGTCATTTACTGTCATGCTCTTGGACTGGGGTTACATCATTTCTCAACTGTCAGGATGTAAAGAAAATTCTCTGTACGTATAAGAAAAGAGCCGGAATGTATACTTAGAATCCAAAACTTGTTCTACAGGACATAGTTGTCTTTATCAAAAGATGCTTCACATAAAGTTTACATAAATTTTGACACAGAGATGTTAAAACATGCCCACAATTCCACACTCAGTATTTGCTTTCAGTGTGGCCATATGGTCAGATGACAGGATTCGGGGGGGTTCTCAGACATGTGCTTTTGGGTCATAGAAGCAGAGGGCTAGTAACTTTCCAGGAGTGATGATGTCATTTGGCTTTTCCAGTTATGGCTTATCCTGTCACATGGCCTCACTGCCAACCAATGAGGACTAAAGTAATGGCTGCGCATGTGTCCTGTAGAGGGGGACAAAGCTCAGCTGACACCAGTGTGTCTGGTCTGTTCCTGCCATATTCTCATCACACAACTATGCATGAAGTTCCCTGAAGTCCAGTGGGACCAGTCAGGAAAGTGATATCCCGTGTTTAAGTGGAAGTTTCCATCATTTGTTGCATCAGGTGACTTTTCCTGTGGTTTCCTTGGCCTCGACCAAGTAGGTCATGTTGTGTGACCCCCAAAATCTATTGATCCACTTCAGTTTTAAGGAACAAAGTCTGGTAACTGTGCATACAGTGCAATTGTTTAGCGTTTAAGGGGAATATGTGCTTCCTATTTTAAATTAAATTGGAATCAGCTCTTTTGGCCAAGCACGTGTACACACACAGGGACTTTGACTTTGTCAGTGTACTTATACAGGATACACTGCACGCCACCTCAGTCACTGCTATGTTTTTATTTACATAGGCAAACTTCCTTTTCACTTATCTTCTTTTCTAAACCATAATATGGAAATCACAGTCTCCATTCTCTTGACATTTTACTATGTGTTGTTCCCTTAAGTCCAATCTTTGGTGGTTTTTCGGCAACATCGAACCTCTGAACAGTGTAAGACTGTGGTGAAATCCACTGAGTCCAGTTTGCAAAAGTTTGACCTGATTTTTTCGGTGTGTTTTTTCCTGTTCGTTTGCTGTTGTAACTCTGTGTTGCTGCTGCAGGTGGATATGTGATTTCAGTGGGTCTAACCTGAGAAAAAAAAAAAAAAAAAAGGCAATTGAAATTAAGAAATCAATAGACATGCAGCTAAGAACAAGGACAAGAACTTTTAAAGGTAAAGAATAAAGAGTGGTGAATGGTAAAGTACGTTACACAAGCAAGCACACTGAACAGGTGCATGAAATCCAGTTACATACAATTTAAAAGGTTACACACAGGCAGAAACTACATGTTATCATGGTATCATCAAATATAGGTAACAACATGTGGATCACAATCAAGGTCAAGTTGACAGAAATACCAGCAAGTTGTTCCATTTCTCTCAGATATACTGCTATGTAATTGCTCCAAAACACTTTTTGGTCAGTTTTATTTTGTGCACGGACACAAACATGTGTTTGCATGACCTTTGTAACCACAAAACACAATCAACATGAAAATGAAAATGAAGAGTCCAGGACCTCACGTTGTAATATGCACTGTGCTTCTCTGAAGGTCCCTGATTTAAAAGAAGTCACATAATTATGACAATCAGGTCTCGAGCTGTAAAGAAAAAAAAAAAGAAAAAAAAAGAGGTTGGCTTGTCCTCCCCGCCCACAAGTTTAGGAAAATTTCCAAAGTCCCTCCCCTTTCCTTTCTCATCTAGAGCAGGCAATGTTTTGTTGACATGCCCCACACGTGCGCCTTGTTTTAAAGCCAGCCAAAACTTCCACTTCATGACAATCCGAGGAAGACACAGAAGAGAACACACGCATGCACACACTGCTCTCAAGACGAGAAGAAAAGAAAAGAAAAGAAAAGAAAAGGACTGTCTGCTTCTTCAAGATGGTGAAGAATGGTGGCAACGGCAACCCTGGTGAGATATTAACTATTTTTTCTTTTCAGATAACTTAATACTGCTTTGAATGTCAGTAGGATTCTCTGCTCACCACACTTTGTCAACTCGCCAAAAGGTTTTTAGGTTTTAATGTAAAAAATAAATAACAGAATTTTATTTCAAAAGTAAATTTTATTTTGTAATTATTTTGCACTTTTTTTTTATTATTTGAAACCACCCTATTTTCCTTTTGTCAAGAGCTACTGAGAGCCACCATTAGAACAGTGATTCTGACTGTAAAAAATTAATTATTAGCTGAGATATGAAACAGAAGCACGTTTTTTCGTGTCAGGTCTTGTCTTATCACATATACAATACCAGCAAGTTGCTGTAAAAGCGCTGTAAAACAGATGATAATACTGCGGAAGATGACCTGGAGCAAGCCGGGGTGATTGTGATAGAACCTGCGCTTTTAAGTGTCCGCCAGCGAAAAGATAACTATTAGAAACAGGCTCTACTGGAATAGCTCACTGGCTCTTACGAGAAAAAAAAAAACTTTTACAGTAAGCGGTTGGTTAGTGCTGTTCCCACATGTGTGTGAGTCACACATGAGACATAGATGTTAGCGCACTGTGCATTTTTATTAGCTCTTAAAGAAAATGTCAAATGGACACACAGCTATACAGAGAGCTGCAAGAAAATCATGATCATAATCATAATCTCAATTTGCAACAGATATTATGGTTCCATGTGCCGTTCACTGAAATGATTCATCTTTTGCGTGACTGTCACACCTTCACCTGTTGTTCAGAAGTGAAAGCGCAGGTGCACCACTTTCATTATTATGTTTTTACAGTTTTATCTGCTGTTTTCCTCATAAAAGATCAACTAGAGTAAACTTCACTATCACCGTAGTGAAGCAAAAGATTAACTAGCATCCGGTTTGAATGAGACTTTGTGACCTTGAGGAGAAACGTATGAGGTAGCTGTGTTGACTAGACTGTTTTAAATGTTGTCTCTTACAGCACCTTGATCTCATTATTAAAACTAGTTATCAGTGATTTCAAACCATTTAAATATCAGGTGCAGTTGATGTGGTTGTTTCAGGTTGTTTCGCTTCATTCAGGAAGTAGAGGCAAAACCTCCCAGCTTGTTGTTGTTTTCTGTACATGTGCACATTGTTGTGCAGATATAATCAAGATGAATAGTTTTGATTTTGTTCTGTTGCAGCTGTCAAGTCAGAGGCGTCACACAAGTGCAGCGTGTCCTGCCTCGGCCCTCTGATATTCCACTGTCAGGCTGTGGGAAACAAAGTCAGGCTGAGCCGGGGGGGTCTACTGGCAGAGAGGAAGGGCAGAACGTTCCAGAATGGCCTGGTGTTCAGCAGCCGCCCGCTGAAGATCCAGGAGAGGATCCGTCTGAGGGTGGAGAAACAGTTGATTAACTGGCATGGAGCTCTGCGCGTGGGCTTCACCAACGTGTCGCCCTCAGACAGATCTCGGCCTCTGCCCGCCATGGCCATCCCAAACCTCACTGACACACCTGGGCACTGGGCTGCTGCTGTGGACGAATCCTACTGCCAAGAAGGCACAGAGCTGGAGTTCTGGGTGTCTCATGGAGGCAGCATATACGTCACAAGTACCAGCACTGGCCAACAAAAGCTGCTGACAGGAGTGGATCTGAGCAAGCCGCTGTGGGCCATGATAGACATCTATGGACAGACGTGCTCCATCTCCCTCCTTGGTTAGTTTTCTGGTGAACAACTGCGATGTGTTGTTTTAGCACTGCCTGTTTTTCAACTCCTCGTTATGTGGGCAGGATGTTTCACATGCACTGACACTGCCAAGTTATTGTTGGAATGATTATCAAAGATGCATCAATTAAATGCTTCTACTCTTTCCTGCAGGCTCTCAGAAAAAGGAGCTTTTATACACCAGACGCTCGTGTCCTGCACCTGAATGCCTCACTTCACGTGATGCTGACTACAGCTACAGCCTGATTCCTGATGGAGACAGTGATGACTGTATGTCCCTTCTTTACATGGAAGTCCCAGCAGGTGAGAAAGAGTCCATCCAACCAAATACTATCTGATCTGCACATTTGTAACCAGAGGAATCAGTTTGTGTTGGATTATCTTCTAATTGTGACTTCTCTGTTTTGAGCACAGATACAGGCAGTGCAATGGACTGTGTGGTGTGCATGGGAAGAGAGGCCAGCATCACGCTGCCTTGTGGCCACCGGTGTCTGTGTCGGCCCTGCGGCTCCAGAGTCATCCAGCAGTTCGGCAGTTGTCCGCTGTGTCGACAAGAGATCAGAGCGCCATCAGTGGAGGAGAGGCAAGTCTCCGGGCTGCTGCAAGCTTCTTGGTGACTGCAACAAACAAACAAAAAACACCACGTGTAGCAGCGGCTCAATGTGACCTGCAGCTCACTGGTTGTGGCAGTTTGCCGCGTCACCACAGTGATCTGACGAATGGTCGGTCAGGAAACGTTTGAGACATGTTAGACAAATGATTGCATAATGTGTAAATGTTGTACAGCATGTGTACAGTAAGATGTGAAGATACTGAGCTGATGTGAAGATACTGAGCTGGATTGTTTTCTGATCATGTTAAAGAATGTGTGAAGCTTTACAGCTAAAAAAAAATGCACTGTTACTGTGACTCTTGCTTAAGGATGAAGGCTAACAAATGACTTTGGTGAAGAAAATCAATATCTTATAAAAATAGATTGTAAAACTTATTGGACCTAATTTAAAATGATATTTATTTTTCCACTGTACAGTTTATTTTGTCTCCCTAATGTTGTAAAAGTTAAATTATTGTATATGTTGTAAATATGTCTTTGTTCACTGAATGTTTTTATATCATTTAATTGTGAACATGTGGCTGTGTAAATAAATTCGATTTTGCACATCAAATTACTACACTCTTTTGTGTGTGTGATACAGATTCCTTAAGCACCTGTGCCTATCAGCTTTCAGGAATTTCACAGAACAAAATAATGATAATAATAATAATGATAATAATAATAATAATGCATTTTATTTGAAGGCGCCTTTCAAAGCACTCAAGGACACCGCACATAACGACAACAGTACAACAAAAGACAGTACAAGTACAGGACAATTTAGTGCAACAAATAAATAGATAAGTAAGGGGATGCAATTACATGGTGCCGTCTCGGGACAGCATTCAGACTCTGCAGTCCTCACCAAACAGGAAGTCAACCGGGCCGGGTTAGGCAGGGCTGAGCTTCCTGGGGGGGGGGGGGGGGGGATAGTGCAGTAGAGTGGAATAGAGAAAGGGAAAGAGTGTGTACAGGGTTCAGACTCTGCAGTCCTCACCATACGAGAAGTCAGTCGGGCCGGTTTAGGCAGGGTTGAGCTTCCAGGGTGAGAATAGTGCCATAGAGTGGGATGGAGAATAGGCAGGAGTGTGATTATATGATTAGGCTGATACAGAGTGAGCCACGCGGAATAAGTGTGTATTCAGGCGAGATTTAAAAGTGGAGACAGTGTCTTGACCCCATGGTGGTTAGGCTGGCAGATGGGGGTAAATAGCTGGATGGTAGAAGAGGATCGGAGGGTGCGGGAGGGTGTGTGGGTATGGGTCAGTTCAGCGAGACATGATGGTGCCAGGTTATGAAGGATCTTGAAAGTGAGGAGCAGAATCTTGAAATCGATGCGGGATTTGATAGGGAGCCAATGGAGTTGCTGCAGGGCTGGGGTGATGTGCTCAGCATAGGGAGTTCTGGTGATGATACGCGCAGCTGCGTTCTGGACCAGTTGGAGTTTATGGAGTGATTTCCGAGGAAGACCACGGAGGAGAGAATTGCAGTAGTCCAGACGAGATGCAACCAGGGTGTTTACGAGAATAGCACTGCAGGCTGGTGTGAGTGAGGGACAGAGGCGGTTGATGTCGCGTAGGTGGAATGTATGCAGACCGGGTAACATTATCGATGTGGGCTTCGAAGGTTAAGGTGCCGTCCAGGATGACACCCAGGCTCCTTACCTTGGGTGATGGTGAGGCAATGGAATTGTCAATGGACATGGAGAAGGGGTTGTGCATTCAAGCTCCACTCACTTGTTCGGTCCTTGAGTAGAGATTGTTTTGACAACCTCTCCATACAGGCTCCTGAACCAACTGTCAACTTTTTAAAATGAGCAGCTTGTTATTCATGACATTCTAAGACAGTGATGACTGTATGTCCCTTCTTGACATGGAAGTCCCAGCAGGTGAGAAGGAGTCCATCCAAATAAATACTATCTGATCTGCACATTTGTAACCAGAGGAATCAGTTTGTGTTGGATTATCTTCTAATTGTGACTTCTCTGTTTTGAGCACAGATACAGGCAGTGCAACGGACTGTGTGGTGTGCATGGGAAGAGAGGCCAGCATCACGCTGCCTTGCGGCCACCGGTGTCTGTGTCGGCCCTGCGGCTCCAGAGTCATCCCGCTGTTCGGCAGTTGTCCGCTGTGTCGAAAAGAGATCAGAGCGCCATCATTGGAGGAGAGGCAAGTCTCCGTGCTGCAACAAGCTTCTCGGTGACTGCAACAAACAAACAAAAAACACCACGTGTAGCAGCGGCTCAATGTGACCTGCAGCTCATTGGTTGTGGCAGTTTGCCGCGTCACCACAGTGATCTGACGAATGGTCGGTCAGGAAACGTTTGAGACATGTTAGACAAACGGTTGCATAATGTGTAAATGTTGTACAGCATGTGTACAGTAAGATGTGAAGATACTGAGCTGATGTGAAGATACTGAGCTGATGTGAAGATACTGAGTTGATGTGAAGATAATGAGCTGGATTGTTTTCTGATCATGTTAAAGAATCTGTGAAACTTTACAGCTTAAAAAAAAAAAGCACTGTTACTGTGACTCTTGGTTAAGGATGAAGGCTAACAAATGACTTTGGTGAAGAAAATCAATATCTTACAAGAACAGATTGTAAAACTTCTTGGACCTAATTTAAAATTATATTTATTTTTCCGCTGTACAGTTTATTTTGTCTCCCTAATGTTGTAAAAATTTAATTATTGTATATGTTGTAAATATGTTTTTGTTCACTGAATGTTGTGTTTTTATATCATTTAATTGTGAACGTGTGGCTGTGTAAATAAATTAGATTTTGCACATCAAATTACTACACTCTTTTGTGTGTGTGATACAGATTCCTTAAGCACCTGTGCCTATCAGCTTTCAGGAATTTCACAGAACAAAACGCATTCAAGCTCCACTCACTTGTTCGGCCCTTGAGTAGAGATTGTTTTGTCAACCTCTCCATACAGGCTCATGGACCAACTGTCAACTTTTTAAAATGAGCAGCCTGTTATCCATACATTTTGGAAATGGAAACCTGTTGCAAAGAGTGACTTGTATTTCTTTTACATAAAAAAAAAACTCAACACCAGTACTGTCCCCTGTATCAAACATAAATGTAGTGGTTTTTATTCTTAGTATTTTCGTGTATTATGAAGCATGTTCTTCAAATGTGCAGCGAGGGCAACATCTACTTTTAGTTTCATTATTACTTGTTTACAGTTACAAATGTTTTTTACAGCTGTCATCAAACTAAGCGTGATCATGGCAGCAAGCGAATGATTAACAAAGTTGTCAGAATAAAAGACAGGTGTCTGAGTCAAACCTGGAAGGTAGATGTTTCTGTTCGCCGGCCACCAGCTGGGTTATCATCACTCACTGCCACTGCTCTTTTTTGTTTTTTCAATTGTATTGTCATTAGCTTTTAAAGAAAATGTCAAATGGACACAGAGCAATACAGAAAGCAAACCGTGAAAGAGAAAAAGCAGGACAGAAAAAAGAAGACACATGCAAACACATACAGACACTCTGAAGAAACAGGCTGCAGGAAAATCAGAGACTATAAATGAGTGTGAGTTGATTCATGTGGAGTTAGATTCAGTAAAGTGGGGGTTTAAAGTTGAACTTCAGTATGATCCATAAATGGTTTGCAAATTCTCACAATTTTATCAGAGCAGCCATGTAATGTGAAACACAGTTTCTCAATTTGCAACAGATATTATGGTTCCATGTGCTGTTCACTTAAATGATTCATCTTTTGCATGACTGACACACCTTCACCTGTTGTTCAGAAGTGAAAGCACAGGTGCACCACTTTAATTATTATGTTTTTACAATTTTATCTGCTGTTATTCTCATAAAAGGTCAGTTAGAGTCAACTTCACTATCACCGTAGTGAAGCAAAAGATTAACTAGCATCCGGTTTGTATGACACTTTGTGACCTTGAGGAGAAATGTATGAGCTAATTGTGTTGACTAGATTGCTTTAAATGCTGTGTCTTACAACACCTTGATCTCATTATTAAAATTAGGTATCAACGACTTCATATAACTTAAATATCATCATTTTAATATTGATTTATGGTTGAAATTCAGCACAGTTTTTGCAGAAAGGTGCAGGTGATGTGGTTGTTTCCTACTCTTCATTCAGGAAGTAGAGGCAAAACCTCCCAGCTTGTTGTTGTTGTCTGTAAATGTGCACATTGTTGTGCAGATTTAATCAAGATGAATAGTTTTGATTTGGTTCTGTTGCAGTTGTTGAGTCAGAGGCGTCACCCATGTGCAGCGTGTCCTGCCTCGGCCCTCTGATATTCCACTCTGCGCGTGGGCTTCACCAACGTGTCGCCCTCAGACAGATCTCGGCCTCTGCCCGCCATGGCCATCCCAAACCTCACTGGCACACCTGGGCACTGGGCTGCTCCTGTGCACTAATCCCGCTGCCAAGCCGGCACAGAGCTGGAGTTCTGGGTGTCTCATGGAGACAGCATATACGTCACAAGTACAAATGCCAGACATGCACTGACACTGCCAAGTTATTGTTGGAATGACGATTATAAAAGATACATCAATTAAATGCTTCTACTCTTTCCTGCAGGCTCTCAGAAAAAGGAGCTTTTATACACCAGACGCTCGTGTCCTGCACCTGAACGCCTCACCTCACCTGATGCTGACTACAGCTACAGCCTGATTCCTGATGGAGACAGTGATGACTGTATGTCCCTTCTTGACATGGAAGTCCCAGCAGGTGAGTAAGAGTCCATCCAACCAAATACTATCTGATCTGCACATTTGTAACCAGAGGAATCAGTTTGTGTTGGATTATCTTCTAACTGTGACTTCTCTGTTGTGAGCACAGATACAGGCAGTGCAACGGACTGTGTGGTGTGCATGGGAGGAGAGGCCAGAGTCACTCTGTAGCGGTCCAATTGTTTGAGAGTTTCCTTTCTGTGTTTTGGGCTGATTTTTCCAAATCCCTCAGGACTAATTGCAGGGGAACAGGGTGGGCACAGTGACTCCTGATTGATGAGTGGAAGCAGCATGGGGCATTAACCTGCCAGTCAATCATGGTGTGATGCCGCCCTTTGTGCCCGTCTGTTTAGGCCCTTTAGTGTTTTCTTGGCTGCCCGACATCATTCTAGTGAGGAAACTGTGTTTATCCTGGAACCCCCTTGAAACCCTGTAGCCCCTATACACCTTCAGTTTGACATTTAGTTTCCTTGTAGTCTTGTAGGAGCACATTTGTTTATTATACCCAAGAGAGGAGGCTTTTGTTTATCTGTTTATCTTCAAAGGACATTGGGCATATCTCCTTGATTTACATGTTTTTTATTTATATTTTTTATATAGGTTGGGCTTGCCTGTAAGCCTTTTACTGTAAGTACCTCCACAACTCTTCGGCAGTTGTCCGCTGTGTCGTCACGAGTTCCGAGCGCCATCAGTGAAGGAGAGGCAAATCTCCGGGCTACTGCAAGCTTCTCGGTGACTGCAACAAACAAACAAAGAACACCACATGTGTTCTAGTTTCAATATTACTTGTTTACTAGCATGATCTATATCTGCTGTAGGAAAACATTCAGTGACCAACTGTTGTTAGATTTTCTGTGATGTGTGCAGATTGTCCTGTAGAGGTAATCTACTTTATTCTGTCAAGACACTCTCACTCAATCATTCTTATTTTGTGTGTGTGAGTACCTAAAGGTGAAAGTGTTAAAAAAAGAGTCTAGTTTCAATATTACTTGTTTACTATTATAACTTCTTTCATAGCAGTAAAGTGATCATTAACAACAACATGTTTATTGCAGCAAAGCAAATGATTCACATGAAATGCCGACATAAAACAGTGACAAGGCAAGAGATTATTTTGTTAACTGCGCTCTACAGTGGTCAAGAATGAACTGTCAGCATTCAAAATAGGAGCACGGAATCCATAGATTTTGAAAATGGAAACCTGCAAAGAATAAGTTGTATTGAAAAAAACAAATATAATATTAAGCACATTAGAAATCTTAATTTTTTTGCAAACAGAGGCAAAGATACTGATTGCCCACTGATGGATCTACATGGTTGAGTCATTGTTCAGGTCACAGCAGGAGCCTTAACAAAGATTGAAATACGAGTTAATCAATCAACAATACCACTGTTCCATAAATCAATCATAAACACAGTGCCTTTTTATCCGTTTATTAAACATGTAGCGTTTCTGTAATGGGTTGTTTTAATGTGAACGTGCAACATTTAGCTAGTTTCGTTATGACTTGTGAATAGTTATAAAGGTTTTATAGCTGTAATCAGGAAATACTTCATTATTGCTGCAAAGCAAATGATTAGCAAAGCCGATTAAGATCCTGGCAAGGTATGACATTGAGGATCAAATGTGGCTGATGGTGCAAGAAATTAGCATCATCAGCACCAAACGTGTTAATCACTTATTCAAATTGTCACTTTAATTTTTTCCAATCCAATCCAATCCAACTTTATTTGTTAAGCACTTTAAAACAACCAAGTTGACCAAAGTGCTGTACAGAAAAAAATTAAATAAAAAGACATCATACATAGAAAGACATAACAACTCACATGTAGCCCAAAGATAAAATATAACAATAAATCAAAAGGCATAAACATGAGTAAAAAACGCAATAAAAGTAATAAAAGTAATTAAAATAAGAAATAAGAAATAAGATCAAGTCGACCTCTTACTAAGTGTCAAAAGCTATGGAGAAGAGATGGGTTTTTAGAAGCGATTTAAAAACCGACAAAGAAGAGGCCTGTTTAACGTGCATAGGCAGATCATTCCATAGTTTAGGGGCCGACACAGCTCAATCAAGAAAGTACCTCAATTCACCCCTGATGTGATAGCATGATAGCAGCGGCTCAATGTGACCTGCAGCTCACTGGTTGTGGCAGTTTGCCGCGTCACCACAGTGATCTGACGAATGGTCGGTCAGGAAACGTTTGAAACATGTTAGACAAACGATTGCATAATGTGTAAATGTTGTACAGCATGTGTACAGTAAGATGTGAAGATACTGAGTTGATGTGAAGATAATGAGCTGGTTTGTTTTCTGATCATGTTAAAGAATGTGTGAAACTTTACAGCTTAAAAAAAGTGCACTGTTACTGTGACTCTTGCTTAAGGATGAAGGCTAACAAATGACTTTGGTGAAGAAAATCAATATCTTATTGGAATAGATTGTAATATTTATTGGACCTAATTTAAAATGATATTTATTTTTCTGCTCTACAGTTTATTTTGTCTCCCTGATGTCATAAATCTTACAGTACTGTATACGTTGTAAATATGTTTTTATTTACTGAATGTTATGTTTTTAAAAAATGCAATTGTGAACATGACGCTGTATAAATAAATTAGATTTTGCACATCAAATTACTACACTCTTTTGTGTGTGTGATACAGATTCCTTAATCACCTGTGCCTATCAGCTTTCAGGAATTTCACAGAACAAAATGCATTCAAGCTCCACTCACTTGTTCGGCCCTTGAGTAGAGATTGTTTTGTCAACGTCCACCTTTTATCCATGGATTTTGGAAATGGAAAACCTGTTGCAAAGAGTAACTTGTATTTCTTTTACATAAATCTGATACCGGCACGTGGCACAAACCCGAAATCTGTGCATACCTGAACGCCTCACCTCACCTGATGTTGACTACAGCTACAGCCTGATTCCTGATGGAGACAGTGATGACTGTATGTCCCTTCTTGACATGGAAGTCCCAGCAGGTGAGTAAGAGTCCATCCAACCAAATACTATCTGATCTGCACATTTGTAACCAGAGGAATCAGTTTGTGTTGGATTATCTTCTAATTGTGACTTCTCTGTTTTGAGCACAGATACAGGCAGTGCAACGGACTGTGTGGTGTGCATGGGAGGAGAGGCCAGAGTCACTCTGTAGCGGTCCAATTGTTTGAGAGTTGTTTCCTTTCTGTGTTTTGGGCTGATTTTTCCAAATCCCTCAGGACTAATTGCAGGGGAACAGGGTGGGCACAGTGACTCCTGATTGATGAGTGGAAGCAGCATGGGGCATTAACCTGCCAGTCAATCATGGTGTGACGCCGCCCTTTGTGCCCGTCTGTTTAGGCCCTTTAGTGTTTTCTTGGCTGCCCGACATCATTCTAGTGAGGAAACTGTGTTTATCCTGGAACCCCCTTGAAACCCTGTAGCCCCTATACACCTTCAGTTTGACATTTAGTTTCCTTGTAGTCTTGTAGGAGCACATTTGTTTATTATACCCAAGAGAGGAGGCTTTTGTTTATCTGTTTATCTTCAAAGGACATTGGGCATATCTCCTTGATTTACAAGTTTTTTATTTATATTTTTATATAGGTTGGGCTTGCCTGTAAGCCTTTTACTGTAAGTACCTCCACAACTCTTCGGCAGTTGTCCGCTGTGTCGTCACGAGTTCCGAGCGCCATCAGTGAAGGAGAGGCTAATCTCCGGGCTGCTGCAAGCTTCTCGGTGACTGCAACAAACAAACAAAGAACACCACATGTGTTCTAGTTTCAATATTACTTGTTTACTAGCATGATCTATATCTGCTGTAGGAAAACATTCAGTGACCAACTGTTGTTAGATTTTCTGTGATGTGTGCAGATTGTCCTGTAGAGGTAATCTACTTTATTCTGTCAAGACACTCTCACTCAATCATTCTTATTTTGTGTGTGTGAGTACCTAAAGGTGAAAGTGTTAAGAAAAGAGTCTAGTTTCAATATTACTTGTTTACTACTATAACTTCTTTCATAGCAGTAAAGTGATCATTAACACCAACATGTTTATTGCAGCAAAGCAAATGATTCACATTAAATGCCGACATAAAACAGTGACAAGGCAAGAGATTATTTTGTTAACTGCGCTCTACAATGGTCAAGAATGAACTGTCAGCATTCAAAATAGGAGCACGGAATCCATAGATTTTGAAAATGGAAACCTGCAAAGAATAAGTTGTATTGAAAAAAACAAATATAATATTAAGCACATCAGAAATCTTAATTTTTTTGCAAACAGAGGCAAAGATACTGATTGCCCACTGATGGATCTACATGGTTGAGTCATTGTTCAGGTCACAGCAGGAGCCTTAACAAAGATTGAAATACGAGTTAATCAATCAACAATACCACTGTTCCATAAATCAATCATAAACACAGTGCCTTTTTATCCGTTTATTAAACATGTAGCGTTTCTGTAATGGGTTGTTTTAATGTGAACGTGCAACATTTAGCTAGTTTCGTTATGACTTGTGAATAGTAATAAAGGTTTTATAGCTGTAATCAGGACATACTTCATTATTGCTGCAAAGCAAATGATTAGCAAAGCCGATTAAGATCCTGGCAAGGTGTGACATCGAGGATCAAATGTGGCTGATGGTGCAAGAAATTAGCATCATCAGCACCAAACGTGTTAATTACTTATTCAAATTGTCACTTTACTTTTTTCCAATCCAATCTAATCCAACTTTATTTGTTAAGCACTTTAAAACAACCAAGTTGACCAAAGTGCTGTACAGAAAAAAAATAAATAAAAAGACATCATACATAGAAAGACATAACAGCTCACATATAGCCCAAAGATAAAATATAACAATAAATCAAAAGGCATAAACATGAGTAAAAAACACAATAAAAGTAATACAAGTAATTAAAATAAGAAATAAGAAATAAGATCAAGTCGACCTCTTACTAAGTGTCAAAAGCTATGGAGAAGAGATGGGTTTTTAGAAGCGATTTAAAAACCGACAAAGAAGAGGCCTGTTTAACGTGCATAGGCAGATCATTCCATAGTTTAGGAGCCGACACAGCTCAATCAAGAAAGTACCTCAATTCACCCCTGATGTGATAGCATGATAGCAGCGGCTCAATGTGACCTGCAGCTCACTGGTTGTGGCAGTTTGCCGCGTCACCACAGTGATCTGACGAATGGTCGGTCAGGAAACGTTTGAGACATGTTAGACAAATGATTGCATAATGTGTAAATGTTGTACAGCATATGTACAGTAAGATGTGAAGATACTGAGCTGATGTGAAGATAATGAGCTGGATTGTTTTCTGATCATGTTAAAGAATGTGTGAAACTTTACAGCTTAAAAAAAGTGCACTGTTACTGTGACTCTTGCTTAAGGATGAAGGCTAACAAATGACTTTGGTGAAGAAAATCAATATCTTATTGGAATAGATTGTAATATTTATTGGACCTAATTTAAAATGATATTTATTTTTCTGCTCTACAGTTTATTTTGTCTCCCTGATGTCATAAATCTTACAGTACTGTATACGTTGTAAATATGTTTTTGTTTACTGAATGTTATGTTTTTAAAAAATTTAATCGTGAACATGACGCTGTATAGATAAATTAGATTTTGCACATCAAATTACTACACTCTTTTGTGTGTGTGATACAGATTCCCTAAGCACCTGTGCCTATCAGCTTTCAGGAATTTCACAGAACAAAATGCATTCAAGCTCCACTCACTTGTTCGGCCCTTGAGTAGAGATTGTTTTGTCAACCTCCACCTTTTATCCATGGATTTTGGAAATGGAAAACCTGTTGCAAAGAGTAACTTGTATTTCTTTTACATAAATCTGATACCGGCACGTGGCACAAACCCCAAATCTGTGCATACAGAAGCACAGGCCATAGGCACACAGCAGACAGCCCCTAAATCTGCAGTCCTGAATCATTGCAGCAGGAGCCTCAACAAAGACTGAAATATGAGTTAATCAGTCAACACCAGTACTGTCCCCTGTATCAAATATAAATATAGTGGTTTTATCCTTAGTATTTTTGTGTATTATGAAGCATGTTCTTCAAATGTGCAGCGAGGGCAACATCTACTTTTAGTTTCATTATTACTTGTTTACAGTTAGAAATGTTTTTTTACAGCTGTCATCAAAATAAACGTGATTACACAGCAAGCGAATGATTAACAAAGGTGTTCACGATAAGCCGAAAGATAGTAAAGGTGTTAGTGTAGTGTGACATTGAGGATCAAATGTAGGTGATGCTGCAAGAAATAAGCTTCATCAGCACCAAAGGTGTTTGTCACTTATTCACATTGTCAACTGAGCTTTATTTGTCAATAGCTCATTTGGTGTCTGCAGATTTGCTCTGTGCTGATTATAAGACACTGATGCTGGATTTCACCTTTGGTCTGACATATGCAGACTGTTTTAAAGATGTAATCTTCCTGGTAGGAGCAGAAAAAAAAGAAAAAGAAAAGCACAGTTGCAATAGTTTTTTTTTTTGTTTTTTTTTTGCCTGCATGAAAATTGGTGCTCCAGTGACAAAAACAATGTATGACAAACCACAGCAGATCAAAAGACTGTAATAATCGGGATGGACCTCAGGCACACCAAGGGCCATGACAGATATAGAAGCTCTTTTTCTTGCTCTTCTCATTAATTAGCCTGCTATTTCAAACACATTACCAAACCTAAAAATAGTATACGATTAATTTTCCACCGTTAAGGGTGGGATGTTCTAAAACTGGGATTATGTTATGATGCTGTGTCGTATTAACATTGGGAATCTGAGAAATCTTTACCATTTTACTGCTTCTACTGAAATGATTCATTAAGCTGTACTATGGTCAGGAATAAACTGTCAGCTTTCGTAATAAGAGCATTTTATCCACGTTTTGGAAATGGAAACTTGTTGCAGAGAATGATTGTATTTTTTCAATGAAGCATAATATTTTTTTCAGTCCGATTCTGGACATTTATTGGAATTGGAACACAGCAGTAGCACATTTGAGCTTACTGTCCTAAGTGATGGCAGCTGTGTGAGCATGATCTATATCTGCTGTAGGAAAACATTCAGTGACCAACTGTTGTTAGATTTTCTGTGATGTGTGCAGATTGTCCTGTAGAGGTAATCTACTTTATTCTGTCAAGACACTCTCACTCAATCATTCTTATTTTATGTGTGTGAGTACCTAAAGGTGAAAGTGTTAAAAAAAGAGTCTAGTTTCAATATTACTTGTTTACTATTATAACTTCTTTCATAGCAGTAAAGTGATCATTAACACCAACATGTTTATAGCAGCAAAGCAAATGATTCACATGAAATGCCGACATAAAACAAGGCAAGAGATTATTTTGTTAACTGCGCTCTACAATGGTCAAGAATGAACTGTCAGCATTCAAAATAGGAGCACGGAATCCATAGATTTTGAAAATGGAAACCTGCAAAGTATAAGTTGTATTTAAAAAAACAAATATAATATTAAGCACATCAGAAATCTTAATTTTTTTGCAAACAGAGGCAAAGATACAGATTGCCCACTGATGGATCTACATGGTTGAGTCATTGTTCAGGTCACAGCAGGAGCCTTAACAAAGATTGAAATACGAGTTAATCAATCAACAATACCACTGTTCCATAAATCAATCATAAACACAGTGCCTTTTTATCCGTTTAATAAACATGTAGCGTTTATGTAATGGGTTGTTTTAATGTGAACGTGCAACATTTAGCTAGTTTCGTTATGACTTGTGAATAGTTATAAAGGTTTTATAGCTGTAATCAGGAAATACTTCATTATTGCTGCAAAGCAAATGATTAGCAAAGCCGATTAAGATCCTGGCAAGGTGTGACATCGAGGATCAAATGTGGCTGATGGTGCAAGAAATTAGCATCATCAGCACCAAACGTGTTAATCACTTATTCAAATTGTCAATTTACTTTTTTCCAATCCAATCCAATCCAACTTTATTTGTTAAGCACTTTAAAACAACCAAGTTGACCAAAGTGCTGTACAGAAAAAAATAAAATAAAAAGACATCATACATAGAAAGACATAACAACTCACATGTAGCCCAAAGATAAAATATAACAATAAATCAAAAGGCATAAACATGAGTAAAAAACGCAATAAAAGTAATACAAGTAATTAAAATAATAAAATAAGAAATAAGATCAAGTCGACCTCTTACTAAGTGTCAAAAGCTATGGAGAAGAGATGGGTTTTTAGAAGCGATTTAAAAACCGACAAAGAAGAGGCCTGTTTAACGTGCATAGGCAGATCATTCCATAGTTTAGGAGCCGACACAGCTCAATCAAGAAAGTACCTCAATTCACCCCTGATGTGATAGCATGATAGCAGCGGCTCAATGTGACCTGCAGCTCACTGGTTGTGGCAGTTTGCCGCGTCACCACAGTGATCTGACGAATGGTCGGTCAGGAAACGTTTGAGACATGTTAGACAAATGATTGCATAATGTGTAAATGTTGTACAGCATGTGTACAGTAAGATGTGAAGATACTGAGCTGATGTGAAGATAATGAGCTGGATTGTTTTCTGATCATGTTAAAGAATGTGTGAAACTTTACAGCTTAAAAAAAGTGCACTGTTACTGTGACTCTTGCTTAAGGATGAAGGCTAACAAATGACTTTGGTGAAGAAAATCAATATCTTATTGGAATAGATTTTAATATTTATTGGACCTAATTTAAAATGATATTTATTTTTCTGCTCTACAGTTTATTTTGTCTCCCTGATGTCATAAATCTTACAGTACTGTATACGTTGTAAATATGTTTTTGTTTACTGAATGTTATGTTTTTAAAAAATGCAATTGTGAACATGACGCTGTATAAATAAATTAGATTTTGCACATCAAATTACTACACTCTTTTGTGTGTGTGATACAGATTCCTTAAGCACCTGTGCCTATCAGCTTTCAGGAATTTCACAGAACAAAATGCATTCAAGCTCCACTCACTTGTTCGGCCCTTGAGTAGAGATTGTTTTGTCAACCTCCACCTTTTATCCATGGATTTTGGAAATGGAAAACCTGTTGCAAAGAGTAACTTGTATTTCTTTTATATAAATCTGATACCGGCACGTGGCACAAACCCCAAATCTGTGCATACAGAAACACAGGCCAAAGGCACACAGCAGACAGCCCCTAAATCTGCAGTCCTGAATCATTGCAGCAGGAGCCTCAACAAAGACTGAAATATGAGTTAATCAGTCAACACCAGTACTGTCCCCTGTATCAAATATAAATATAGTGGTTTTATCTCTAGTATTTTTGTGTATTATGAAGCATGTTCTTCAAATGTGCAGCGAGGGCAACATCTACTTTTAGTTTCATTATTACTTGTTTACAGTTAGAAATGTTTTTTACAGCTGTCATCAAAATAAATGTGATCATCACAGCAAGCGAATGATTAACAAAGCTGTTCACGATAAGCCGAAAGATAGTAAAGGTGTTAGTGTAGTGTGACATTGAGGATCAAATGTAGCTGATGCTGCAAGAAATAAGCTTCATCAGCACCAAAGGTGTTTGTCACTTATTCACATTGTCAACTGAGCTTTATTTGTTAATAGCTCATTTGGTGTCTGCAGATTTGCTCTGTGCTGATTATAAGACACTGATGCTGGATTTCACCTTTGGTCTGACATATGCAGATTGTTTTAAAGATGTAATCTTCCTGGTAGGAGCAGAAAAAAAGAAAAAGAAAAGCACAGTTGCAATAGTTTTTTTTTTTGTTTTTTTTTTTGCCTGCATGAAAATTGGTGCTCCAGTGACAAAAACAATGTATGACAAACCACAGCAGATCAAAAGACTGTAATAATCGGGATGGACTTCAGGCACACCAAGGGCCATGACAGATTTAGAAGCTCTTTTTCTTGCTCTTCTCATTAATTAGCCTGCTATTTCAAATACATTACCAAACCTAAAAATAGTATACGATTAATTTTCCACCGTTAAGGGTGGGATGTTCTAAAACTGGGATTATGTTATGATGCTGTGTCGTATTAACATTGGGAATCTGAGAAATCTTTACCATTTTACTGCTTCTACTGAAATGATTCATTAAGCTGTACTATGGTCAGGAATAAACTGTCAGCTTTCGTAATAAGAGCATTTTATCCACGTTTTGGAAATGGAAACTTGTTGCAGAGAATGATTGTATTTTTTCAATGAAGCATAATATTTTTTTCAGTCCGATTCTGGACATTTATTGGAATTGGAACACAGCAGTAGCACATTTGAGCTTACTGTCCTAAGTGATGGCAGCTGTGTGAGCATGATCTATATCTGCTGTAGGAAAACATTCAGTGACCAACTGTTGTTAGATTTTCTGTGATGTGTGCAGAGGTAATCTACTTTATTCTGTCAAGACACTCTCACTCAATCATTCTTATTTTGTGTGTGTGAGTACCTAAAGGTGAAAGTGTTAAAAAAAGAGTCTAGTTTCAATATTACTTGTTTACTATTATAACTTCTTTCATAGCAGTAAAGTGATCATTAACACCAACATGTTTATAGCAGCAAAGCAAATGATTCACATGAAATGCCGACATAAAACAAGGCAAGAGATTATTTTGTTAACTGCGCTCTACAATGGTCAAGAATGAACTGTCAGCATTCAAAATAGGAGCACGGAATCCATAGATTTTGAAAATGGAAACCTGCAAAGAATAAGTTGTATTTAAAAAAACAAATATAATATTAAGCACATCAGAAATCTTAATTTTTTTGCAAACAGAGGCAAAGATACAGATTGCCCACTGATGGATCTACATGGTTGACTCATTGTTCAGGTCACAGCAGGAGCCTTAACAAAGATTGAAATACGAGTTAATCAATCAACAATACCACTGTTCCATAAATCAATCATAAACACAGTGCCTTTTTATCCGTTTATTAAACATGTAGCGTGTCTATAATAGGTTGTTTTAATGTGAACGTGCAACATTTAGCTAGTTTCGTTATGACTTGTGAATAGTTATAAAGGTTTTATAGCTGTAATCAGGAAATACTTCATCATTGCTGCAAAGCAAATGATTAGCAAAGCCGGTTAAGATCCTGGCAAGGTGTGACATCGAGGATCAAATGTGGTGCAAGAAATTAGCATCATCAGCACCAAATGTGTTAATCACTTATTCACATTGTCACTTTACTTTTTTTAATCAAGAAAGTACCTCAATCCACCCCTGATGATTTGCTTCATATATGGGTTACAAGACACTGATGAAGGCATGCAGATTGTTTCTCAGATTTAATCTTTACGATACTGTAAGACTGGAAAAACATCTCATGCAAACAAAATTGTTGTCTTTTATATCTAACCCTTATGTTACATAATGTGGATATGCATTCCAGTAGCATAGATTATGCATTACAATGGACAGCAGATCAAACTAATCACAGGGGTGGATCTCAGCCACCCATTTTGAGACATAAATACAGTTGATGTTTATTGCCAGAGCTAAATGACATATTATTGAATGATTACATTTTACACAAGAGACATATTTTATGTCTAATACCGGTCTACTCAAGTAGAAGTACTGATTCAACTTCTTAACTCAACTAAAGGTAATGAAAGTACAGGCTCTGAAGTGAACTCAAAGTGTAAAAGTCAAAAGTATCCCTTTCAAGGACATTTCTACCGGCCATCTCTATGCAAAGCTAACTGAACCTCATGCATGTTAATATAAATCAAAAACTATTGTAGAATCAGTAGGATTTGTCCAAGCTGTAACTTAAATGCACCAAAAAGATAGTTGACTGTTGAGTCTCATTCCTCATTTAAATTGTGGAAATAACGTCTTATCAAATCAGTTTGGATTGTGCTGTACTGGCTGTATGCAACCATTTATTTATTTATTTTTTATTTTTTTCCGTTGTTTATGAGAATGTTGCAACGCTGAATTGCTGTGGAGTTCCAGTGTCTTCTGTGGACTTGATCTTGTTCATGTTTGTATTATTACATTTATCGACAGTGTGTATGATAAACCGCAGTTACACAAAAATGTTAAACTCGAATAAGAGAAAAATGATACTTCGATAAGGTCTTTGAAACTGTTTCCACACACTGATGGTGGCATGTTTAAGACTCTGGCGACATCTGTCTGTATCATTCATGGTACAATAGGAACCGCACACAGTTCTTCTCAGGGCCACTAAGAGGCAGTGTGCTACAGCTTATCGTGTGACTGACCGCTGCGGAATGAAGTCTGTCAAAGTGAGACAAGAGGAGAAGATGTTTTGGGCAAAATGCATTTAGTTCCCTGATTTTTGGAAAGATTGTACACGTGTTAAAAAGAAAAAAGAAAAAATAGTGGCTACATTTTTTAATTTGAATGTACATACGTCCAAAGCAAAGGATGTAATTTATTGCAATGTTTATTTGTTTTTTTTTTATCATGGGGACTCAATTTGTACAAATGAAATAACTAGATATGTGATTTATTACAAGAGACATAATAAATGATTTGAAAAGCATTACATTTATGTCTAATATGTGTAATATGTCTAATATATCATGTTTTAGTAGGAGTTGCCTGAACTTTATATGTGATAAGTGAATAACCCATAATGCTTTTATTAAAGTTATTCAATTGATTAACTCTGAACTTTTGGATTAAATGTAACACTTAACATTGAATTTATGTCATAAAATGTGTCATTGTTTTTGGCAAATTATGCTTTGTAGATTGTAGATTGTGTTGTAAGAAGTATCCTCAAAGTCATACTCATACTGTTAAATGTTACTTTGGTAAAAATAGTGTCACCATGACGAATACTATTTGAGTAAAAATCTCAAAGTAACTGATATGTATAACTGAGTGTATTTAAGTTTCAGAAGCAATTCTCTCACAAAAAATGCAGTACAAAAGTACAAGTAAAAGTAATTCATACCCATATATACCTGTATGTATACACCATATGGTATTTATCGCAGATTATTGGATCGAGTATTTTTCATAACCATTTTTTTCTTAATCATATATATTTTTTTGTTTTCTTTTAACTTATTGCCAATAAGATCATTTTAAAGGGACAGTGTGTAATATATCAAGTATCTAGCGCCATCTAGCTGTGAGGTTCTATATTGCAACACTCCTTTGCTCACCCCTCCCGTTCTGAAGATGTTGGAGACGTTCCGGACGCTACGGTGGCCCTGACGGACAAGAAACTCATTTTCAAAATATGGACTCTTTCCCAACAGCGTCGAGTATTTCTACTGATTCAAGTAATGAGGTAACCCTTCTCCTGTGGTGTGGCATAAGTGTGTTTCTCTATTTATAAAACAAAAATTGCAGGCTTTCAAATTTTCCGGGGCAGTGACGAGCGCTTTCGCTGAGCTCCCTCCCAGTTTCCGCAGTCAAGCTGGCTCTGAGCAAAAGCACGTTTAGCCTTACCACGTAGTGCTTTGTGTCCCTCTCGGCAGTCCATAGTTTTTTTAAAACCGGAAAGACATGGCGGCCTCCATAGAGCTTGCCCGTGCTATGTATATTTAGATAGGTAATTCTTTGCTCAGGAGGATAAGTCAGATTGTTGGCAGAGGTAATTGTACACCAATGAGGACTTACTTATGAATGAAGACGTTGATTTGAGTTAATAAATTACTTAAATTGTTACACACTGTCCCTTTAAAATGTGCTACTTTGGCTCCAATGCAGCATGCAATCTACAAAGTAACTAGTAACTGAAATGATCAAAAAAAAGTATACATTTGCAGAAAACTGAAATACTCCAGTTAAAGTAGTAATACCTCAAAATTGTACTTAATTACAGTATTTTAGTAAATGTTCTTCATTACATTCCATGACTGAAAATAAACAGTGTTACAAAAAAAAAGAGTCATTCTTTATCATGTTGAAATATTACTTTGGTGACACTTAAATTTACACATAGAAAAAGTACCTGGGGAAAAAAATGTATCTGATATTAAATGGACTAAATTGCAAGTGTAGAGGAGTAAAATACTACACAAAAAAGAAGCAGAAATTGAAATACTTCAGTAAATAAGTGTCTAAAAAATGTACTTTAGTAAAGTATTTGAGTAAATGTACTTAGTTACATTCCACAGACAGAGATGGCACAAAAATGACAACTGCTGTTTGTTCAGGTGTGAAGCTGAAGTGTCATAAACTGATGCTTCTTTAAACGTGGTGGAGCTCGCTTCTCCTCTGGACTGTGGTTCCTCCGACTCACGGTGTCACTGTCGAGCTGTTGGTCGTTGCCTCCTGCTGTCCAACGAGACGACGGACTCCAGAGGAAAAGAGCGACGTGACCTTTGGTTGCTGATCTCGCAGCCAACCTGTTAAATATTTATCTTGGATGGCGGAGCTGAGAGCCACTTCTGGACACAGAGTGCAGGAATCCAACGGGCGTCTGCAGACTAATATGTCATGATGAGGAAGCATGGGAGTCAGAACAGACAGATAAACCTCTTGGGAAGCTTAACAGAAGCTGAACAGAGTCTGTAGTTACAGGAGCACAGCTGATCTGATGTGGACTTCTGTTGGCTTTGCAGCGAGGTTTTCCTCATACTGGGTGAGTGAAGTGAGGCCTGGTACTGGAACACAACATGGAAATACTGAGACTTGCCTGAGGCGCTTAACTGTTACTGTGTGCATGCATTAGAAATTCATTTGAAAGAACTCTTCTGAATGGAAGACTGAGCGAGGATGAACTGACAGGCGAGCAAAACAGCATATACATCATAGGCAGGGCTCCACACTGCCTTTTGTTTCTGATCTGAATGTGACAGACTCAACATCTGACAGTGGACAAAGCATGCTATTATAATATGTGTGTCACTCCCATTTATTGGGATGGAGATGAAAATCGCCTCCTCCTCTTTTCCACGTACAACACTGGAGGGCGGTGCCACTGAGCCTGTGCCTGTATGAGAATCTCTATTATTTCCAGCTGTGGATGGAAACTCTTACTGAGTGCCTTCTCCCTGATGAGCTGTAGAGTGCTCGCTCGCTCACACACACACATGCATTCACACGCCTACAGACGCTCGGTCAAACATCCAGACCCTCGCTGAATCATTCACCAAAGATAAAAGACACCCTGTTGGCCTGAGAAAGAGAAAGAGAAAGAGGGAGGGAGAGGGAGAGAGGGAGAGAGGAGCAGCCGTGGTTCCCTCCTTCTTTATCATTCACTTCCTCTCCCTCCGTCTGCACTGAGGAGACCTCACTGCTCAGCCTGCACTCGCCTGTAAGTACTGTACAACTTGTGCTGCCACTTTACACCATGACTAGAGAAGGTATAGAGGTAGATATTCACAGTTCAGTTTAAGAGTTTTCTGTCACTTTAATGAGCGTGACTCGGAGTTTCCTGCTCTTATTTGAAAGGAAACACACATTTGAGCATCATGTTGTTTTCCTTCAACAACCAGTTTATCACTGGAAACCATGCAGGCAAACCAGATCTGTCATTGTTGTCATTTTTCCTCATTTTTCTTTTTCTCAGCAAGTCATTGAGCAACAGTTGTATGGAAAAGGGCGGTTATGAGGAGGACTTTGCTTCAGTAGATGCTAATCTTTGACTGTCTGTGCTTCAGAAGATGGTTATCATCCCGACTTTTGTCGCAAAAAAACTGCCTCCTGTTGTGTCTCTAGTTGCTGTTTTGGTCTAAAACATTTAATCGTGTGAATGTTTCCCTGTCAGAAAAGCCCTCAATCATTTGTTTGTTATGCTTTTTTTTTAAATAAGCATCCTCAGAGCAGAATGTCCCACGAGGATTTGTTTTTCCTCCTCTCATCCTGGGACACTCACAGCTGGGGGAAAATGCTGTTTACCGCTAAAATAAACCCAGATGCTTTTGTGTTGTTCCCGGATAAATTCCACATGTGCTCTGTCAGAGTACAACCTGTGGTATGAATGACACACACTGCGCTGAGCTCCTTGTTATGCTTTACCTGCCTGTATCTCTTCAGTTAAATCCTCTTTACCTTGTGATTTCCCTTGTTTCCTTCGAGGGGTAATCACCAGCTTGGTTACACTTTTTTTTTTTTTTTTTTTTAAGTCATCATGTCATGTAGTTGTTGATTACATAACAAATTTATTTATGCGTTTGCTGGAATGTTTGGCTGTCAGGCTTTTTTAATGAGCCTCTGTAGCGACGGACTGGCACATACCACTCAGTGTGAAAGGACAGTTAACAGGGTGGTAAAGGTCTGAGGGACTGAGGTAAAACATCATGTGTCTTTCCTCCTCCTCTGACAATGTTTCACTGTAATAAAAAAAAAAAAAAGAAAAAAAAGAAGGGAGCTGGAATTGGTGAAGCCTTGTGTTTGTTTAGCGGAGACAAAGTGAACAAGGATCCAGTGTGAGGGAGAGGTGTCAGGTCCTGGGCCAAAGCTGCAATCGCCTCTTGCGTGATTACCTCATTTTGCTGCAGAGTGACGGGGTGTCAGATGTGGTCACAGCGGGGTGAAAGTCTGCTCCAGCGGGACACAGATTATTATGAGAGTAGCCTCCGCCTGAAGCCTGAAGCTGCACTGCCCAGCATGCCCATCAGGTTCAGCGACTCAACTGTTTGGCAAAAACAAGCCTGTTAGGAGTACAGGCTCAGTAAATGGATATCCACCCCGAGTTACACTCAACCAAGCCAGACCACTAAATTATTAAAAAAAGAGCTGAGTCCTTCAATTTCATGTTGGTAGTGGCCAACACACACACACACTTCTACACACACACACACACACACACACACACACACACACACACACACTAAAGCACTTTTTAACTCTTTGTCCTGTCTTCTGTTTACTGCTACAACCAACAGTAAACATGCATGAGAAAGCCAACTACATTTGTTAGCAGGCGACTGGATCTCCCACCTTGCAAGGGCCTACCTGCTGCACCCTCAGTGCCAAAACAAGCCTGTCAGCACGATAGATTTAAGATTGCGCGTTGTTTGTCATCGCTGGCAAGAACTGCGGGCAAACAGGAAATCCTGGTTTTATTTGGGTGAGTTTTGTATGCAAGAGCAGCGGTGGGATTTAAGAATTGTGCCTCATTGCTCTTTGAATGTTTTCAGCTCTGTGGTTTGAAGAGTCATCCGACCAGAATTTGAATGTTGACCGACTTATCTGTGCTCATACTGCATCTCCTAGTTTGAATAATTTGACCATCGTCCAGTCACCACCTTAACATCCAGCAGTATTGGTGTGTCTGTGTGTCTGTGTCTTGTTTTTATATGTAAGTGGGGACTGGCAACTCACATTGTGGGAACCAACAACTGTGTGGGGACCAAAATGCCGACTGTAAATTTTAGGGTCAGGACTTGGGTTAAGGTTGATGTTTGTGTGTGTGTGTGTGTGTGTTATTAGAGTACTGAGGTACTTTACCTGAATATTTAGAGAGAGTAAATAACATGTCAACATAGTTATAATTGACTTTTACTTGTAATTTTGATCCTTAAGTATATTTTATGTGAGAAAATGACTTTGAATCCTTACGAAGCATTAAATAGCAGATACTTATACTGTTTAACTCAAGTACTTGTTGTATGGGTCCAGATTCTAATTATCAGAAAAATGTAAATTACGTGTACAAATATATTCTAATGAACTTTGTAACTTCTAATTTCTTTACATAAGGGCTACTTCTTAGTTCACCACAACTTTAGTTACTAATTGCTTTGCAGATTGCATGCTGCTTTGGAGCTGAGTAAATAGCAAGTCAATATATTTGTAATTTACTTGTTTTGATACTAAATGCTACGTACATTTATTGTCAGAAAATGTATTTTGACACTTGTAGCAAATGTATAAATTAATGTAATTTATCTGCAATCAGATTAACGAAAAACCTCCAAAAGACTGATTCTAGTGATCAGAAAAATGTTGAATATCAGATTTGGTAAATGGCCAGGCCTGTAATCAATCCTTAGTACAGATGTAAAAAATGTGTTTAAGTCTGACTTTAATACTTAAGTACGTTTATAAGTAGATACTTTAACGTAAGTACTCTTTATATTGGTTAATTTGACTTTAACAAAGTAATATTTTAACATGATACTGTTACTTTTACGCAAGTATGACGTCTGAGTACTCCCTTACAATCCTGTGTGTGTGGTCATGTGAGAAACATCAGCAGGACTTGTCCTGTAGGGTGTAGAGTAATGACTCTGAAACACTTCCAGAGCTACTGGAACAGAAAGAACCTTTGCAGGCCTTTGCACTCACACATAAAAACACACACACACACACACACACAAAAGCAGAGGGAGGCATGGGAGAGATAAAGTTAAGAGGGGGTGTCATGGTGTCACTGGGCACTGTCTGGGGAGGTGGAGGTGATGAACTATTTTCATTCCCCTTTGGTTAACCCTGCATTGTGAAATATCACCTTATCACAACAATAGGGCTGCTCCACTGAAGGAGGTGCCCTGAACTGACAAGCCAAGAGCAGGGGGCCGAAGTGGGGTTGCTATGGCGATGCCTGTCAACCGGGAAGTTGTCCGCGGAGGCAGGCAGAGCGAGGGCTGGGAAAGACAGAGAGAGAGAGAGAGAGAGAGAGAGAGAGTGAGAGAGAGAGAGAGAGAGAGGGAGGCAGGGAGACAGAGAGATTATGTGTCCTGGTTAGTGTGCGAGAAAGAGCAGGGTCGAGTGTGCAGCGTGGTTTATGTGCAGGACGACGGTAGGAGGTGTGAGTTCCCTTGTTGCTGCCTCTTTTAAGGTGAGTACACTCTTTCCCATGGGACTAAAGACACAGGGAGTGATCTTAACATTGAAACTGTAGAAACTCGCGTCTGCTCGGCTGCTCTTTAAGGTGGAGCAACCTGTCTGCCTGCTCCACAGGATTAATGCTGCAGACTTACCTACGAGTGCATTGTGTTGAAAGGTGGGATGTTTTTACACAGGTGCACCCATTTGATAGGTGCAGTTTGGATGTTGTAACAGACCTGTCGGGCTTTTGGGCAAGTGGAGGCAGGAGCAGCTGTGAGCTACAGCTGGAGAGACAGAAACATAGAGAGAGGGTTACAGTGACAGTGTTTCCTAACATGTCATCCTTCATTGCTCTGCCCAGCTGCTATGTGTGCACCGACAGCAGAGTCAGAGGAAATCAGGTGTTCTCTCAGAGAACCTTCCCCTCTTTTGCTGCAGATTCGAAGCGGTAATGACCTGAAATCAGGAAGGTGCAGTCATCACCGGTGGCTCCCCTTACTGTCAGGGTGATTTCTACAGCCGGCTCTGATTCCCTTTGTGATATTACTGAGGGTCTGAGCTGCCAGTCCTCATATCCACAGGCGACACTCAGCTTTGGAGATGCAATATGACAGGCATGAGGATTTGTGTGATGTGTCTGCAAGTTCCTGTGATCTCAGTGTGCATTTTCTCATGCTGTGCCTGACACATCGTATTACAGTTTAACGTCTACAAATCGTATATGATGTAAAGTGTGTTTGTTGTAAGAACAAATCTGATAAAACTGCACAGCAATCCAGCTCTTCCTGAAAAGAGGGGCTCTGATTTATGACCCTGCTGCTCCTCCTGGGAACACATCTCCATTGACAAGAAACACGCATGCCGGCTCCTCCTGTTGCTCAGAGTGGAGGAGCACCATACAAGGAGGTGAAATACTTCTCTCCTGATAAATGTGTGTATCCCCCAATAACTGCATATCATAAACTTCCCACTGCAGGACCTTGTATGGGCTGCATGTGCACATCTGCTAAGTTGCAGAAGGGCAGCGTGGTTGTGTGATCAACCTCACAGGACCTCTAACGTCTCTCGCATAGCTGCAGAGTGACTCACTGAATGTGTTTAGAAATAAATGCCGCTTTTATTTATTCACCAAATGTGCTTGTAATTACCTTCTCACTACTTTTTTAAAGCAGGATTCCTTCGGTTTTTACGACCGCGTTATGTAACTTCTTGGGCCGCAGTAACATCACGTACGTGCAAACTGGTGATAAGACTTTACCCTTCTGTCTGTCCTGTCAGCTAATATTCAGGAAATACACACTTCATCAGACCGTCTGAATCTGTTTGTTTCCAAGTGTATGATCATTAATCTACATGTGATAAAAAGGTTATCATAGAAGTCACACGTGAAAATGTAAATTTATTATGTTGAAATTTTCAAATTTTCAAGAATGTAGAAGAAAGTAAGAAGTCAATCACATATTAGACATTTGAAAATGTAAGTCTCACATGTTAGTCATTTCAATTCATATGTGACAAAAAGTGAATTATCAGTCAAAGTCGAAATGTCCAGTTCATTTTTTTTATTTATTTATTTATTTTTTTTCAGATTTTAGTCAACATGTGAAAATATTCAGTTTACATATGACACGGCAAAATTCCTTTGCTGGTTGTAACTCAGAGTTTTTAGGGTCAAAAGTAATGCAGGTCAGCATTTACCCAAACAAAATGACCACCTTAAGCAAATACTGAGCTCATATTCTGTCCAGTTTCCTTCATGTACGTTGCAAGGACTTAGATCCCTTCACTGGACTGTGAGCAGTAGTTTCCACGTTATGGAGTCAATGATTAACTCACCACCCTGCACACAGAAGCAGAGAACAACACTTGTGCTAATGAATGGCTATCTGTTCACAAGTGACAGTTTTATTTGTTTTATTTAAGTCTCAGGACCTCCAGTGGCTGCTCATTACCGACACATTCTCCACCGTCACTCTCTTGTATAGATGATTTATTGATGAATTGATGAATTGATGATCCCTCCGACCACAAATCTTTACTTTCCTGGCGGTGCGCTAACAGTTCTCAGAAGTTCATGGGTCATCACTGTGACGGTTATTCATTAGGGTTTGTGTGGTCACCTTGACAGCCTTGTTCTCAGCGAGAACAATGCAAGAAGCGCTGCATGCTGTGAAGAAGGAGGTCAGCGTGGGTCAGGGTCTGTTCAGAGAAACCTGGTTGCATCCTTCCATGGAAGAGGGAAATGTGATGACTAATGAGTGTTGAGGAATAATGACCTCATAACCAGTTTTGTCATCAGTTGACTTTCTGTGCATGAATGGGAACTGTAGGGTGAATGGTTTTATCTCTTCACACATTTCTAAGGTTTGCCAATAATGGGATTTTTTAAAAAACATTTTTGCATGACTATGTTGCTATTCCTGGTTGTGGAAACCTCCCATTGTGATTCACAGGAATCACAGGGGTGTGGTGAAGTTCAGTGACCTTGTAGCTGCTGAGTAGGTCTGCTCTGGCTCAGCAACTTCAGATAAAAGTCTGGTTCCTCATCCGCTCCTAATGGGTAAAAAAGGAGAACAGAACGGAATTTTATTTTTTACCAATGTAGCAAATATTTAAAGGGACAGTTCACCCCGGGATACTTTTAGAATATACAAATTTTTACTCTTACCTGATGTGCTATTTATCCATCCAGATTGTGTTGTGGATGTCTACATTCTGCAATACAATGTATCTAGATGGCAAAAAACTAGATGACCAAGTTACTCAATATAATCCACAGACCTTCTTTTGAGCAGTTTCATGTAGGGACTGTTTTCTTTCTACTAAACTACACTACTGCTTTATCATGAAGGAGGAAGTGTGCATGTACTCATGGACAACAGGCTAGCTAACTAAGCCAGCTGATGTTACAGTTCAGCCGAGGAAGTCACCAAGGATGTTTCGTGCTGTCATGCACATCGGTCTCTAATACATGGGTACATTCAGAATCAGGAGAGCCTCAAGGAACTATTCAAGAAACCTTGCTAACTTGGGGGGTTCCTGGAGGAAACTTTAACGGTTTGATTTAGGGGAGAAGTTACAAGAGGGACTTTAAATAACTCAAAAATGTTTACCATCATGATCAAATACAGCATCTGACCAATAGCTCTGCACTTTGTCCACTGGGGAAGCTAATCCGTCTCCCTCAGTACTGTGAACTAACTTTTAAACAATAAAACAGATCAAATGGTTTAAATTGACATTAACTTGGTGTGATAACTGACAACTTTACATATTAAAGTGTAAACTATTTAGCTTTACTGTTTCTAAAGTCTAAGCGAACATTAGCAGTGATCCCAATGATCTAATGATCCTGCTGAAAAGGAGAGTTTGACAGTTCTGTAGATGCACTCTTCCTTGTGCGCAGTGGTGGCTGTGGTTCAGTAGAAAGGAAATACTTCCACCATGAAACTGCTCACAACAAGGTCTGTGGATTTTTTTGGTTTTCCCCCCTTTTTTTCGGAAAGAGATATTGCTGTGATATTTTCTCAAATGTATAATTGGAACTTTGAGCAGCACATGCCATCTAGTTCCAATATAATTGGAAAAAAAGACAAACATCTTATGGCCAATATATCTAAAACTTGGCAACTCACACCAAAAGAATCATGATGGACAAATAACACATGAAGAAAAACATGTCCCTTTAATTTTATGATGATGGAGTTGTTAGACTTCTGTTCCATGGATCAGTTTCCAGAGTTTAACATCTGGCTCAGTGCTCGAGAGGCCGGATGAGTTTCCTGGGGACAGAGGCAGAGATTTCCATACTAAAATCCCCTGATTCTCATTTTCAATGTCCTCAGTTACCCTGCCATGGACTAAATGTAAAACATGAGTCAAAGGCAACATAGGACACACCTCCAACTTTGAGTAAGGAGTTTAAGGATGCTGCGTGTTTTGAAAGTCTGAAGTGGACATCATCTCATCCTCAGCTATGATAAGAATGGGCCTTTTATGGCAATGTTTTTCCTTCCATCATAAAACTGATCTAGTGGTGATAATGAACCTCTGACCTATCAGGGGTTTAAATTGTAAATACATGGGCTATAAAGTTTATGTATTTCAGAAAGATAGCATCAAGGCCTTCACACACCACCAGTTCTAAAATCCCAGTCTCCATGCAAAACTTAACGCTTCCTCTGCTGTTGAGTCTCAGTAATTATATAAGAATGCTCTGGGCGTTCAGAGCAAACCCAGAGAGAGCCAGATCTGGACAGGGATTTTCTTGCTAGATATCGACCCTGATTTTTCCTTATTAGGTAGGATTGTGTTTGGTGCTCTCAAAGGGGGAATGCGTGCGATGCTGGAGGATTTCTCTGTTGGATTATCCTCCCCAAAGAAATGAGACACAGAGACAGTGTTATGACATGAGCTTACTCATCAGGATGCTGCATCGATGAAGCGGAGCTTTTCCGTTTAGTAGCCTCTCTGTGTGGAAACAGTTCAAATGTCAACTCAATATTAATGTAGTGAAAACAAAATGTGGTCCATAACTCTAATGATATAAAGCATAATAGATTTGTAGTAGTTTATGTTTACATGAGAACAACATTTATGTCCCACAGGGAATAATGAGGGTCAGGTTCTTGTTGTTACAGCCTTGCTTACAATGCATGAATCCCTATTTAATGAACAGCATTAAATCACTAACAGCTATAGGGTGTTAAGGGAAACCCTGGCAGGTGTTTTTCTGTTAGCGGTGGAAACACGAAATGTGTTACGGCTACATGTCATTTAATCTAGAAGTATTATCTCTTTACAATACATATCATGTCTTATTTGATAGACAAAGTTAATTATGCGTAAAAATGCTATGAATAACTTGCACGTTATTGCCTTTATGTACTGTGTTGCAGAGATATCTACTGAAGTTAGCATGCTAGCCATCCCTGGCCCGTCCTCTCTTGTAATAACAGTTTGTACCTCAAGAGGAGATAGTCTGAACAGTCAGAAAGTTTCTCTCTTTTACCGTGAATGAAAATATCGTTGAGCTAAGATGAGCTTAAATGTCCTCATAACTCAACGTAACTCGACTCAAAGGAAATAAAACTCACAAAAACCATCTTGGATTGTCTTTCCACGGTCACCTCTGGTTTGGTCAAACTATATCCTCATTCACCCTGAGGTGTGAACAAAGCCGCTGTAAATCACGTCCATACTGTGTCCAACATTGTCAAACTGACCTTTTTTGGGCTGGCTATAACCGTCCTCAGTCTGCTGTCCAGCCGTGTTCACTGGACTGAGCTCAACTTAGCTGAGCCCTGTTGGCCCCCGGAGATTTCCTGTGTGATCCAAGGTCTTGGTCCAGGCAAATTCTAGGGATACTAGCTTCATGGCTTGGGGCAAACAGAGCTAATTAGCTGACGGTAACTAACCACAGCCTTGTCTCGCATAGCAAGACCTAACTCCACAGCACTGTGTCAGCACCAATTCTCATTGATATGAGACAGAAAAACCCTTAGAGTAAATAACCAGTTGTAGCGGGTTGATGTAGTTTCATGTAGCGTTTTTGGTTTTTGAAAACAGTAGCAGATTGGAAGGAGTGAACAGGCGCCCGGTGACATAGTTTATACCGACAGCCTACATTCAGTAATTCATTGTAGCTACAGCCAAGCAGGGCAGTTGTTGGTTACTCTATATTTCTGGAGCTGCCTTTGAATCCTAGCCATTAAAGCCTGCTGATTAAATATCTATCGAATATGCTATGAACCTTAGGAGTTTGAAAAAAGTTGATATTTTTCAGGGAGGAAAAAGTGCAATCATATTGCACTATGGGAAATGTAGGATCCCAATGTGTTCCCAAAGTGATGATAACACAGTCTCTGCTGCTTTGATTCAAACCTTTCTGTTTTTATTAGACCTGTGCCTTGTGAGTCCCTCAACATTATGGAAGTATGCCTAATCAGTGGTGGCCCCTTAGAATTTGTTCTAATATTTTATGTAACCACACACACGATGAAATGCATGGGTATAGAAACACAAAGCAGAGATGCTGAACTGCAGCAGCTGCTGTTGATACATGAATGGCAGCAGTGTGGAGGTGAAAAAGAAGCTCCTTTGTTTCTTCTTCAGAATTTCTGTATCATACAAGCCTTTGTGGAAATGGTTCTTGTTGAAAATGCCAATAAATGACTCATGTAGTTATTTGTTCATCACTGTGATGTGCCCTTTAAAGTGAATGGCAGTCTGCTTAGGAAAGGTCTGGTGTAAATGAGTACCAGCATGTCGAACACATTGTAAATTGGATTACGTTAAGCCATTATTTGTACATGTGGCTTGTTTGCAGTGTTTCCTGTTGTTAGACGGATAATGAGCTAGCTGTGATTGCTTTGGGCGGTGATAGGTCATCTGTTATGCCTGAGCAGTAATGGTATTGTTGCAGACACAATCCTCCGGTTCCCATTTTTTTCCCATTACGTAACGCGGTTTACTGGGAGATGATGACTCAGATGGAGTGACATCGTCTGGAGACTGGAGCATTGATTCTATCTCTGCTGTAGCCTCCTAACCTTGTGCACAGAGACACAGAGTGCGTTTAGTTTTTCTTGGTCTTGACCACAATGATTATAGACTCTAATGCTCAGCTGCAAATTCCACATGGAAAACTCATCAGTACACATTGAATTGGGCAGCTCTCAGCCTGTAGTAGCCTGGCCCACATTGGTCACTTTCTTGCCAAGCTACAAAGCCATAGTTTGCACCACAACAGACAAAATAGCCCAATCCTTATATCAACCCTATTGTTTCCTTCTACAACTGATGGTTTTTCACAACATGAGACCAAGATCTGTTTTCACTGCAGTCCATGTGCTATGGACTGGTGTGGAGGCTCAGTTTTCTATACCAACACTGTTATTATGGGCCATTTAGCCCCTGTAGATGAGAAGTGCCTGCCTCATGCAGGATCGGAAATGGCCTCCCCCTCATTTTCCCCCTGTCTTTGATGTCCAAACAGCAGCGGGCCTAATCTGTTTTTCGGAGGTGCAATTGATTAGGAGCTGGTCTCTGCTTTCAGTAGCCAGCCTTTCCATCATCCAGCCCCCCAAGTCCAGCTTGTTACGGCATTATATGACTGGGAAAAATGAGGCGGGCATGTGAGTCACTTATATTGTTTTGGGTGGGTTTTTCCCTTAGTAACATGGAAAAGTAGTGACGGTAACTTTCCCTCTTCAGGATACAACAGGGATGGGATAATGGAACAGATGTCAAAGCTGCCTGGGTGTAAAATGTGATTTATGACAGAGAGGCTTTGACAACAAATGACTCAAAGGGTTAAAAAGGGCACACTGCAAGATTGATAGTAGAAGAGATACAAACTGAAGATTACGTTCACAAACATTGATGAGACATGCAAAATAAAAAAAAAGGAGATATTTTTGTAACTTTTACGCCCTGAAAGTATTTTCTCATTCAGTTTGGACTTTTGAACAAAGTCCTGATAAAGCCAGTTTTCTCCTTAAGTTAGTTTTATTTTAATAGCAAAGACGAGCTATGACTATAATTTCGTCGTGTAATCTTGTGTTGTATATTCTTGAGGTAGAGCAATACAACATGTATGACAAGCGCTCCTTCATATCTGACTCTACAATTGATGAGGAAAACGATAGAAATGAGGCGAGACACAAAAAAATGCCTGAAACACAAATAAAAAAAATTATCATCTAGGTCTTTCTTGCCCTATCATGAAGGTGCTGAACAGCTTAGTTTATGTTCATGATCTTGCGACTCTGGATAATATTATAATGGAAGTGAAAGTGTAATTTCAACTAAAAATGCATTTTTGTGTCTTTGCAGATACTTTTGATGCTGGGCGCAAGAATTTGATATCTGTCATACAAGGACAAAAACAGATCCCATGCAGTCTCAGGTAAAGTCATTTTCTAATCATGCTGAATAAGAACATTTAATCCAGGAAAAAAAAAAAAAAAACCTGTCCAGGAAACACTCTTGAGTGTCTCACAAGTCAGTCCAGTCCAGTGTCACAACAACATGCCTTTGGTGCAGATAACAGTTCTATCGTTACCACGAGGCACAGGGGCTTTCCCATGACCCCCAGCAGCCACACAGAGAGGACCAAAGCACCTGACTCACATACATAGTGCTCCAATAGAAGAGCTAAACTGGTCGCCATGGGTGGGGGGGAGTAAAGAGATCACTATGGAGACCACAAGACCGGTGCTGGCCCTGCTGGACTTTGAGGTTGACATCGACGGCCCCTTCCCAACCTCTCTGGCCCCGGCTCCTCCCCCCTGGCTGGAGAATAGAAAGGCCGGGTGAATAGGGAGTTAATGGGCTCATAATGGTCCTCTCCTGTTTCAGTGCCCCCACTCTGCACCTTGAATGAGGCCTTTCTGCAGTCGTGGCAAGAGAGATGATGAAGTGGGTGGAACACCACTTCCCACTGGTCCTGCTTTAAATAAATTAGGGGCCTTTTCATCACAGGCTCCCCCACAGAGGCCAGTTATTCTCTGGAGAATAGCTCTGCCACTAACAAGTTCACATGACCTCCCATAGAGAGCGGTGTTTGCCCAGAGCCAACAGGAGGACATGACAGGAGCAAAGTTCACACATTGTTATGTTCATCCATATTTCTCATTTCCTCTATGTATAGCAACGTGCGAACGTGGTCGGGGATCAGAATGGCTCCCGGATCGTCTTCTCTGGGGACTCTGATGGTTCCTCAGCTCAGCAGATCCTCACGTCTCCAGAGCTGACCCATGAGGTTGTCATCTCCCCTGGTCTTCCCACACCTCCTCTGAGTCCTTTTCGCTCCACAAGGCAGCCATATGGAGAGTTCAAGGTATGCACAGTGATGTCCTGGAGGCCTTGTTAATAACAGTGAGGAATTCAGTAAACAAGTGCTCCTCCCTGTGGAAAAATGATGCATCACAGGCTATACATTCAGCCAGGGTCATGTTTTGAAACCATCAGTGTTCCAGATGTCAGTTACTGACAATAATTTTGCCTCTCTCAAGGTGACAGAAGTGAATGGAGGTGGACCAACAGCCCTCAGCTTTGGATCTTATTATGGCCCCTCACAAACGCATGGTAAGTTCATTCTCTTTAGAACTGCAGCATCAGTTGCATTGAAAGTGCTGAGTGTTGAAATAGTTAAAATAACCATTGAGCTCTAAGTGATTAATAGAGTTGGAAGTATCAGTTGAAGTGGATGTCCAGAAAAGAAATCCATACGGAATGCACAGTAAAGGATTTTTGCAGATATAGAATATTTGGCTACTAATTTGGGCCAATTGCAGATGATGATACTGATACCGAAGTATAACACCATCTTATCGGCTGTTCATAACGGCATAAATGTTCATAAATATTTCATTTTATAGCCTTTATTGAACAATGCTGCTCACTGGTAATATCGTTCACCTGAAGAAGATGGTATCAGTTGAAGTGTAGGCACGGAAAGCAGTGCCAGTAAGTTGTGTATGATAAGAATGAACAATAAGAAGAGCTAAACAAGTGTTCTGAAAGGACTGGAAGTGTGAGTGGAAGTGTTAGTGTTGACAGCAGTTTAAAAGAAAAGAGATGAATGGGGCCAAAATATCAGATGACATGTAACCAATCAAACAAGTTTCAACTGTAGAGATGAAAGCAGTTGAAGCGTAAACCGTAAATTCACTTGAAAATTCAGTTGAAACATCACACAGTAGTTTGGACTTCTCTACAGTGTGAGGCGTTCAAAGGCTGTATGCTTCACCTAAAATTTATAATTAATCGAAATGAAATAATGACTGAAATATTATTGTGTCGGCTGTAACTCAGGCGGGCTGTCCAATGGCGTCCAGAGCTCCACCACTTTACCACGCAGCTGGACCCCGACCAGGGAGGAGAGGCTCATCAAGTTCTCAGGAATCGGTCCAGTTGATGAAACGGGCATGCCCATCGCCTCCAGATCGGTAAGACCGAGACACTGAATGTACTTTTCAAAATTGCGCACACCTTACAAAAATATCACAAGGAAATGTATGTTTTCATACATTACTACTAGATGAGAATTTCCACGTCTGCACACTCAACTGACATTTTTATGTGCCGTACTTCTCGTAGTCTCATTCCCTAGAGTTGTTTATCTTTTGCACCCTCCCTTCTTCTCTTATACCAGAGTGTGAACAAGCCCAGAGACTGGTACAAGAGCATGTTCAGACAGATTCACAAGAAGCCAGAGGGTATGTACTGTACACTCCTCCTCCTCCTCTTCTTCTCACACACACACACCGGAGAGAATTCCTCTCTGTCAATGTCAGGTACTCCAATGCCGATCCAGCAAACAGATTACTGCTGAGGCAAAATAAGACATGATGAAAGAGCCCCGAAGTCTTATGTCATTTCTGCTTGTTAGCTCTGACAACAATCCAGCTTCTTATCTCAGCCCCTCCTCAACCTAGCTGTTCATTTGTCTCTATTACACGTTGCGTAATAGAATCACATTCCCTGTTATTTGTGTGGGTAATGGCACCGTCGCAGCACTGTGGTGGTTTTACTGGATTGCTTTGGATCAGTTTTGTTTTGGACGACTATTCTCAACTCTCTGAAGGGGATTTTTCTATTCTTAAACAGTCCTGGAGGAGCACTGTCAGAACTAAGATAACCTTCTGAGATGCTACTGATGATCTCTGCTGGTGCAACGACAGGATCTCTACACTTCCGAAGGGACATTCATTTAACAGTTGAATTTACCTTGCTGATTAAGTTTAAATGTTCACATGATTGGCCTACAAAATATGACGACTTTATATATTTCAAATGTTCAAACTCTATCTAAAGTAGTTAAAGTTAGTCCTACCTTGTCCAACTTCGACACTAAACGACTGCTCATACATTACTACTTGTTCCTGACCAATGCAGGATTTTTTGGGGCCAATGTTGATACCGCTATTAATCAGAATCAGAAATACTTTATTGATCCCTGAGGGGAAATTGCTTGCTAAAGATGGTCCAATTGGCAATCCTTAGAAAATATGCAGAAAAATAAACATTGCATAAAAATATAAGAAATGTACACACTCTGCTAGAAATATATATTTATTGTGCAATAAATAATGCTACAGTTCAAATATGGGTTATTGCACATTATTTGTCGTAATTATTGCACATTATTTGGTTTGTCAACTAAATACAAAATACAAAGGAGAGAAACAAAGCGTCCAGAGTTTTGCTACTGACTCAGAGTGTCTGACACTCAGAGCGAGGGGTTGAACAGTTTGATGGCCACAGGCAGGAATTATTTCCTGTGGCGCTCTGTGGTGATTCTTGGTGGGATCAGTCTAGCACTGAATGTACTCCTGTGGCTGACCACCACGTCATGGAGTGGATGGGAGCCACTGTCCAAGATGACATGCAACTTGGACAGCATCTTTCTCTCTGACACCACCGTCAGAGAGTCCAGCTCCACCCCCGCAACGTCACTGGCCTTGCGGATCAATCTGTTCAGGCTTTTGCTGCTGCTACCCTACCCTATAAGGGAATAAGAAAAATCTGATATCTATGCGCTGGCTGATATTCCTGTATACATAGAATATATACAGAAACACACACTTCTTACAACAATCCTGCAAATATGGTTATCAAACAGTTCAACAAAAACACTAAAGTGTCCAATATTCCACTGAAACAATAAACTGCATTGGGAATTTAATGATTTGAAATGACCCTGTACCTATTTTTCAGCTTTGTTGTATCTAACAAAAATGGTCGTCATATCTGCACATATCCAACACATCAGCAACAGGCTAATATCGGCCGGTAATACTGATCATCTGATGTATCAGTCAGGCTCCAATTAACACATTCGTAAAATTAATCAAATTATGTAAGATAATACAACACTTTCAATCAATCAATCAACCTTTAATTATACACAAAGTAAAGACAGTCACACAACTGGCCAATAAAAAGCCAATGCCGCAAAAAATGCATTAGATGTGAAAATACTCATTGTACAGAATGCCATGCAGCCATGTATTCTGTACAAAGTGTATTTTCTTTATACTTTAGGTGCATTTGTACATTTTTATTTGTAATAATCAGAAGGTCTACATGTTGACGTGTCCTTGTGCAAGATGCTGAACCTCAAATAGCTCATGATGGTTGTTGGTTATTGTTGGCACCTTGCATGGTAACCTCTGCCGCCAGTGCATGAGTGCATGAGTGTGTGAGTGTGTGTGTGTGTGTGTGTGTGTGTGAAGAGGTAAAGTGCTTTTGAGTGGTCGGCAAGACTACAACAGTGCAAAAAAAATGCAGTCCAATAAGGTCTCACTGTAAGACAGATCCAGAAGAAATGTTAAAGTGTCATATTTAGTTTGATGTGTTGATATAAAGTACTGCAGTATTTGAAGGGTAAATAAATCCTTTCTTTCGTCCTTGTTTGTCAGAACCTGAGCTGGAGGATTCAGAGCGGTGGTCAGCCGAACGTAAGTGAAACCACCGGAGTCCACGTTGCTGTCCTGTGCAGTTACATCAATTTTTTTTTTTTTCCTAATACTGATCTGCTCTGATCCACTGATCTGCAGGGCTCCAGTTATCTGCCAACAGCGAAGAAAGTAATGAAGCGGACAAGAATCTCTTCAGGCTAACACCTTATGGAGCTCTGCCAGACTGGTGAGTTTGTACTGGTTTGATGTAACTGAGCATAGCACGCAACACACAATCTCAAGCAGGCGCACTTCCAGTCGATCACGTCACGTGTAAACAGACGGACTATCAATCACTCACTTTCACACCACTGGGCAATTTAATAAAATCTTGAGTCGACCTCAGCTGCATCTTTTCCACTGAGGTAACATAATTAACCTCTGGGCCTTCACATGCACACAGCAAGGCCCAGAGGCAGGTGTCAGACTTGATCCTGTGGAAGATATGCTTACTGACTTTCTTGCCAAAAGATTGATATTGATATCGCTCCTGCCTTTGTGCTGTATAAGTGTGAAAATATGTAACTACATATAACTATAACTATAACTATATATGGAATCGACTAGCCTGGCTTCTTCTCGAGTACATGGCAACCTCATGATGACAAAAATAATTACATAAGTGAGATATTATGTGTTCATTTGTGAACTTTAGAGGATCCGCTTGTTTTTTTGTTACCTTTGCACAGTGCCAGACTATCTGATTCTACCTGTCTTCAGTGTTTGTGCTAAGATAACTATCTCCTGACTAACTTCATATTCAGCAGACAGATGTAAGATCTGTGTCTATCTTTTCCTCCAACTCTTGGCAAGCGAATAAGCATTTTGCGCTAGGTTACCAACCTGTGACCAATCGAGAGCAGCAGGGATTTTGTGTTTCTATAGGCTTACCCTGACATTAGCATGGCCCTGGGTCCCTGAACCAGATCTTTTCAATTGGATTATTGCAGAAAATAAGCTCTGTTGCAAACACAGGTTCATGATACTTGCGTGTTCTCTTAATCTCGATCACCACTTTTATGATTTCTGACGCATGAATGCAATCGGCAGATGTTGAAAGCGAAACCTGTGGCTTAAAACGAACTACATCCCGGTAGCAAGACTATAAACGCGACCACCACTAAGCCTTCTTCTACACTTTATTACGCACACTTGACTATACATTGATCAATCTACAAGTTGGAAAGCTGGAGTCTGAAGCATCCAAAGTCTGCCTGTAGAGAAGTGAGTAGATGATGTAAAGTAGTGCAGCAGAGCAGTGAGTAGATGAGTCTCCATGTTCAGTGTAATGACCTCTGTAGTCTCATTTAGCCACTTTTGCCTTTTCGACTACCTTTTTAAAGAATCATAAACACTTTAAAATTCACAAGTTGGGTTATTACCGATATTTTTTTTTTCTTATGTCGTAGAACAAAACCTGAAAAACTCTAAAGCTTGTGTTAACCAAGGAACTTATTCAAGACAACCTGACTTCGAGACGTGGGAGCAGGGATTTCAAAAATGCTAATTTTTTTCCATTTTAGGGCTAATTTCTGCACCACTTTATTTGGTTTTAATTTCCGTGCAAATGTTTAGAGATACAGAGATTGTCCCACAAGTTTTGACGGATTCAAAGTTCCCTCTCCATGCATCACAATGTTTAAATGTGTTTGTCATGGGAGACTCAATAGTATGCTGATGTTTAAGTAAGTACTGGTTTTCTCAACTACGCCGACATGAATTTATCCCCGACATCAGATAAACACACAGCTGACGTCTCATGTGAATTCCAACCAAATCTCAGGCCAAGAGCAGTGGAGGGAAACGTGTGGGACGGACAAGTTTGGATTTGTTGCTACAGGCACTCACAATGAAGCCATGATTAAGTTGCTGTCCATGGTGTGTGTGTGTGTGTGTGTGTGTGTGTGTTGCGGTGTTATGTTTCAGGAGTGAGGATGTAGATAAGCTGTCAGACCCGGGAAAGCAGCACCCTCAGCCGAAGAGCATATTCGACTTTGAGCCTGGAAAGAGCGCCGCCTCAGAGAGCCGCAGCCAGGTACGACCTCACATGCAGTCATGGCGCAAAAATAGGATGTGATATCACTCTGATTGCATCACAGAGGTGTTTCTGTAGAGATCTTTAACCTGTAGATTCCACCAGCATTGTTGTTGGCTGTAGTCACTGCAGTTCTTTGGGTAGACGTGCACTGTTTTCCCTGTGCGGGGCTCAGGAACAGGTTTGAGGAAGGGCGCCTTTTCTTTAAGGATTATAGACTTAATCCTCGTATTTCATCTTCTCACGCGAGGTAACTTGTTAGTGTGGTCAGTCCAGAGTGTACCTGCTGCTAACCGCCAGATGTGCTCCCTTCTTTTTATTCAGAGGATCCAATAGGCCTCCAGCTTCCATTCATTTAGCTTTTTTCGGACAAGAAGGGACACAATCTGAGTATTTATTTTGGTGTTCCTCTCAGGTATTGTGCTGAACGTCTTTGACACGTTGACTCATATTTATTATCCTCTGGGGGTGTCATTTGTTGTCTAGTGTAATCTGCACTGTCCAGCAGCCTTTGTACTTGAACATGCAGGCGTTTGTGTGTGTCTTTGAGATTAGACCCCAGAGCTCTTGCAACAATGTCCCAGATCTGGTGCATATTGTGCCCTTGTGTCTGCACTCGTAAAGAAAAGGAATCTTTGTTTCCACTCCCCCACGAGAGCTGAGGTGTCTTGTGATCCGTATTAAATGGTGTTAACCTCTTGTGGTGCATAATGGCTCACAGCATGGAGACTTATTTGATTTCCTCTTTATGACAGCGGCCTATGTTCTATCCCCTGGACAGCGGTTGGAAAAACCAGCGCGCAGACCATATCAGGTGTTGTGCTGCCTCACAGTGACATTACAGTCTGTGATTGTAGTGAGGATGACTCCCAACCGAGGGGAAGGCCTTGGCGTTCAGAGAGACACATTCAGCCAAGGTTTTAGAAGAAAAAAACCTGAAAATGGAGCAGACGGTTTGTAGTTCTCGCCAGCAGAGCCTTTTAAAGTAATGCTTGATATAATCAGCTGCTCACTTAGAGTTAAGTCGTTGTAAAGGAAGGTGAAAGTTTTACTGGCTGCTCATTTAATCAAGTTCTGTGTAATACGAACAAAAGAAATATGTGGGTGTTTCATTATACGTCTGCTGGCATCTTGACATCCAGCTTGTATCCAAATGTGGTTTGACAACCTGTTATTAGCATATTGGCTTGTCTCCATTTTGAAAACTCTGTTCAGTTGCTTCTTCTCTTTTTTACCTTGTAATTGTAGGATAACTAAGGTTTTTAAGACCCGCAACTTTGAATTGCTTCAATATCTGTACTTGCAAGTACCTGTCCATCCAACGCAGTTGGTAAAATCCAGTTCATATAAGATATATATTGTCTTATATTTACGTATGTATTTGTATTTGTTTCCACGAAAAGATGCATGCCCGAACACTCCAACAAGCTTTTTGCAGGAGACTGTTGTTCCACATCCCTCTTAACTCCTGAACACACCTTCAAAAAACTGTTAAAGCATGCAATATTTCTGAAAGAAGTTTTGTTGAAAACATTCCAAAACTCCAATAAAAAAGAAAATATTTTTTCACCTATTTTGTCTACTAAAGAGGAAAAATAAAAGCGTACATCTACCAAATTCAAGTTCCTCTCTTTTACTGAACTAAGACAGACTTAAATGCTAATTGCTAACTTATTTCTAGACACTGCTTTACCTCATTGGTGCCGACAACCTCTCCCTTGCGTCTCTAACACTTCCTGACGCTCCTGTCCTGGTTGAGTTACCTTGGCACAGTATTACCTCTCGTCAAACTAGCCTCTGTCTGTCTTAGCTAATGTTGTTTTAGCCCCAATCCAGATCTGGTCTTAGGGCCAATAGCTACGCGGCCAACTGAAGTGACTAGTTAACATCAGCTGCTCCCAGTTGTTTGTGGAGACAGGTGGTGTTTGACAGGTGGCTAATTCTTACATATTGCACCTTTAAATTGTATTTATTTTCATTTATTTTTATTTGATTGGGTCAAAGCCTGTTGATGAACAGCAGTATAAAAATACACAACATAGATTATACTGCATACATACCCTGGACATGAATGTCTTATACGTCCCTATAACCCCGACTGTATATGACAGCTTCATTATTTCCCCAGACACACAGAAACCAACCAGAATACCTATATAATGTTTTTTTTTCTGGCCTCAAGATTTCTGTGTGTCAAATACTTTGAGACAGTTCAATGAAAACAACTTTATTTGGGAAGATGCGCTATGTGAGCACAGACAAACCAAACATAATTGTGGTTGTAAAACACATTTCTCATAAGTTACATTCAACCACTTGTTATGGAATGAACGTAGGTTTTTTTGTAGCCCCTGCATGCCTAGAGACTTCTGTTCAATGATGTTTCTCTCTCTTTCTCTCTTTTTCTTTAGGCTCATTTAGCTCCGAGGAAACAGCCGGAGAAGCCAAAGTCCCCGTCTATTGAGGTGAGCTGCTCTGACAGAATTTAGATTTCTGCCATTTCTGCAATCCACTCCTTCCAGGTTTCATCTTATCAGTCATAAAAAAGGGTCACAATTAGCCCCAAAAGTCACATTCTTTCAGCAGACTGTATTAGTGTTTTAATTTTGCCCTTCCAACTCCATCACTGGTCGGCTTGATCAGGCCAGTCTGGTCTCTGAGCTGAGTCGTTTTGAGGCTGAGCTGGACTCGGAGATCCAGGGCCTGGAGAGGAGACTTTCCCAGAAGAAGCAGCATCGAGGCCGGGGTGAGGTACTGAGCCCCCCTCCTGACTCTCTCTGTTGAAGCATCCCTCCTCCCCCACAATCTAGCAGAATCCTCACCCTCACCCCCACCCTTACTCCCCCCTCCTCTGAGTGAAGGCAGCCAGACCCTCCCTGCTTGCTAGCTTTGACCGCGTCTGTTGTTTTTCCTCTGTGACCTGGATGAGAGCTCCTGAGTCGCCTGCCTGCCCTGCACTTGGATTGATCTGCTCTGTCAATCACCTGCCTGCAAGTCCCTCAAATTTGGCTGCAAAAAAAAAATTGCAATCAAGTTTTCTTTAAATCACGTTTTTTGATCATGTTGTTTAGAGCTTCCCTCTGCAGTCCCACAGTGCTTGTCTTTAGAGAGACACTTGGATGTAAGCCTGCCAAAAACTGTCACTGACTGTGTTGCTGCTCCTGATTCCTGTGTGATTTAATCTGCTTCTGATCTGGCTGAAATCACAGACAGCTCAGACACATCATGAGCGGTGTTGTTTTTCTAGACTGAGGAGGATAGGACCCAGGGGATTTCTTGCTCCTCTGGGAGTGGTCAGCACCTCTACTTTGTCTGAGTTGTTGTGAGATTTCCTCGGAGCTGAGAGGCTGCAGGGAACAAACTGTGTTTAATGTTCACTCTGCTTTCAGGAGGCCAGAGGCCGGGATCCAGTGACCGCTCCACAGACCGGGACCACACACTACAGGTCAGTGACAACATTACTGATATACATGAGAAGGTTATATTTACATCTTTACAGACCTTTTAACCACATTTTAATCAATTATCAGCATTTCTCCACAAGAGATCTCACTGACAGACTAACTTGAAGTGTTTTTTCAGCCTGATACTGAAGGTAAATCTATGTTACATTACATGTCAAAGTAGTTTCAAGGCTTCCAGTGCTGACCAGTGTTGTAAAAAGTACCCAGACGTAATATTTGAGTAAAAGTAACAATATTGTGTTAAATATTACTTTGGTAAAAGTGAAACCCACACATATGAATGATACTTGAGTAAAGAGTCTAAAATGATCCGACCTTAAGCATCAAAAGTACATGTAAAAGTAAACTATACATATATTTACATGTTATTTACATTATTGACGGTCAGAATAAGTGTTCTTTTATCCGATTGCAGATTAATTGACTTTAAAAAAATGTGGTACTTTGGCTCTTCCGCAGCATACAACCTGCAAAGTAACTGCTCACTAAAGTAATCAAATTAATCTTGTGGATTAGCTCCAAATTTTAGTGGAGTGGATGTTTAGAGCAGCAGAAAATGAAAATACTCACTTGAAGTACGGCTACTTCAAAACTGTGCATGGGTAGAGTATTTGAGTAAAATGTAGTTACTTTTAAAAAATATTACATTGACAAAAGTGACACAAATATTACTTGAATAAAAGTCTTAAAAATGTCATCGGTAAATGTACTTAAGTATCAAAATTACTAGTAAAAGTAAAAAGTACATATATTGAGTATATTTTCCAGATTAATGGCGTCCGTGTTGTGTTAATCCGATTGCTGATAAATAAACATACTCTTTAAATGTGCTCCTTTGGATCTGATGCGGTGTGTAGTAATTAGTAGGGGAGTAAAAAGGTCAATGTTGACCTGCAGCGGAGTGGAAGCTGAGGTAGCACAAAATGGAAATACTCAAGTAAAGCACCTCAACATTTAAATACAGGACCTGAGTCAATGTACTTAGTTACATTCCTTCACTGTTTCCCTGGCACTTCTTTAAATCTTTTTACAGAGCTGTGACAGTGTGTGCCATGCAAACATTGAGAGCAGATAACTAAATGTAAATACAGTTATTGAAAGTGATGTATAGTGATGTTATTTCTATTGTGTATTCACGCAGGTTAGGTTAATGGAGATGTCTGGGTCAATCCATGCAACAGACCTCCTTAATCCTCTTTGATATTGCTTCATCAAGTGGGAGTAACTGCCCCGCTGCTTCCTGCTGTTTCAAGCAAGCGGGCACTGTGATTGGACGGCGCAATCATTAATTCTTCGCGGGGTACCTGCTCTGTTAGTCGATCAGATGACTCTCTGTGCTGGATTTTTTTTAGGAAGCTGTTGAACTTTAACAAGCCGCACAAGTACAGTATTTGTTACTTCAAACAGCAGGCAGCATTCCACATTTCTCGCCATGTGTGTCATGCTTTCTGGGAGGATTCTCGCTGTTGTTTGCTAAGTTGAGTTCATGGGGTTTGACCTTCTCTGGCTTAGTGGGATAAGGGGGCTTTTATTTTTAAAGAACCTGCTGCCAAGGACGTGTGAAACCAAACCATACGGCTTCGAGAAATTGCATGTCTTTAACGGTTTTCGAGTTGTTTCGCTGTGTCCATCCAGCTGCAAATGCTGGAATACAAAACAACAGTGTCAGTGTGGAAATATGCAGATGAGTCCAGAGGAAACCAGGCAGGAAGCGTTGGGTTTTTGGATTAATTCTGAGTCCAGAAAATGACCAGACTCATGGATTTGATCGTGAATAGAGTGTCAGGGCTGTAAAGTTCACCCCAAAATCAAAAACACGTAGTTTCCCTCTGACCTATAGTGCTATGTACCCATGGAAATAAGATCAGCGTAATGTCATTAGCGTAATGTCAAGAAGTCGTGGAATTAAAGGCGGGACTACTGATGAGGCGTTTCAGGAGCAGCGTTTTCTGTGGGAGAGAGGAGTTGGTGTAGACTTTGGGCTTTTTTTTAACCTTTAAGAGCTTTTTCATGCACAAGAACCTATATCACGACAAATGAAGGAGCATAATAGGTTTCCTTTCATGTCGTCCTTCTCAGGTGAGCTGTAACTTTGACTAGTTCAATCATGATGCACACTTCCTTCTGCGCTGTGGTATGGTTGTTTGGTGCAGTTCAGCAGAATGAAAGTGCTCACAACAAAGTCTGGGGATTATTTGAAATGTACATATGCCGAGTGCCATCGAGTTCCAGTATATTCAAACTGAAGGCAGACATTTCTGTGACTGATATCTCCGAAACTTGGCGACTCGCACCAAAACAATCTAGATGGATAAATAGCACCACAGGTACGAGGGAAAATGGTGTATTTCAAATTTGAGGGTGGACTGTCCCTTTAAGCTCCAAACTTCATGACTCACACAGTATCATCTGCACGCCCTTCTAGCTAGTCTAATCATTTGTGTCATCTCCGTCCAGTGTATGAAAAAACCAGCAGCTGCAACCAGATGTGTTGTACACTTAGTGTGCAGGAAATCCTCCCACACACTGTTTCGTGGACTGTGTGTGTGTGTGTGTGTGTGTGTGTGTGTGTTTCACTGGCCTTCATTGTCATCAGAAATCCCCTCCCCCGATCAGGAGACACAGTGACAGAATGATAAACACAAAAATATTTGATTTTCTTCACTTTGCTCTCAGCAGTCCACCAGCAGCAAGGCAGCCGGTCCATCGCCCTGCTGGAACATCATCGACCTCTGCTCCCACATATGGTAAACGACATACACAAGTGTTTCCTTCCCTTTTAGGCTCTGCAGCGCACATGCACTTTGGGATTTTCCCATGACACTTTTGATAAGTACCGCAGCAGTTTATATTTCCAGCAGCGCTGTCCGCAAGCTGATCGTTTTCTGCTCTTCTTCTTCTACTTTAAACCGACCATAAGTCATGCCCTCTAAGCGGGAGGGCGGCTCTTTCAATCAGGCTGCATGTATTTGATGAAAGCGTTTGGTAATCTAATATATTTCGGAGGTCTCATGATTCTCCCGCTTTGCCACGGCTGTTTCGGCTCTGAAGTTTGGCATTTCAGACGAGGCTGGTGTGAGCATGAAAAGCTTCTGCAGTTCTTTCCTACAGAATCAGAAGGGTCCTGTAGATGGGTGGGGAGGAAGCCCGCAGAAATAGGAAGTGGAACTCGGAAGACCTGATTAAAGATTAGCTTTATTCAATTGTTCTTCCTGGATATGAGTACAGAGTCCTTCTTGAGCTTGTGGTTGTGGAAGCCGTGATTGCTTTTTTGTCGTTGCAACACCTCCCAAAACAACATTTGATGAAGGAAGGAGTTTCAGACTCCACTCATGCTGCCGTGACTTCACTTTGTTCCGCAGTAGAGCGTCTTTCCCCTGCAAATGAGGCCATGGAGCACCCACCTAAGAAAGAGGAGAAAAAGGTACATTTCTGTGACTTTTTTTGCCGGCTATCATGCAGGGAAATGTTTCATACATCCATTTTGTTGTGTGGTGTTTAAGTTGTGTTGTTTTGTTTTTGTTATCTGGGATCATTCTGAATTGTTCACATAATAACTGCATCCGCGCGCATCGTCCCAAAACACTGAAGGATTTGTTTGTTTTTCCAGATGAAAGCAGCGCGTGCCAAGTTCAGCTTCCAGGCTCAGTCACCCAAGTGAGTTACAGCGTGAGCTGATGTGATAAATGTGCCATTTCCTTCCTTGCAGGGTCATTTAAGTTTTCTAAAAGAAATCATTACATTATAGCATTATCAGACATTATCATCAAATCCAAAACCCACATTCTCTTCATTTCACACACTCATTTAGAAGTCTGAACTGATTTTTCTTTAGCGTGTCTCATGATCTTTACGCCTTTCTGTCTTCAGGGAGCTCACGCTGCAGAAAGGCGACATCGTCTACATCCACAGGCAGGTAGATGCCAACTGGTTTGAAGGGGAACATCACGGCAGAGCTGGCATTTTCCCCACAACTTACGTGGAGGTAAATATCTTCATATCATTTCTCGGCACTGTTCGACTGTGCTGGTTATCTGATTCCTTCTGACACAAACCTGTTATCGCTGTCCTTCATAGATTCTGCCTCCTTCAGTGAAGCCGACTCCTATAAAGCCTCCCACCCTGCAGGTGTTGGACTACGGGGAAGCCGTGGCTCTGTTCAACTTCAACGCTGACCTACCTGTTGAGCTTTCTTTCCGTAAGGTGAGTGTCGAAGTGGAGCGGCTCTCGCTCTACACTGAGCCACTGTAGCTGTTTGTATCGGCGCACACAAGTTAGTTTCTGGCTGCAAATATTATAAGCACCTTAATACAGAGGTATTCTTTCTGAGAGAGATGAAAAGTTTGATATCACTGGCATGTTTGTATACTAAATGAGAAGCTAAAAACAGCTGCTGAGATTATCTTAGCATCAAGACTGGCAACTGGGGAAACAGCTAGCCTGCCTCTGTAGCAAAATCCACTGAGCAGACAATGTAAAGCGCTATTTGAAATGTCTAATGTTGTTGCTAAATCTGCGCAAAAACTGAACTGGAAATTTTACGCGTTGAGAGCCTAATTTTTCTCGTCTGTATGCTAAATTAAGCTAACCATCTACTGGTAATCGCCTCATACTATACGCAAAATATGCAAAAAGTGAGAGCTCTACTTCGAAACAAATGTCAGTATTTAAATGTCAGTGGATGTAACATTTATCTCTGTGTAACATCAAACTTTCCAATATGTTTCGTTCCTTAGGGTGAGGTGATCGATATAACCCGGCGTGTTGACGATAAGTGGTTAGAGGGGAGGATCTCAGGGACCAGCCGGAGCGGCATCTTCCCGGCCAGTTATGTCCAGGTCAACAAGATGCCCCGCACCAAATACTCCACGGATGACTACTCACCTGGCCCCATGTCTCCTGTCTCTCCTGGACCTCAGAGTCCAGGACGTCCGCTCCACTCACCCTGCCCGCGATCACCGTTATCCCCCTACACCCCCACTTCCCTCAGCCCCAAACCTGAGCACTCCCCCCTGAAGCCGTCCTCACCCGTGCCTTACGGCAGCCCAGCTTCACAGTCACGCTCCCCCACGCAGACACCCAAAGAGACGACCAATCGGTGGCCCCAGAGCACCCCCAAAACGCTTTCACCCACCATCCAGAACAGCCACTGGGCTGGGACAAACTCGGCTAACCAGAGCTCCGTTGTTAGAGCTGTTTCACCTTCCACTCAGTCGTCAGCGTTCCCACACAGAGCAGGAGCTACCACAGCGAACACTCCCAGATACACTGACCCCTCACAGGTCTGCTCTCACTGCATGTCCTCCCCGCTGGTGTTGCTTTTTAGAGTTGTTTATCAGTTCTCAGTTCATCATGTCTGACGCAAGGTTTTCTATTTCTTCCAGGGTGCAATACCAAACCAGGCTGCTCCACCTAATCCACACGTTAACTCCCTGCCACACACGCAAATGAAAAACAACCCTGGCTCTACTGTGGCGCAACACCAACCGTAAATATCCACATTTGTTGTTCACGTTGTTGCAGCACAGACCAAGTGTTGCAGCCCTGGTAAATTTGTGGCTCAGACCATTTGTTTTTTCTATATCAGATTCAAAGCTGTTTACAACTACAAACCACAGAACTCAGATGAGTTGGAGCTGAGAGAAGGAGACATCGTACAAGTGATGGAGAAATGTGACGACGGCTGGTTTGTAGGTAAGAAAGGGAGAGATCTTTCTTTAAGAAAAATCTACGCTGTATGTTATCGCTGAAAATACAAATGCTTTTTCAAAAACAAGTTTAATTTTTTTGGTTTTATTTGTTATTACAAAGAAATCTGCACTTGAAACAAGATATTTGCTCATTAAGATATCTTGAGATAAGATGTGACGTCTAAAGCTTGGAGTACTTTCCTTTTACTCAACTGCGTTTGTTTTACAAGTTTAGATACCAGTTACTTTGCCGTTTTAGTTTAATGATACAAAATATAATAAAGAAATATATCATGATATATGTTATATTACAGATTAAGATACATCTTTATTGATCCCCCGATGGAAACGTTTACAAGGTGCCCAGCTACTATATAAAAAACTGTAAAGTAGGTAAACCACCTTCAACAGCGTCAGCATTAAAGTGATAATTATAATGCAATAATATGATGGGGTCTTTCTGCATAATATGTACTTTGAGTATATTTTAATGCTAATAATGTTGTGCTTTTACTGAAGTGTCTAAGAGCATTTCTACACTTAGGTATTGCTGCTTTTACTTCAGTACAGGTTCCAAGTACTTCTTCCACATCTCATCAGTATGTGCTGCGTAAGAAGCCTACTGAAGCACGACATCATGTAGAGATAATTGACAAATTAAAGGACAGAACATCAATCTTCCAAAAGATGTTCCCTCATTTGCTGTTTTATTGATAGGTGAATGGTACCGAATAACACGTCGCTCTAAAACCTTAAATAGGTTCATCTTTGCATTAACACTAAGTGACTTTGAGGGCCACTATTCACAAATTTTTCATACTTCAAACTATTTGGTGATTTCTTGTGTCCTGCATGTATCTACATTTGTTTCGTTTGTGATCTTATTCAGGTTATTCCTCTAAATTGTCACCCTCTCGTAGATTGCACACCAGTGGGGTGTCATAGGGGCATTAAAGACGTTTTTTTAAATCAAAAATTATACTGATAGGCCGCGTCATCTGGGAATCAGCAAAGATAAAACTCTCTTCTTGAAGTAAAGGAGTGGGTTTTTCTACAGTCAGTGCAAAGTATTCTTACCTGTTCTCAGCAATGACAGAAGCCAGGGGCCAGTCAATCAACAAACATTAATAGTTTTTATGAGATAAAATGCACAAACATTTTACATTTTGATACAAATTAACTAACGTATTACCAATTAAATCTGATGAGATCTTTATTAGATATTTCACTGATATTTTCACTACTTGCTGCTGCTGCATTTTAGTTGTAAACCTTCTGGTTACTTTTGAAAGAAACGCTGAAAATAGCCAGCACCTCCTCCGCCATGCACTCACTCAGATTTTAGAATGATGCATAAACATGAACCATAAACATAACCTTTTCCTTCAACAGACAGAATAAATGGCATATTTAAGCTCTGTTAGTGTGACATACACATGTATGTGGTCAGATTGATCAGCCAAGGAACGTTTATTTATTAATTTAAACAGCAACAACAAAAGTAACAATAAAAAAAAGAATCAATGTATTTTGGTTATGAATAAGAAAGTGCACTGTATAGCAGACCAGATTTGACCAGTGGGCTGTAAATTGAGTTCCACTGGTTTACAGTGTTGATAAAAAACACAAAGTTTTTAACAGAGTTTCATTAAGATTGTAAACACGATCAGTGACCAGTATCAGAACATCGTGCAGTGTCATCGCCCCCTCTAGTGGACATCACGAAACATTGCACATGTCTTTTCTCAGTGAACTGCACATTCAGTTTCAGTCTCATCCATGTATTAGTTTCTGTTGTGTGACCACGCCGTGTACTCTGTTCTCTCTAGGTACGTCCGAACGGACTCGAGCTTTCGGGACTTTTCCTGGGAATTACGTGGCACCGGTTTGACCTCCCCACATCCTGCTTGCCCCACGTCCACCTGGACTCCACCAATCACTCCTTCCAGCAGATCCTGCTCTGACACTCCAGAGTTTCTTTTCCCATTTACCCTGCACACTCCTACATCTGGTTGAGTCAGACCTGCATGTTTCCCAGAACAGAGGTGAAGGCAGGGACACTGTGTGGTTTCTCACCTCACCTCCCTGCATGAGTGCATGTGTGTGTTCCACTGAGACATGCGGAGTGTTTTCACACACGCCACTTGAGAGGAAAGAATGAATGCTGATGATACTGTTTCAGATGCGGAGAATGGGCTGTTTTGTTCCACAGCTATTTGCAGCTGCAGGAAATTTGCATTCCTTCCCTCTGAGCAGCTGAACGGTTCCTTCTGAGGCCCTGATACAGTATGATGCTGCATTCAGCTTTTTGTGACCACGGTGCCATCACAAACCACTGCGGGGAGCTTTTTAATAAGGGTGGCACATTTTTTCTGGCATTAACGTTTCCTTCGCATGTCTTCCTCAGATTATCTTACAGATCTCTGAAAGCACCACGGGCAAGTTTGAGGAAACAACACGAACATCTGTAGATACGTGCTTAAAGTAAACATGACAGGTTTACAGCACTTTGACTACGCTATGCAGAAGAGCGAATATGATTATTGCATGTAAGTTGATCTTTAGAGAATATTTGGCTTTTTCAAATTGAATTTTTTTTAAATAACATTTGTCCCTCTTAAGCCATGGAGTATGATGCCAAAGTTGATAGGTAACGTGATCATGTTTTGTTCTGTGCTGTAAACGTTAAATTTACATTAATTCCTCCACAGCAAATAGTGGAACGATCCTTTAATGCTTAGGAAGTATTGCTATATGTGCCAAATCTAACCTTTTTATAACACTTCTCTGTTAAATAATGTCTTCTCTGCTTATGGGATTAACCCTCGCACTTTGTCAGTATTCCCAGAACCACTTGCTGTATGTTTAATGCAACCTTTGACAAATGTGGCGTTTCTAAGCCGAAATTAGAAATCCCCATCATGAAGTCATTTTGCAGTTTTGTTTGATATATGATATATTCCTGATTGTCACTGTAAAAAAGAATCATATTAGAAGCCACAGATGATTGTACAGACTGTAACCTTTTATCAAATTGAAAGTATAATATATATTTGCTTATAAGAAACAATGTATCTCATGTGTATGGTACGCAATTTTTAAAAAAAGCTATTAAACATTACAGAGTGATGCTGAGTAGCCGTGTGTTCATGTGCTTTTTTTTTTTTAAACTTCTTTTGAGACACTGGTATATTACTTTAACAAAGTATGGGGTTGAGCAGCAGCGTGGTTTCAGCGTGCAGGTATTTATACTGAATCCTTCAAATGCACATCAGAGTGGCAACCAAAATAAACTAAAATACAGTAAATGTAACAAATTCCGACAGTACTTCTTATGAAATAAGACAGCTACGTATTGAAAAAAAACAATACATGAACATGGTCTGATATACAGACAACAAACAATTACTGTTTGGATCAACAATGATATTTGATGAGTTGTGTGTGGTTTGGGTGTGTGTGTCTGGATGTTTGCATATTTGTATGGGAGGCAGTGATCTGTATCTGTGCAGTGATCTAGATCAGGTAGATTGGTGGCTGTGTGAGTAAGGAGTTTGACATGTGAGCGGCGGAAAGAGGGAAGAAAGGAAAAGAAAAAATGTGTTTTTTTTAAAAAAAAAGAAAATGTTGTTCCTTTCCATTTAAATATATGTGTGAGGCTGAATATTACAAAAACAGTTGAATCCAGTGCAACACCAACATTATCTCTGACCTCAATGCCAAAATGTATAACTGAATTAAGACCTCTGTGACAGCATCAAAAATAAGGACCATTATAGGCATTATAAAACCAGACTTTATGGCAGAACAGTTGTTTTCAATTGCACTAGGCTATCAATGTGTATGATAACATATGTACGTTTCTGTGCTTTAGAGATATCCCATTTCACAATAAACATTGTTTGTCATCATGTTGTAGAACATACATACAAACAACACACATTTGACGTCATATTTATCTCAAGTAGGACAAACTGTCCCCAGTGAACTGGCCTTCTGTCCGAAATTTGTCCCTGAAAGTAATCTGCACACATACAGTACATACACAAACACACACACACACACACACACACACACACACACACACACACACACACACACAGATACTCCTATTCCACAAAAAATACAGATGTAGCAGAAAAAGGTGCATAAACTAGGCTATAATTTTATGTTATAGTGCAATGGAAAATTAAGAGAAATTTTAATGAGAGGTTGGCAGTCTTCATTAAGTTCACCGGTGTAGCCATAAGATTTTGTAAATGTCTAATTGTACATTTTAAATCGGATTAGGTAATTTTGAAACTCATTTCCAAGATTAGAAGAATTTGAGATTATAGTGAGAATAAGAAACAATAGAACATGAAACAACTTCGTTATAGTTACAAATCTATAAATAATCAAAGGGCAAATGAGATGAAAGAGAATATTTATTGAAAAATAAACATTAGTTTTTGATTTGCTCCACCAATATTTATTATAATAATATTGATGCACTATTCATAGATAACTTATCAAACCGAAATATAATTTAAAAAATGAGGGATAAATGACAAAAGAAGAGCGAAATTAATATCTAAAACAAGAAAAACAAATATTCAAACCAATAACACAAGCAGGCGACTCACGTGCTCAAATTATTTGGCAGGAGCGCGTGCTGCTGTACTGCGCGCAGCCAGCAGGTGGCGCGCGGACACAAAACACATTCGCTGTGTTTTTTCGGATGAATGGATCAATTATCACCGCACTTCTCTCCTCTTCTCTCCTCTCCTCTCCTCTTTGTCCTTTCCTTTCCTTTCTTTTCCTTTCCTTTCCTTTCCTTTCCTTTCCTTCCTCCTCTCCTCTCCTCTCGTCTCCCCCCTTCTCCTCTCTCCTCTCCTCTCCTCTCCTCCACTCTCCTCCCTCCTTCTCCTCCCTGACGGGACACGCCCCGGGTTTCTGCCTGAGTCAAAGCTTTTATTTTGGTAACAGCACATGGCACCGCGAGCTCGTCCCAGTGATTTCACTGCGCGCGCAGCCACAGGTGGTGTTGAGCCGTGCCTCCTGTGAAAGGACGCCAGTCGTACAGAGACGGGACTAGCAGCGCCTCATCTCATCACCAGTGCCCCCACGCTGACGCAGGGAACTCAGAGAGAAGTGTTTTGGAGACAGCTGTTGTTGGGGGCTGAGGTGAAGCGGGAGCTGCTGGGTGCGTGTTCAGGGACGAGTCGGGGAGCGCGCAGAGATCCAGCAGGTGGAGACTGCACCTTCAATCACTCTGCACTCACCTCGGTAAGCAAACAAGCCCGACTTAAAGCGTCTTAACTGAGGAAACTAGATTTAATTCCATGAATCCAAACTTCGGAGGGGTTAAAGGGTGGTTTGTAAGCACGCTTTTGTTTGCAACTCGTGCGTCAGGTCGCGATTTACAACAGGATTACTGATAATTAATAAACCTGATGGACTGGTATCTGTTAACTAAAAGAAGAAAGTGTGGGAACCTCAGGGAATGCAGCGAGCCTCTGCTAAATTATGATTGATGCCGCAGCCAAAGCGTTCAGGAGCCACAGAGGAAGAACTGCTTTGGCCAGTGATGCATGTTAAAGAAGTGGAAATTGCAAGTCAGTCTAAACGGATAGAAAAAAAAAAAAAAAAAAAAGCCACACAGAGCACACTGGGTGTCGGTTGGCAGCTCCCACCCTGGAGAGCAGGGAGGCTGAGCACATGAAGCAGTCAGTGTGATTTGTGGAGGGGCTGGGCCAGGTGCAACCTCAGGACACCTGAAGTCAGTGTTTATCTCACATTAGCTGAATTGGTGAAGCTGTTATCTGCTCTCCTCCTCTTTAAGTGGCCTGTTGAGGTTTCCAGGTCTACTGTGGTTCAAGTTCAAGCCAGCCCTGCCCAGACATGGCTGTTCGTCCTGCTCACCTCAAGAAGATCCGACTTGTGCGGGCAGCAGGCGGGAAAATACTTAAAGAAAAAGTTCTCCCCGAAAATGAAAACGCAATCACGTTCCACTCGGCCACATGTGGATGAAAAGTCAGGTAACGCTTCTTTGCCCGCAAAACATTTCTGGAGCTTCACAGCAGAACAGCATGGCAGCATTCTCCTGATCAAGTGAAGTAGATGGAGACTTGTTTTAGAAAGTAAAAAAAAGGGGGCAAAATGTATATTAATTGGCTTCATACAGCTTGTACAGTAAAATCCAAGTTGTGAAAGCCCCAAGATCCCAAATCAACTCGATATAGATGTTATTTACTTTCCCCCTTAAATCGTCACTGTAGCTGCTAAGCTAAAAGTGTTAGCATGCACCCCGTCAGAAACGGGCAAAAGAGCTTGACTGTGCCTCGAGGGTGTAGATGGTGTCTCCTCAAATCAATTTGGGACTCTGGGCTCTCAGAGACTTAAGTCACGCTGCATTCACTTGCTCCTCGGATGGTCCCATTTCCTGAGTTGGGGAAGTTGTTCTTCCGTCTTTGGTGCGTCACATCGGAATGAGAGAGCAACATGGACGCCAGAAAGACGTTGTTTAACATTTGATCGCCTGTCGCGCCGACAGCTGTTTCCAGCATTTGAGCGACGAGGAAGATTAAAGGAAACGGCACAATGACTTTGGTAAAAGTTTCTTACCATCTGCCCAATGTTTACTTCTGTCCGCCATGTTTCAGCGCCATATGGTGTCAGCTCAGTAACTCCGATAATTCTGACAGCAAATCAACGCGCTGTTACGTGGTTTGTTACGTAGGAGAAGCTGTATGGACCTATTTAATTTACTTTTTTTTCTTTTTTACATTTTAAAACAAGTCTCCATCTACTTCAGTTGTTTAGGAGAATGCTTCAACACTGTTTTGCTGCGAAGCTCCAGGAATGTTTTTGCGGACTACAAAACCTCACCTGACTTTCCATCCGCATGAAGCTGGGTAGATTAATGACCCCACTTTTAATTTTTGGTCGAGCTGTTCCTTTAAGGTGTTGGTCGGCGTCCCTGTGTAATCCAGACCAGTCCCTGTGAAACCTCATATTCCTGAGCCCCCGCCGCCTGCTGTTTGTGTACCTTCCCCATTGTGCCGGAGCCTTTCATGTGTGTACTCTACCTTTCCCTCCTCTCACTTTATATTGTGTTTGTTTCCTGATGGCGTTGTTTTTTTTAGTTTGGTTTTTTTTTAGCGAGAGAGGGAGAGAGGGAGGGAGGGAGGAAGAGAGAACTCTGTGCTGTTCCTCAGATAGGATGAGGCTGAAGCCATCAAGGAACCAAAAACAGACCACTGTAATTTTGGATAGAGCGAAGCAGCAGCTTTTCAAGAAAACAGGGAAAAGGCCAACTCGTTACCTTCTAATTCAGGGAAGGAATTTTTTTTGTTTGTGTTACAATTGCGTTGAGGTTTAAACTGACGCAGAAGAACATTTTTGTCTAGTTTTGCTACCGTGTTGTCTTTTTTTTTTTTGTGTATACAGCTCAGGGCAACTTTTGTCTGTGATGAACGTGTGCACGGTCATGCAGGAAGTCTCACAGAGGCAAGCGGGGTATTTTTTTTTTTGGCTGTGGTTTTCAGATTTAACTGATACAGAGGAGGCATGGCTCTGACTGTTCTTTCTCTCACATTGCATCAGATTAAGTAGAAAAAGCAGTTTCACAGAAAACGTAGTTTCTCGCCAGGCGTCAGACGATGGGCTGAGGTGCACCGTTGCAGGAGCGTGCGTGTGAAGAACAAAGCTGGCGGTTGCTTGGTGTTTCTTTCGAGAGGAGCGCCTAATGGTGCATGCAGAGGATGTGGTGAAGTGAACTGATTGCTGAGCAGCAGAGTGTGGAGTCTGTGAACTGCAGTAACATGATCTCCAGAACATGATGATGATGAAGATGATGATGCAGAGGGCGATAAGTTGAGCCAGTAGCCGATGTCCTTGTCTTGTTACCTCACGGTGGACACATTCCAGTCCAGTGCTGCAGCAAACTGTTAAAGGGATGATGGGTAATCTTAGAAATTGATGTTTTTTTAATTGCGGTTAATGAGATTGTGTAACTTTTTCTTTAAAGGATTATTCCACACACAATTTTAAATTCTGTCATTATCTGCTCACCCACGTGGGCAGATAATTGAAGTTCCGTAGTCCACAAAACATTAATGGATTGCAGCGTTCTCCTAAATGACTAATATATATTGGGATGTGTTTTTTAAAAACTTGTGCTTTCAAGATTACGTCATAAAGAGCGCGCACCCTTGAAAGGGAGTCACCCACAAACATTTCAGGTATGGCCTCTTCTGTAATTATTTCGATGACAAATGCGTGATTGGCGTTAATATACAACCACAGAAACTCATCAACCAACACCCTTTTTTTGCCCTCATGTGTTATTGTTTGATATTTTCTCATCTCCCTAGTGATTGCAGCTATATCTGACCCAGTGGGTGGGATTTGGAGATTACCCAGAATGTTATTCCACTCTGCTCAGTCCGGGGAGAGGCTTGCTGTCGCATTCTTCTCCTTTTTATTCAGTGGGTGTGTGTGTCCAGGTAGGTGCCGACCTGTCAGGGTACTGCGTGACGCACAGGGTAGAGTCAACATCTGACTGCATCGCTGACAAGAGCTGTGGAAAGTTCACACTGGTGAATGGCCACCAGCGAGAGCCGGGACGAGAGTGATTCATCCCAGGAATATTCCCGGGCAGCCGCTGTGGTTCATCTGAGAGAGAGAAAGAGTGAGTGAGTGCGTGTGTGTGTGTGTGTGTGTGCGCCTTTGCGTCAAAGCTCAGCAAAATCTTTCAGTTTGAATGCATTGCGTCTGCTATGTTCATCAGCCATTCTTTCAGCATTAGCTTGTCGGGGAGCCAGTGCTTGTTCATTTCAATTCAGTGGATTTTGGCCCGGAGTTGAAGAAGAAGAAAAACAGTCAGAACTGACTCAGGGAAGAGGTGAAGGGTAGATGTAGGTGGCCAGGTTCAGCTGCCAGACATTTTATTAGACAGAGGTTTAGTCGGATATCTGTTTAGTTAATCTCTGTTTTCATTAATACTTGATTTCCACGACGGGACATATGATTACATCTTGTTTTTCCTGACGTTTCATTCCTCGGAATAAATGAGGTGTTAATTCTTAGGGTTAGCTTTGTTAAACACCGTGATGGTTGTGGTTTCCTGCGATGCGCGTATTTATTGGTTTCCCATCCCACTCTGCGTGTTTAGCAGGGCACGCATTCTTTCCATTGGATGCATTATTTCAGTTTTCACTACAAACACTAAGCAGAGGTGTGGGAATTTCTCAATTTTAAGATGCATTGCAATACAGAGTTGGAACATTCTGCATCGATTCAGAGAGAGAGCATAACGGAGAGTCTGCAGCTTATGTTGATTTTCCTCAGCTGGACAATAAAGTTACGCCACAATGTCACTCCCATGCTTTGAACTGTGGGTATACATGATAACGGACGTTAATGTTACTTATGTAGGAGGCATGTCGGAAGGAGTCGCAGGTCATCTGCGAGTGAGCGGGCATCTTGGGGCACATTTCATTTCACATGTTTAGGGATCGAAAAGATACAGCCTTTAGTTTGTAGACTGCTGTAGTCTGATTATTGGAAGGACTTTTTGAATAAAAGGGGAATATGAATGATGAAGAAGTAGCCATGTGCAGTAATATAGATCACTGAGGATGCCATACACTGATCTTCATCAAGAATCCTTTTGCATTTGAGTAGTTGACCGCTGAATCGCAATTGAATCTTGAGGCCAATGAAGATTCAAACCTCTTATACTAAGGTATGCTATACAGGATTTCCTGTATAAAACAATGTAGACTCATGCAAATACTAAGCTGGCACTCAATGGAGTAGATACCTCTTCAAACTGTCATTGATACCAGCCACCTAAATACTTTGTTTATCTTCAAGATCCATGCCTTATTCCCAGAGTAATTCATGCAAGTGTCGAAAAACACCCTTTCTCACGATGGTAAAGAAAGTGAGAGCAAATTCCCATAGCAACAACACCAACACAACCAACACCAACACAACGGACATGGGCATAGTAACAGGAAGTAAAGTTGCTGAGGGGGCTGCAGCATCGATTTAACAAAGCATTATAAAACCTTCAACATGTATCATGTATACCATTTGCTGAATTTACAAGACAGCCCTGATAATTAAGAATTTGTTGTCGACAGCATTTCAGAAGTTTAATAAAGTTTCTCTAAACTTTACAACTCACAAGATGTGGTGATTTTTGTAATGGAGTCTGGACTCACTCCCAGCGGACCTGGACATGGGTGAAAACACAACCCCCTTGGCGGAGGTCAGAATCTCTCTCAGTTGGCACTTTACGACCCACTAGAGCAGACCCTGCCTTTCCCTTTGTTGTGATATTTAGTATTTTGCTGTGTTCGGTCTGGTCCCCAGCTCCTCAGATACCACTGCTTTGAATTATTGAGACTCAACTCTTAATCATCTTGTTTACAAACAGCAACTTGACAAATCCTGCACAGTGTGCCTTTTAAATAATAATATAACTGTAAACACGACCTCGGTTACCAAAGCAGTATTGTGGTGACACGCTGTTCAGAGTTAATGACTCATCAGGCTTGAGTCATCATAATTTCTGCCACACTCCAGTAAATTACACACACAGTTTCAGACTTGTTTTAGCACGTTTCACCTTCACCCCAAATTACCCATAACTTTGTCACGGTAAACACACTAAATTGAAGATCGCACATCAGTTGGGTGTAATTGTGTCATGCCTAAATGAAGGACTGCTCCTGACCACCGGGGGCTTTTACTGAGACCTGTGGCACTTTTTCTCATATCTAGTTAAACTCTGATCATATACTGCAAACCCAAAGTGACATATTTATATTCATGCTTGACAGAAACATTCTGCTACACATTAAGAAACTCATACTAAGAATTGTTTTGATTAATCTTTATTCAGTGGGTCAAAAAGAAGCGTTTTAGCTGTACATACAATTTGAGAAAGTAAAAGAAAACATAGTTCTCTGGTTTTGACACAATGGTCTCATCCAATTTGATCCTTTAGTTTTCTGCATGACTACAAGTGATGTGTTATTGAAAACCTTTCGCAGATGAAACCCTTCAGGCTCTCTGCATGTTCGAGCAGTGAGTCTCGAATCCAGCATTTGAAGACGTCCTCTCTTCCTTCATTCCTCCAACATCTCTCTTGCCTGTAGGGACAATCTCTCATAGACGTGACAAGTGCCAAAAGGCCCTTTTTAATATATTGAGAATGCAAATGACGGCTAAATATTCCTCTAGTGAGTGAATCACGACCATATGGAAACTGATATGCTGTCTCGGCTCCTGTGGTGTTTGCCTTTTTGAACAGCTGATCAATCCTGCCATTAGATATGTCATTTGCGATTTTAGATATCATGGTATGTCAAGGTGTTGTTATTTCCTGTTTTTTTTTTTTTTTTTTTTCGATTAATGCATTACAGTAAAATAATGAAAAATGTTAAACTTACCTGACTGTTCTACTCACTTAGTCATTATATCATCATCATGAGGTATTTGGTCAAGTATATTGTAATATTAGATTTTGTCTGTCAGTCCTAGCAGTAATGAAGTGCTTTTGAGGAGATTTTCAAAATATCAAGATATTAAAGCTTTCAATTTTGTTATATTACTTGTAGGCCATATGGACTTAACCTCACCAGTAACCCCCACCTATAAAATGTGGTTGAGGAAATCTTCTGGCTGCAACTTATGATTATTCTCATTAACGATTAATCAGTTGAATATGTTCTTAATTATTCATTTGGTCCATAAAATGACAAAACATTTTGAAAAACTCGGGTGATTTTTACGTGTCTTGCCTGATCAGAACCTAAAGATATCTGGATTACCTTCACATAGATAAAGAAAAGCTCTTCACAGTTCAGCAGCAGGAGTTAACAGCTGTGTGGCATTTTTGCTTGAAATATCACATCAGATTTGAATACTGACTCCGGTAGTCCGTCTAATGTGACGCCTTCTTGGACTGCAGGTAAGTCATTGTGTGCACAATTCAAACACATTGGCTCAGTCGGATGTGAGAGTATTTCACTCCACCTATTGCTACAGCTCTCCTCGTGCCGACCTCCCGCTTTGTAGCTGATGCTGAACCGCGAGCCATAGGGATGACTTCATGACTAGAATTCTTCTCATTGTGTCGGCCGCGTTGAATTATAATGCCGAACTGGCGCGGCAGCAAAAGCAGCGAGATGTCACCAGAACAGAATTCACCTTTTATGTGTATTGGCAGCTTCCCAGCAGCACTTTTGTGTGATAGTGGGGTTGCATCAAACAGTGTTCAGCACTTTGCTTTATGTGAGCAGCAGCGCAGTCTTAAAACCTCATCAGTGGCCAATTAAGCACCACGAGTGTGCCAATTATCCCCTCCACCGCGACGTGTTGTTTTTCTTCCCGCACTGTTTGTCCGCTCTGCTGCATTCCTTCACCGTCCTTTCACTTGGACATTATCCACCACTCGCGTTTTTATGATGCAGGCAGTGAACGTTTACGCAGGGAATTAGCAGGGTGCTCGGCTGATAATGAGAGCTCTATAGGAGACGTTGCAGAAGCTCATGGTACTAATTGACACCCCCAAAGGCTGGGAAACATTGGGGCGGCTGCTCCCTGTCATTATCACAACTGCACTTATTTCTGGAGGCCACAGCAATTAAGAGACTCTAATGATGGTGAGCCCAGTAACCCTGCTAATTGGCCCAGACTGTTAATAACTAACTGGGTCCTGCACTGCGTGTCCCAAGCACTTGTGGAATGTGCGGCCGATGAAATGGGCCAGCGCTTGGAGGGATTTAGGGGAGCAGCGTGGCTGATGTCCTAGATCCACTTCATTGTAACATCCAGAGCCTCTCCTTACTTGCTCCTCATACTTTTATCTGCATTATGCAATGTTTGTAATCATTGACAGGCTTTTATCACTTTATTTATGCTTATTGAGTTGGATAATAATTTCCATTCCACCGTTGGCCACAGCACGTATTTCTGTCTTCACTGTCTGATATGAGCTGCTTTGGAGTATGAGAGTAAACTTTGTTTTGAGATCATCAGATGAGAACCCATGATTGACAATGACAGTGTATACAGAGGTGCGAAAAACATGTTCAAGCTGCGATTACTGGACAACAACTGACAGTCTTACCAGTCTTATCCGCTAAATGGTTTTATACTGAGAAAAAAATCCAAATTAAAGTACATTTTGATTTAAAGGTCTGGAAATGCACTTCAACATGACACCGTGTGGCTTTAGCAAGGATCAGGCACAGTAGGATGATGCAAGACCAGTCTCTGTTTGTGTTGTGAGTTAAGCAACAGATGATGTACAATTGTTCGGGTGGAGACATTTAATTTTTGGAGAGCAGCAGTGTGTACTTAGATGGCTTATGTCATTGTCTATGGGTGCAGCTGTGTATTACCTGTTACACTGACGTCTACGGTAACAATACATGCACATTTTCTCAGTGAGGAGTTACAGTTGCAGATACAGTGTGCGTGTTTGTGTTTGTGCGTCAGTGTGCGTGTGAATTGTGCAGGCCTTGATGTTTTCATGATCCTGTAAGTGCTCCTCCCCATTATCACTTTGCCCCACAGAGCTTTGTGTCTCCACCTTGCATTCATTGCATTTATACAGCAGACCAGCTTCATTTAGCTGCCCAGTTCTACAGAGAGAGCTAAACTAAGATAATGCAAATAAGAACTGGAAGATGCGCGCTACCAGCAGGGGCTTTTAAATCGGTGTAAACAATCAACAGTTTAAATTGTGGGTTAGTCGCAGCCCTAGTAAAGTGACGGTTGAATCACTGGGAGTTTATTCTGTGTGGTTTTGGCCCACTGATGATATGGTCAAAAAGTGATATTGTGCGATTTTTTTTGACAGACTTCGAGATCACCATATAATTTCTGATTGTTATGGATGATTTGATTTTACATCACAATTTCTGTTGTTATTGGAAAAACTAGTAAAATCATGATGAAGTGGCATTTCTCCCAGTCTCTGCCAAACCAAGCGTGTTTTCTTACATCTGGAGAACAAGATTTGTAGGCCAGAGCATCTCTGCAGCTCTACAGAATGTCAATGAAACATTGTTTTGTGACACGATTTACATGTATAAAATAATTGCAGTTCTTGTGATTTGGTAATTGCACTTAGTCATATTGCGATTTTGATCATTTTGCGATTAATTGTGCAGCCCTGCCCAGGGAACATTTTAGAAGATGGTGTCAGTGTTAACAGTGAGTTTAGTTTATCTTGGTCTGGAAGAATGGAGTTAGAAACGCTTCTTCCAAAACAGTCAAGGTTTCTCGGCTGTATTTGATAAGCTTTCACTTGTTGCCAACATCAGTGTTGTGTTTCGCAACCCATCTCTTTACCCTGCTGTACCTTTCTGATAAGGACATTATCATCCTCGTCATGCTGTTTGTGTCAACAGTTCTACACTGATAACGTACAGAGTTCAGACTGAGTGACCTGTTGGTATGAAGCCAAAACACAACCCCAAAACATGCAGGTCTCTATCATAAAGCAGTCAAGGAACATAAAGCTGGATAGTCAGTAATCACTGCCAGAATAACAGGGATAACCTTGCTGTTGGCGCACAGCTTTTACTCATGTGGATCATCATTTGTACATCTACAGAGATGAGCTCATGCAGAAGGTTCCACATACTGCTGGAGATGACGGCCATGGCACTGGCGGCAGCACACTGTCATTATAATTCTGTATTTTGTGATGTTTTGAAAGCTCAGTCGTCTCCAGTAATTGAGGCGCTACATCTGGGGAATCGGTTATTTGTTGGTCCTGTCATGAAGCTGTGTAGTTTTATGATGAATGAAAAATACTTAACAGAATCCTCAGTCTTAACATACAACATAATAGTTTTTGACCCCTACATATTGTTCAAATATAGAAATTTGTCCCATTTGGAAAAGAAGTGAAGAATTAAAAAGGCCAGTGGATGATATTACAGCATGATTTGTCCTCCTTACTACTGGATAAATGCCATTCCATCCGCCTCCAAGAGAACGGAACAATCAGAACTCCTCACATGGTTTCACTAAACATGGAGTCTCCAATGAATTGATTTTAAACACTGCATTTGCAGTTTTGGATTCGCAAGAATGTACAACAGACTTTGTGGAAAGCAAAATCTGTACATTTTCGTGCAAACCCAAACCAAATATAACTAAATGAGTCAGTGTGTGTGTGTGTATATAGCCTTGTTTATTTATGCCGTCCATTTTTGTAAACGGGTCTTAAAGGGCGTCCATACTAGATGTCACGTATCATACTACACCACTGTGTACTGAAGACATAAACATTAAACACAGTGGTTGCAGTTAACGCAACAGAACGTCCAGCTCCTTGTACATTGTGCTCCCACCACGTTTTCTTTGCATTTATGTCCCTTTTCTCAACAGAGCATTTGGCTTTAATGAAACGCTCTGGTTTTACAGGCACTTTAGCAATGTTGGTCATGTGTCTCTGGTTTCAGATTCTTCCCATTCCTGTTTGATGTGGTTACACAATCCGTGTCAAGGGGACTTAGGCCAGTGGAAGTGAGGTGTTGCTGGAGATGAAAGGCGGCTGATGCAAATGTTCACTGTCTTCATCTGTTGGCCCAATATTAAGCCTGGCCAGCAGTAGGACTGCAGCAAGGATTATTGTCATTATTATCTGCCAGTTACCTTAATGTTAAATACTTTCATGGTTAAGTAAGTAATCAGATATTTGAAAATAGCGAAAAATTCTCCGCCCCATGTTTCCAGAGCCCCGAATTGCTTCTTTTGTCCAACCAACGGTCTGTATTCTTGCTGAGATAGTTGTATACATCTATGATTAACATAGATTATAAATGTCTAAATTACCTTGGCACCGTGAATTGTAGCCGCTTTCTTTTCTTTTTGAAGCTAGCAACTGTGCAGTCCCGACAATGGTGCCATCGTAGCCCTAACAGAAACTTTATGGTCCATCCTGGAACTCGGGTGTCTTTTGGAGGACTTAATACATATTTCCACAATGTTAAATTTTGATATTGAATGTCTTCTGTGAATATTTTAGCACATTTTTGATGATGAAAAAATGTTAGCACAGATGCCAGCTGCCACATTTGATTCTGTCAATCAGAGGATGGTGTGTAGGCCAGCGTGCACTCAGAACCGCTAACTTGGACCCAGAGTGAAAAATTAGCACGTGCCACATTAACCACCACAGCTGGGTGATCACACCATCAGCCTCAATTTTTTTGCTTTTTTTTTTTTTTTTTTTTTTTTCCCCTGCTTGCCAAGACTTTGGAAGACAATTTTCAAAAAGCCCAAAAAAGTATTCATTATAGATCTCGGGGTGATTTAAATAAACTTTAGTGAGATTCAGTTTCCTTATGGTCATGTAACTGTTTGCACATTCATGTAGCATCACTGCAGCATACATACTCTGATAGCCGAGGTTGACCTGGAAAAATTACGTACATAACTTGATTGTGCATTACATGGTTGATTTTACTCAAACAAGATAAAATGGAAAAAACGGTATCATAGGTCCATCTAGACATACTTTACTCAGAAGTAAAGTATGTCTTAAATGTTTAATCAGTAATCAAAATAGTTGGCGACTAATTGACCAATCGTTGAAGCTCTATCCTAGAGCCATTCAGCAATGTGCATGTTTATGTCCCACATAAGTGTTGCTCGCACTCAAATCTCATCTTCAATGTGTCTCTTTTTCAGGATTCTGACAGGAGTGTGAGCTGACCTGATCACTAAATGGCACTGACAGTGAACCTTATCGGCCCGTCACCATGGGGCTTCAGAATATTTGGTGGAAGGGACTTCAAGAAGGCCATAACCATATCAAAGGTACTCGTCAAGAGTTTCCATGCTGAACCTAGTCGCACCGTATCAAACCATATCCTCTGTTTTTGTAAAAGCACAGTCTGTAATGGCATGTCATGCAAAGTCAACTTCCTCCTCACTACGACTCTTTTCTTGTCTTTGTTTGTGTTCGCGGGCTGCTCTGTACCTATTTCCTTCACTGCTGAAGCCGTTGGAATAGAGTGGAAGCAGATTACATTAGAAGGAAGCCACTGATTACAGTTACAGTGGAAGTTGAGGTGGGAGGTGAGGGGTTCCTGATTCCAGAGTTCAGTTTGAGAGTGCGAGTTTATGCTGGCGTGCTGTTGCGCGTGCATTACCACGTGTATCGTCGAATTTGTACTTCAGCACGTGCATGATGTTTTTAGTGACCATATTTTCCACGTCACTGTTTTTTTAAAAAAAAAAAGGGGAAGGTGGAATAGAAGAAGCGGAAACGTTACCACTGTAAGCAGACAGCACACAGTAAACAGCAGGAAACTCAGACTCAGACTAACTCCTGCATGCCAGAGACACCCAGTTCTGCCCACTGCACATCCTCAGCCTGGATTTTTCCAGTGAGACTTCCCCCAGTAGTCCCTCAGACCATAGAGGATAAATTATGGCTAAAGCATGGCAGAGTACCAGTGTTTCACTCAGACTTGGACTTCAAAGGCGTTTATTGTTCGCTCCCTTCACAATTTAAGCTAGAAAAACATGTCTGTCCCATGATAAATGGGCTTTAAGTCTGAATTTTTGACTGCTATCCAATAAACAACACCAACATGTTTGCTTGTCTCAAATATCAAACGGGCTCTCTGAAGCGACAGGGATTCCTGCTGAGGAAGAAACTTCATCACGGAGCTTGTTTTGCAAAGCCCAGTTCGAGAAACGGCCTGTCACCCCCACCCACCAGTAGCTATAGGGCTGGACCGTCTGAAGTGGCTGGCACTTGGCACACACAGACGACATAGATGCCCTCTTTTATTCCTCTTGGCCTGATAGATTCACTCGGGCACCGACCCTGGTAAAGGACCCCCAGCTGCACTTGGTTTATGTGTAACCAGGCGTTTCCTGATCAGAAAAGGCACGCACTATTGTGGGTCACCACAGCAACGCTTAATTGCCTCTCGAGTGGGCCCACAGACGTGGCACCTCTGCCCTCACGCTTGGCTTAACTGACAAACGGCCTGTTGACTGGCATTCTCTGTGCATCCAGATTTCCGTCAGAGATGTAAGAGCGAGACTTTCATCGACTCTGATTGGCTCTTTATTTATTTTGGTCTGCATTCTTTGTTTTATTGCTACCCTCTGTTTACAATTGTGTTGGGAGTACTGTTTGTGGCAAATGTCATACTTCTCTCTGTTTTTTAAGGCCGTGTGTTTGGGTGTGGATGCCTGGGACACAGGACCAAGCTGATATGGAGGCTAAGGCATTATGTTTTGGCCCATTAGTTTGGAATTCCCTCTGATGTGGTGGTACAGCATTGACTTTGACATGCGGTGAGGCTGGTTGCAAAGGTCAGGCCCAGTCAAACCATCAAGTAGTGTCACACTAATGACTTTTCCCCGAGGGTGTCATGAATCTGTCCGCTGTTGACCGGCACTGCCTCATTCCATGTGTGTGAAACGCTGCGGCCTCTGTTGGTATTTATTTGTTATGATTTGTGGTGAGAGCTGCTGGATTAAGAGCGTAGCAAAAGTGTGAAGCAATGGTCAACACGTTTCCTTATTTACATTTGTTGATGCTGAACAGCAAGATACAGATCTGTCTATTCTCACCAGGTGAATAGTATCCATAAAAGTCATGTTCAGAACAGGACCTGCGGCGACTGGGACATCACTCGTGCTCATTCTTCTGCTCAACAGGTCAACGGGGGCAGCAAGGCACATCAGGCAGACCTGCAACCTGGCGACATCATCTTGGAGATCAACGGGGAAAACACTTCAGACATGCTGAACGTGGAGGCCCAGAACAAGATCAAGAACTCCAAGACTCAGCTGCAGCTGGTGGTGGAGAGGTACGCTGCCATGCAGATAATGCAAATACTCTTGCTATCATGACTTGGAGTTTATTGTTGAGCACATGCATACTTTGGTTTTATAAACATAAATGCACACTAGGGGTGTAATGATCAGAGTTGCTGAGGTGAGAACATTCCTCCACCGACTAATAAGCTCATGGTAGCGCTCAAAAATCTGTAGAGCGCTGTTTTTATTTACAGTTGATGCAAACCAAGCATTTCCTGCTGCCGCAGCTTCACATTAAAAGCATTTAACAGGTGACACACTGCGTATTTAAAAGTAGGCTACTCACAGGGAATGCAGTGTGTTCGGTGAGCTTAGAACTTACTGCTGTCGTTCATCAAAAGTGCCTCTACAAAGCAAGACAACCGTCATTTTCAGCGTTTTTTGACAGCGGGTCGGATTAAATTATGTCGGAGGGCAATTGAACAATGAGCAGCTGTTGGATGAAAAGCTGCACACCTCAAACATCACAGTGAGGTAACCAACGTCTTTTCCCTGATGTTCAATGTATGTCCCGGCCCTACAAGGACGGGGAAAAAAACAAAAAACGTTTTTTTCGTTCTCACTCTGTGACGGCCTGCTCCAAACAGCTGCCTGGCTCTGTTGACTGACTGACGCTCTAAATGGTGCATTCAGGGCTGCTCATTTAGGGCTCCCATTTCTACCAACTTTTCAAACACTTTTTATTGCACAAGACTGCCCTTAAAATAAGTGTTTATTTATTTTTGTTTGTTTAGTAACCAAGGTATGAACCAAACTGAGGCTCAAAGTTGGAGGCCTGAACAACACAGTGCCATGCAGCCTTCTTATGGTTCCCCATATGCATATCTTTAATGTCCCTAATTCTCTGTGTTCGTGCCAAGACCACAATTGCCCCAGCTCCCATCTCCCTTTACACTGTTTTCGACTTTATCATGCGAGCGCTGTACAAACAAAACAAGTGATTGTAATCAGGGGAAATGCCAGCATGTATGAGAGCCACACAGTTCCCTTCCCTGGTCCTTCTTAATAAACATTGTTTTGAGATTTGCCAAGACCATGTTGGATGACAGGGAGTTGGCTACTGAAAAGGTTTTCCTCTGAGCCAGGACTGCTCTTGGCTGGCATTTTGATTAAAAGGTCCTCCCTAAATTCTCATTTCTTGTCACTGTTGCCCCTCTTTCTTAATCATTCTCTCTTATTGCACCCAGACACGCACACACACACACACACACTCTCTCACGCTCGTGTATTTTCCCATACTTCCTCCTTGGATGTCTTGCGTCCATGTGAGTGAATTTTTTCCTGCTGACCTCATGTCTCCCTCCGGGCCAGAAACAACAGCATAACCCCTTGCTTGCCCAGAACAATGCCACTGTGTACTTCTGCCATGTCTTTAATCCCATTCTGTTATCTGTCAGCGGTTTTTAGCACCGAGACTTTAATGTACCTCACAGGCTGCTGTCTCAGTGCCACTCGTCAAGCAGCAAATTTGGATTACTTTTAGATTTTCTCTGAAGAGGTTTATAATTGAGTGGCACAAATCTGTAATTTTTAATTTGCTCTTTTCTTTGTTTGAGTTGAGAGCGTCCCCTTTTTTTTTTTTTTTTCAGCAAAACATCTGGTTGGCAGTCTATTCACATCAAACCAGCAGTGATGTGGGTACTGGCTGTCATCACACAGATGGTGCAGAGGCTGGCAGCAGCCATTCTGCACAGAAGAGTTTTCTTTTAGGCGTGTCTGCTGTATACAGACGCAGTGCTTTTGTTGTTGCTGCATCCGAAGTGCTCATCCCAGACTTTGCTAACTGGGTTATTTTTACATGACAAAGCCACCGCACCATCACTGTCTTGTTATTGACCCTTCAAGCTTTTTTAGTCAGGCTTTGTTTACGGCTTCTTGTTTGGGCCTCATTGTTCATTGATGTCTCACGGATGATGTCACGATGATTAAAGCATTTGTCCTTCTGTGATCCTTTGCCTCTCTGCTCCACTGATGGGTATAGCTTTTACCACACAGTTGAACTTAAACGGTAGATTAGGGTTTCTCTCTTTGGCACTGAGACACTGTGGTATTATCTCATTTGATCATGAAAAATTAAAAATGTTGCTACGACAAACAAAAACCTGACTGCGTTTCTTGGACTTTAGCTTGAGCAGTAACGCAGCAGTGCTAGCTATCAAACTTAAACAGGAGAATTACAGAAGGTCATTTTTTTTTTTTTTACTTTGCCCAAAATGCCTAAAGAAAACATTTCAAATAAAAAAAGATAAGAGGACCACAAAGCTGCAAGATATCAAAACTTGGCCTTACATTTCCAGAAACATTCGCAGATTTAACTTTTCTTTCCTCAGAGTGTTGCTGGTGAAGTGTTTTTGGAGTTCATATGTCCATTTATTTAAAGAATTGAACAAAGGTATCACTTCGGCAGCAGTGACCGGACTATTATACAAGCACTAATTAATTTTTTAAACATTCTATAAAGCAGTGGCTTGCCTTGTTCACTTTATGACCAAATCAGTTACGAATTCCAGCTGTTTGATGAGGAAAAAAGTGCCAAAACATACAGTAGTACATTTACATACACCCATGTTACTGCTATATATCTTAAACTTGAATTGGTCTGTAAGTGGGACTTTTTCCAGTCAGCACCTGTAAAATTCTCATCAAGCATTTGGCCTTGTTTCCATCGTTCAACATCAAGTGGTTTAGAAACTGCTGCTCATCCTTAAATTTTGTTTCTGTGACAAAGTTGCTTTCCCAAGTCTCAGGCAACTAAGCTCAATGTATTGATCTTCAGATGCTTTAGTCACTTGGGTCTGCCTGATGGTACTTTGGATACAACTGATCCAGTTTCTGCAGTGTTCAATGCTCTGCCCCCTCAGATACCTTTTAAGTCTAGCCATTAAGAGACTTTTGGACTCCAGTGTACCATTGTACTATAGATGTACTGTACACATCATATTTCCCAACCAAAAGGAAGCGTGCTTAATTGGCAAAATTACATCATCATTTTTACATTTTCTTTGACAATAAATCTGAAAAATGGCGATTAATACTAAAATCGTGGCTCTTATCACAGCCGCAATATCTGTGAAAATAATCTAATCCCAGTTTTACGCAAAGGATGTGCCTGTTTAGCTTGTTTTGAGTTTGAATCCTCTTGAACTCTGCTCAGTATTACTTTTTTTTTTTTTTTAAATATTTAGCTCTGAGAATGGAGAGGTATTCTTACAATGCACACATTTGAGGAATCTGCCTCTGGCAGGTTAACTCCAGGTCCCCTCGATGACAGCTGTGAACAGCGAGTATCAGCAAACGGTTTCAAGTGCTGATTTATGTCAGTTTCACATCCCCGTGGTTTAAAGTCACAGTTAGCATTTTTCTCCAGAAGCACATTCTTCTGTGTAGAAGACTTGTACCTAGAGGTTATAGATAAGACTAGACACTGATCTGATCACTGAGCTAAAGACGTCGCTGTGTCTAAAGACCTTGACTTCCTCTGGTGTTCTCGTGTACATGGTAGAAAGTTTACAGCACAAGGTGAGCATGTTCCTAATTCATAGCAATGAGATTTTCAGGCCTGACACATTAATATCTCTCCTACGGGAAGAAACATCTTATGGCAGCTATATCAGCTTTCATCTTCTCGCCATCTCTTTCTTGTAAACAATATTTGGAGCCCAGGCCATGAGAGGTGTGTTTCTGGGTGATTTACCACAGGCATCCAGGCCTTCCTGTGTGCCTCATTACCCCGGGCTCAACTGAAAGCCAGTCAGCCTCAGGTTCTGCAGCCAGGGGGGCACTGTGTGTTTGCATTGGCGCCTATACTGCCCATATTTCCCCCTCCAAATTCAATGATGGAATTGCTTACAGAGTGTGTTTTCTATTTAAGAAAGTCAAACAAAAGTGACTAGTTGGAAAGACGAGATCCATCTAGAGAATATTTTGAAAAGGGAGACGGAGTCTCGTCTTCTGCAGCAACCATGAAGATTAATGGAAACATAGCAGCGGATGCTCGCCAGGACATCAGCAGGAGGGGTGTCCAAAACTGAAGTTTATTCAGATTTATGACCCATAGAAAATGGATTATCTTTTCCTCACTCAGCATTTTCCTTCAACTTCTTGAGCACATTACATACTATTATTATACTACATTACATACTAGTATTTTGAGCACATCAGCTTGACCGGATGTCATTTAGACGGTTTTAATTTCACACAAACATCTATACTGCCATGTTTTGATTTTTATTTTCTTTAGTCCATCTATGATGATGCGGGCGTTATCCCACATTCTAAACTTTGGATTCTGTATTTTCTGTCTTTCAAGACCTGAACCTCCCAGCCCCGGACAAACCAACGGCATCAGCACCCCTGAGCAGCTCACCGGACGATTCCAGGTCAGTGTGGCAGCTCTTGATTACTGGACTTTGTGATTGCTAATTACTGCCTCTTTGATTTGGATAAAGTCTTGTTTTGGCTTCACAGGGTGTGACGCTTTTACTTACGCATCCATCACACATCTGTTTATCACATATCTGCTGCTTTCACTGTCCTCAAGATGGAAGCAATACGAGACGTTGTTATGATTTAGTGCTTGTTCCTGAGTTTTATGGAGATCATGAGTCCCAAAGCACCACCCACACTACATGGCGATACTGAAGACAAAATACGTGCTCCTGTTTTAGGATGCAGCGTTTCCTCCTTTGTGCTGACATTCTCACAGGTGTCATTGTTATGCTTCTCAATTAAGCCTTGCAAAAATGCAGTCGCGAAGATCGAGTTACGTTCAGCACATGCTAACGCAATAACATGTTTCGCAGGAGGCAGTAATAGTGAGTCGAGATGAGAATCAGAACTACAGCGAGTACACCATCTCCAGCCCTGCGTCGCTGTCACCCGGACCTTACTCGCCGCATCCTCCTGCCAGCCCCAACGGGAAGAGGGAGATACTGACACCCACCATCAACAAGAGGTAGCTCACTTGAACATTTCAGTGTTCGGGGACGCAGATCACTTCAGGTTTTATTACATATCTGACCTCTCCAAAGTACAATCCCCCGCTTCTCCCCCCCTCAAAAGTGTGTGTTGCAAAACGATACTCAACTCATGTCCGTGCAGGAAACCTAAGAGAAAAATGGTTTTAAAAGGCTTCTGACTGAATGTACAAACTTGGATCCAGATGAGAAATGAAAAAAGATTCAGACATCTGCTGTCTTTAACTGTCTCATGCCAAAGGTGGTTTCTCGAGGCAGATGCAACCCTCCTCCTTTTAAGCTCAGTAAAACTCTAATATTAGCTTACTTCCAGCATTTGGAATTGCTGGTCCATGTATGTATAGCGAGGATGCAGTGGTGCAGCCCAGCCTTGCCTCTTATTCTAGCCATTGGCCACTCATGGTACTGAAGTGTAAATGACTAAAACTAAAATTTTTGACCGATGGAGTTTTTAGATTTGTAAAACTTTCCTCAATCCAAGAAAAGCAATTTAAAGTCTGTGACATCACCACAATGTAAAGTCTTTGGATGCAGCTAGAAAATTTTCAGCATATGCTACCAGTGAGCAGTTCTTATTGGACTGAATGGGTGCCATCTTTGGGTCTGGTATACTGTTTAAAATTCTGTTTTTAAATGAAGCATCCATGTTTTGACCGCTGAATACTGAAAACCTCAGCTAGCTCGACCACTCTTGCGTTGTTAATGTGCTTAGCATTGTTGTAACGAATGCAAAGAGTTGAACTGTTTGAAGTCACACACATGAGATTTGGTTACTTGTAAATTATAGTTCGGACAATCGGCCTGAAAGACGAGATTAGAAATAAATTCTTTCAGCTTGAACAGGGTCGAAGATAAAGTCTTAAAGCTCGCCATTTCAGACGGACAGTCGAGTCTTTTTCAGAAACCCGTCCATTCACTGCTTAAATAGGCTTACATCTGGACAAAAGGTTGCAACAAGTGCTCTCTTGACTCCACAACAGGCCCAGAGTCAATAGGTATGGGAATAACAGACAGAAAGTGGAGCCATGGGATTGTACTGTAGTAACAAAGGATATGCACAGGATATCACATTCCACCGTTTGCATTCACTTCAACAAAAGGCAGAATGTGGAACGTTCACCACGATCTCTCACAGCTGTTTGTTGGCTCTCCTGGACAACTTTTAATGGGTCAAAGTTTATACTCTAGTTTTCACGCTCATTTGGACTGATGAAGCTGCTGTCTATCATATTCACTGTAAATCAGTGTTTCAGTGGATAATATTGTCAGTACAATTGTGTGGTAGATGATGTCTCTTTTCAGGAATTATAGTTAAACAACAGTGGCTCGCCAGAATAAACAAGTTTATTGGTTCATCCGATTTGAACTTGGGCAGATCCCTGTGGGAAACCTGCAGAACTGAAATATGTTTAAGCAAGTATGAATGTGGTGTATGCATGTGTAATTTGAATGTGCTGCATTTGAAGAATCAAATAATGGATAGAAAACCAAAATAACTGAACTGAATTGAGCCGTACATGAGGTTTTTTTTTTTTAAAATCATCCAGCAAATACCTGACAAATCAAAATACTTGATCACAGTAATGCAAAAAGTCATGAAAAAGTATAGTATTGCAGTTCCTCCGTGCAGTTGATTGATAGCAAAGTGGTCCGATATGGCCAGAAACGCGTAATAATGCATCCAGAGATATTAAAGTACTCGACAACTTGATAGTTTGAAAAATGTCAGCGGGTTGACATTTTTGTCTGTCTCATGGTTTCTATAATCATATGCCCTGCCCCAAATCATACATACTGTATGTATCAATGACTCTCTGTTGTCTCGATGTTACAGTGTCCAGCTGCGCTCATGGTCTCCAGAGGAGAAGAGTCACAGACTGTCCAGACCATTGTCACAGGTTGGTTGTTTCTTTTAAACCTTTAAACCGGCCAAATCCTATTTTCCTTCCTGAACTTTCTGAGATGTGCAGTAGAAAGTTGCCTAACATTGACTGTTTACCCTGCTAAAGAAAAGCAGCTGAGTTCCAACTGTAAAGTGTCTTTAATTAGATATGGAAAATTGGTTCCTAGTGAGCATGAAATTATGGTTTCCTCGGAGAGGAGACATGAGAGCAGTTTGTTGTGTTCCTGTCCTGTTTGCACTAGAGCTACGATTAGTCGAGCTGATCGAAAGAAAAAAAAATATTTTGATAATGGATTAATATTTTTTAGTCATTTTTCAAGCAGGAAAAAGACTCCTGCACACGGTCCACTTCACTTGCGATTAGGTTTATTGATAACAACGTTTCAGTACTTAGACCTTCATCAGATTATAACCAGGAGATAACCTGATGAAGTCTAAGTATGGTCTAAGGTGTGCAAAAGCTGCACTCTGCAAGTCATTTTTCAAGCAAAAATGTCTTTAATTTAAAACTTACTTCAAACTTCTGATATGAAAGGATTTGCTGCTTCTCTTTGTCATTGTCACAAGAAAATGTGTGTTTGGGTTTTGGACAAAAGATGAAATCTAAAAATGTCTCTTTGGCCTCAGGGAAATTGTCATGAGGATTCATGGCACGCATGCAGGTTTAGGATCTAGGAGTTTGATATACCGGACAAATGCATGCAGCTGTTTAGAAAAATGTTTTAGTCCTCACAAAGTCAATCTGTGATTCTTCTGTAGCTGCAGTTCACTTTGTCGGTACAGCTGGAGGTTTGTGTCCCCGTGTGTGTATATTTATTTGGCTGCACTGTCCCAGACTGCAAGAATAACACTTGAAATCTCTGCCTTTCCTCTTGAATTGTTTCCCTCCGATGCCATGGAAGATGCCCTACAAAATGTTTGTGGACTCCAGTATGTGGAGTCCACAGTAAAGGCAGGATACAGAGAGGAGGGTTGACATTTTTACAGCAGGGAGTGTATAAACTTCAAAGGTCAGTCTTTGAAAATATCTGACATTAAGCTGAGCAACAGTCTGGAGCTGTTTGATTCAGAGCCTGCCATAGAGGAAAAAAAATGATTACTTTCTGTCAAAAACAATGGCCTTAACCTTTGGTTGTCTGAGTGGAGGCTCATTAGTCTCAGTAAGAGGTAAAATATGGGAGGCAAATAAAATACAGACAGGGGTTATCAAGAGACCGCAGCTTAAGTATGCTGTCCTTATTTACCAGTCCTGCAACAAAACAAAAAAGGGGGACTCTGGCGTCTGGAGAGACTTCAGTGAGTTAAAGAGAGAAATTGTTGTGGGAAAGTTCATCATGAGCTATTCCAGCTATGCCTACATGTTTCGTCTCAAGCCTGGGTCCCAGAACATGTGAGCTGACGGAACAGGAAAAAACATACAAGACCTTTTGTATCGCCACGAGGAATTCCAGCCATTTTTATCGTTCTGGACATAATGTCAGATAAATATCCAGAGGTTTGAACTTCAAAACATTCAAGGGCTCCTTCTAAGAAGCCGCTGGGTGGGAAGGTCCTTTTTTTTTAAAACATTTCTCCTGGAGTTTGGGATTCTTTGTGTTGTTTACATGTTAAATGGGATTCAGATGTACTGTCACTCACAGCGGTGTCACTCTCTGAAGGTGGTGGCTTAACGTCAGAGCAGTTTTCATCTGTTCCCCAGCGAGAGACAGATGAACCAGTCTAGCCATGATGTAACTGGGCTCCAAGTGGCTCTTCTGAGGATGCTGTCATTACTTTTGCTGCAGATCATGACCAGCCTTTCTTGAAATAAAATGCTTATGTTAGTCATGACTGCTATGAAAGCTGATCCCAGCAAAATATAGTCTTTAGGGAATCCAAGACAAAAGCCTCCCTTAATAACTAATTTGATGTGACTGCAAAGCCACATGGCATGTTGTCTCCATCCAAGTTGTTTTAGGGCAGGGAGTGTGTGCAGCGTGTCTGTGTGTGCAGACGTGAATCAGCTCTCTGACTGGCTCACTGTTGAGGCAGATTCAACTGACATGAGGGTGATATGTGATGTTCATTTTGAGGACAGACGCCTCGGGCAGACAGCAGGCCGAGCCGAAGATGATAAAGTTGTCTAGTGTCGAGTCCCTCACACTTGGAAGTGAATTAGCTTGTCTGTGCTTTGCGATCCCCCCCCCCCGGCTGGAAAGTAATTGTAAATTACCCATTTCAGATTCCAATGGTGAGTGTTGTTGTGTATACATGAACATCACTTTGCACATCACGAAGGAGATGACTCGGGCCTCAGTTTGATCAACATGAGCATTTACCACGCAGAATGGAGAGAGGAAGAGATGAGTTGCATCATGGGATATCAAGGATTATGTGCTTTTGGAGATTGACCCAGGCTAAAGAGAAATGCTGCATTCTATTGTACTCTGACTTCCAACATGGAAAAGTGCAGTTGAAAAGCCTTACAAGTCAGAAACAGGACAAGATGTTCATATTGTAAGAGTTCTGGGTTGTTTTTTGGTCCGAGTGTCGACCAGTCATGTTCAAACCGGGTTTCTTTGAACGCAGGTAAGCAGTCCGTGTGGAGAGCAAGATGAGAGGAACGTCTTGTCCAAGATGCAATCTCAGAACCCATCGGCAATCGTCTGACGAGTCATTCGCTTTTTAAAAAAAAAAAATATGTAGATAGATTAAGACTCATCTTCATTCTCACTTCTCAAGTTGCTGATCAGACAATAAACAATGACTGGCACAGGGAAGAGGAAGTCTTGGTCTGATATCCATTAAACACCGGCTACAGCGAAAGCCCTACAGTATAGGTTTTTGTCTTCACCGGCTAAATAGTCATCAGAGGATAGTCCATTGGTTCCGATATCGCATCTGTTCACACATGCTCAGTTAATCTTACTGATATGACATGTTGTTGTATTATTCCTCACTGCAGGCATTGTAAGCCGTTGTTAAGTGCAGATGCTGATGTTTTCAGCATCAATCCCAAACCACATTCAACAACCCACTGTGGAGTTATAGTGAGGCTGCGGCCAGCAAACCATGGCGGAGCACACTTCCTGGTTGGCCCACCAAAAAACACATTAGGAGCTGTGTTGTGGCCGAGAGCTCCATCAGTGAGAGGAATGAACGCGCTCATGTCACAGCTGTCCGTCCGGGATGGCCTCACATGTTTGTGGTATTTATGTTCTCCCATTCTCTGTACCATTTTTAAATTCACCCTGTTCTCTCATTTTTCCAGTGTTGGAATCTGTATCATTTGTATCCTCTGGGAGTTGTTACATTCCTTCTATCTCCTGCTGCTCCAATATCAACTTTGCCTTTTTTGGCTTTTTTAACTGTTCGTTCAGTATGTTTGAATTAATATCAAACTGTGTTTTCAGAAGACTGCAATTTGAGCTGTGTAATCACTGCCCTATCCACCCTTTTTTTTTTACTTTTTAAACCTGTTTTGGACTGTTTGCTCTGCCTTCTGTGCCTGACAGCCTGAGTGTTTACCATTATCCAGCCTATTGGATGAGAGTTTGGGGTTTTGGCTGACCCCATCCTCGAGGGATGTCTACCCTGGTTTTAAAGTGGTGACGAGCCTCCTGCCGCAGCGCTGTGATTAGTGAGTGGAGTTCTTTCAGAGCGCTCGGTGGGGAAATGGCTGGGAAGAGGCCTGCCATGGGCACTCTGTGCATTATGCAGCTCGGGCTGGCAGGAACACAGCAGCCCAGTGAGCGCTGATATGTGGAGCCTCCATGACAAGGGCCTCTGTCCTGTCTGAGAAGTGCAGAGTGCTGCTGTATCAGGTGATCAGCCTCTCTGAAAAGCTCCTAAAAGGCTTTTCCACCCCTGTTTTTGCTCCCTGAGTGTGGAGAGTGGGATGCGCAACAGGATCCCCCATTTTCCAGGGTGTTGGATGTCCTGAGAAAAAGCCTGTGTACAATAGTGGCTGTTATGGCAGAGGCTGTGGAAGGCTGGTGCTGCTTTTTCCCCCTCGCGCCACAAGGCCTGTCGTTGTGTGATGGGAGCTGGAAGAGACGGGGGTCGGAGTGGAGCGCAGTGGACACCAGGGAGCCTGCTGACATTCCCAAACTGTACTTAAGCCATCACACCACTGTGCTCAGCCTAGAGGCTGCTCCAACACAGCTATGTCCTTTGTGCCTCATCATGAGTCCAAATTGCCTGCACATGAATTATAACATGCGAAGATTAGAAGTATTAGACAATGCACTTCCTGGCTTTGACTTACAAAAGACATCTTCATCGGCCAGTGTTGGCCTTTTCTGCACATTTCTTTCATTGCTTTGCATGCTTAGTGCTTATGGGATTTCTCTCTGTTTTTGTTGCGGTTAGTGCATCTAAACTTGACTGTAAAACAATTTTCCCGTGGGTCAAGAATGTCTACATTGACCTTTTTACATTTCCCATAGAACAAACATTTGGCCACTTGAATGAATGTTGTTCAGGAAGTCGATCCAGTACATCTCAATCAAGCTCTAAAGGGTCGTGTGTTGAATACGGCAAGTGACCTTTTTAATCAGTGGTCCTGTTGCAGGAAGCATTCCTTACAGTATCAACCCACCAGCTTACCCTGACCTCTGACCTTCATTAGAGGAAAGAACAACTTAAAGAAAACTGCAGACATTTAAAATGCGTTGCTGTAGACATTAAAAACTCCTGCAGGAGTCCATACGTAAAACTATTTCTTTATTGGGTGTAACTTTGTATGCTGCAGTTTTTGTTATGTTTTGTTTTTCCATGATGTGACTGGCTGTGTTCACTGACTTCAATACCATTTAATAACAGCTCACCACCATGACAAAAGGAGCAAAGGCATCCTGGATTCCTTGAAGTCAGGCATGAGATTATATCTGAACTAGCCGGCCACCGTCATGATTCAGAGCGTCTGTTTATATCATCAAGAAATGACCACAACAGGATCTCTATTGCGATGCACAGGGCCAAAACCGAGCTGCTCTGACCCATCACTGGGCCATTAGGACCAGGCTCCATGTCTGGGTTTGCAGTTGCTGCACTTTGAGGTTCCTGAGGGTTGCCTTAGTGGGCTGCAGGATCCTGTGCTGGGATAGGGTGGTTGCTTTATAAATACATCCCTCCTAGTGTAGGATGGCCAGCTCCTGCAGGGTGACACTCAGTGCAGACCAAACCTTTCCTCTTTATGCTATATTGGGTGGAGTGGCCTTGGCTGCATGACATGTGTCAGTAAGCTCTTTATCCAGAGAGGGCAGGGTAAGTCTATCCATACATCCTCTATTCCATACATCTCCACCGTTCTCCTCAGAGCAGCCCAGCCTGCACGCCAGCGGCTGGCTTCGTCCTGCACTATTCTGGAGATTGTGGTGGACTAGAGTGCAAAGCAGCGGTCAGCGCTTTGAGCCAGAACTGGTGACTTGGCATGCAGGAATAGAACTCAGTTTATGTTTTTTAAATGGAACCAGAATGTAAAACTTTATTTTGCACGCACTGCTGGTTGAAGATTGTGGTTATTACCAAGACTTTTCTTCTTTCAGAGAGTCGCTGAGGTAAATGCGCCTCACCTGTAGCTGCTTCTCCTCTAGCACTAAATGTAGACATGCATAACTTTTCCTTGACGATGATGGCTTGGAATGATGTGCTATTTCAGGGCTGACATGAGCGGGGCTGTTGTTTGGATTGGCAGGTCGGTGCTTTGCTAAGCCAAGCTAGTGTCAGGGGAGCGGGTTGGCTGGCTGTGGCCACGGTGGAGGGATGTTTTCTTCTCTGCACAGTGAGCTCTGTGACTGGACAGTGTGAGGTCTTTTCACGTGGACTCGTCGCCGTTAAGCTCGGGGTCCATTGTGGCCCCAGCACGGGCGGCGTGCCTCTCCTCATCCCCGCTGATTGATCAGCACGCGTGTTTTTCTTTCCCCCAGAGTGGAAAAGCAAACTGGGGCACTTTTGATTCCCCGTGCTTTCCAAAGCCCCCGGGCGCACTCATGGGGACACTCGGCCCTGCAAGTTTTATGGGGAAATGTTGGCCGGGAGAGATGGGTCTTTTCACTAGTTGCTGCTGTTTACGAAGGTGGTTGAGCGGTGTGTCAACATTCCAAAAGTTGTTGTCAAGGGAACGACGTGTATAACTGCCCCTCAGTGTGTTGGTGCCAGCAAAAACAGACATGTCAGCGTATATTCCCCTAGTTTTACACAGGACAACACCTACGTTTGAGGGTAATGGTTACTATGGCTGCATTTGTTGGTCATAAATCATAATTGTTAAGCTAGTAAAATGGCATCTGCAGTTAACGCCGAAGAATAATTTTGCTACACCGAGACCCCATAAAGGCATGTCTTGCTGACACATTGGATTTATGTTTTAGCCAGTCACGGAAAGTCCTGTAGAAATATGAGCATTGGGCCACACTCCATCATGTTGTATTGCATTATAAGTCATAGTATTATGTTATACAGTAGAGTTACTGTATCTCTGTGTGAAACCGGAGAGAGAGACTGTTTCTAATTACCGCTGTCATCATTAACCATTAGAGCTCTGACTGTCACCTTGTTATGGACGGATTGCAACTGATGAGCTGTGAAAAGTGGCACCACATCGAGACCTCCCGACTAAGTGACATTTTTGAGTTGAAAGTCAGCTTCTTTCGAATGTTACTGTGCTTTATTTGATGCATATGAAAGGAGGCATCCAGGGCGACTGTAAATTAAAAGTATCATGAAGTCCAGCGAGTTGAGTCCAACCATAATGAACTCCAGATGTCTAATGGGCTTGATATGCTGCTGCAGTCGGAGCCTTGTGGGGAATTTAATAGGGATGAAAAATGTGTTGCTTGTAGCACCCTTCTCGGATAAATAAACGCTCAGACTCGGTACTCATTCCTCATTGTGTCTCTGACTTTTTGGTGGCAGTGTGGGTGAGTGAGTGCCTCCCTCAGACCACCTACACTATGATCACATGAGACGGCTTTGGCTAGTCTCAGGGGTCTCAAAGTCTTTACTGTGCCATTACAGTTCACACACAATCGGGTTCATCCACATTCATCATGAGCATTACAGCACAGAAATTGCTTTGCTAAATATTTCCTCTTGCATCTACTTGGAAACAGTCCAGTGTATCATTAATGTGTCTTTTTCTGAGCTGATATTGTGATATATATTATTCTCACAGGCAGAAAACAAAGAAAAAAGTCAATTCAGCTCTGTTTTATCCGACAGTGGTGACAGCATACAGAGGAATTACTGTCTACCAACTGTCGTCCTGTTGTCTTCATCCCTCTGCTGTTCAGTCGGCCTCTAATCTTATCCATATGGTTTATATCTGAGGCAGTTTGATGGTGTGTGGCCGCAGTGAACGACTGGAGAGAGGGGGAGGTACAGTATTAGCACCGGCATCACGAAGATATTGAATGCTGCACAAGGATTTTTGTGTAGAAAGACTAAATGGAGGATTGAGAAGATTGAGCTTGACTTTAAAAGCTCACTTCTTGTAATGAGTGGGTACTGTTTATGAAGTGTTTTACATTCCTTTTTTGATAAAAGGTTGAATGAAGCCTGCCCTGAGGTTTAGAATGTCTTGATCCTTTTGTTTGTATACATTAAAGGAGCAATTTGAAAGATATGGAAGATATGAAGAATTTAAGTTTCAACAGTGTGAAGAAGCAAAGAATCAAAGACATTTATGTATTATGTAGAATAGATGTCCACTGAAGCTACATCTTATGAACACGTAGTGCTCATTTCAGAGGATGTGCACAATTGACACTTAAGACTGACTCAGGATACACGAGCTAGCCCTTGTACTAACCTGTGTGCGTTGTTAAAAGCAAGTATATTTTCAGAAATGGTCCTATAGCCACTGCAGTATAGGCAGGAGACATAAAGGTCGCTACTTGATCAAATAAATGAAAATAATAAAAGTACACCCTTTTTCCTTACTAAAAAGAAAAATTCTGCTGTGTATCTCCTGAATTGAAGTTTCTTACTTTTACCTAAGTAAGACGAGTTTAATTTCCTTGTTAACTTATCATAAAAAAAACATTTCATTCAAAACTGACATGAACAAAGTAAAACCCACCAACATAGTCTTAGTTTAATTTTTACCCCCATCACCTTTTTTTTTTTTTTTTTTTTTTAAATGGAAGTTGTGAAAATATTACGTCTCTCTCTTTTATCTGCCGCTTCACACCTCTCCTGTCTATGCCTGTTGTGTTTTCCGGCCCTTGGTGTCATATTCCTGATCAGGGCCACTGTAAATCACCTCCATCCCTTGTCTTCAAACTGGCATCCGTTGGTCTCGAGGGCTGTGTTCAGCCGCATGGTGGTGTCCCGCCCTGCTAACTGAGCCCTGTTGCCTGCAGTGACACCCAACATCATCAGAGGTTGCAGTGTGTACAGCCGATGGGGCCGCTTGCCTCCACAGCTAACTGAGTTAGTTTCTCATTGCAGGTAGTCGCTAGAGCCAAAGGTAGCTACAGCAAAGAGTATAGTGAGCAGAAGTCAGCAGTTACGCTGCCCCCTGTGGTTTTAGGGCCACCTTCGAATTCTAGTAACAAGTAACAATGTTAACTGTTGGACTTGAAAATTCATGTAGCTGTAGTCAGTTTTCACCCATCAGCGCCCTGGGCCAGTCACTTAATTCTGATCAGACCTTCCATAAAGCAGCTGCAGCGGGATATGAGGCAGTAATAAAGGTCAAGAATGTTAATGAGATGAATTTTGATATAAAACGATGTCCCGTGTTCCAGTGCACATTGTGTTTTGCTACAGAATGTGCACACAGCAACGCACCACTGCTCAGACATAATTACAAGGCAGGGTCCATCAGTGACAGTGGATAACGAGTAGGTTACCATCAGCCTCAGGTCTTTGCTCAGGACCTCCACCAATGCACACTGCTGGATAGGAAACAGTGTACACAGCACTGATTATTACCCAGCCCAGGATGTCTGCTCGTGTGTCCCCCGCCTCATTGTGCTACAGCAGTCATGTCTGTGGTGGAGACAGTGAATGAGCAGTTATAGCACTTTCTTACAGCAGCACCAAGATTCCCAAAATAAGAACTCCCCTCGGCATCGCTGCTGTGTGCTGCTGGTCCATGCCCTGTAATTGAAGCTGCAGGGTGGTAATGATGATGATGCAGAGCGGCTTGCTTGGAGCCAGACTGAAGGCTCCTCCACTGGCACTGTCCCCAACGTCTCCCATGGGTCTTGATCTGAAACAGCTGCCCTCACTTCAGCTCACCATTTCCTGTTTGTTTGTGTCTTGAAGTGGCCAATCATAGACCAGGGGCTTGTTTTCATTTTAAATTGACTCTCTTGCATTTTGACAGTTTTTTTTCCCCCCTCCTGTAACATGCCTTTTCTTGAACATAAGCCAGTCACGCTCAATAACTTCAATCAAAGCATGACATTTAAGTTCAGTCATCCGAAGACGCTCTTTAGAGCAACAAAGGACATCTTAATGAAATGGTAACGGTAATAAAAGCTGGTATCCCTAATGGTTTTAAATCCATATTTGTAGACAGATTTAAACACAGAATGTAGCACAATTGATAGATTTTGTTACTTTGAGTAATTAGGCTGGCTATGGTTTGTCAGGTCAGCTCACACACTTCGTGCTGAGAAAGTCTCCAGCCCCCTCCCCTCTGCCAGGGATAAAAGCGGGTAGAGAAAATGGATGGGTGGATGGATGATTCAAATAAACAGCAGACAACTAGTCTGCCATCTTTGCTGCAGATGTCTTGCCACTGCAGAGGGACTCATCCCGCAGAAAGTTCCAGATTTCAACATCAAAACTTGTGAAACTTAAAATTTGATATTAAATACATCACTAAGTTTGCTCAGAAAATCATATCCATTCATGATACTTTCCTTTTTTTGGGTCCTTTTTCATGACTTTAGGCAAAAGCATAACTCAATGTTGCGATGTACTCCCTAAGGAAGTGTTAACCAGAAGACACCTCGCTTACCCTCACGTCCTGATTCATGGTACAGGCCGCAAGACTGTGTGGGTTCGATTTCGAAGTTGCTCAGCTTTGATTGTTGGCATAGGTGTCATTTACACTGGTGGTGCTGGAGACATGCCTCTTACAATTTTGTCCACTGACATCTTAAAACCATTATAAGTTTAAAATGTGCTAAAAAAATAGCCCACACCAAGATAATGTTAACTGACAAATGAGATTAAATACATTTTGATGCGCCAGTGTGCGGTTTGTCATAACATCTACTGACTTCATACAAACATGATTACATTGCCCCAAATCCTGTATGTTCAAGAAAAAAAGGTCTCCCATATATTCCCACCACTTTTCAACACAACATGATGCCCTTAATTTTTACACAGAAGTGGGTGCTATTACCTTTTTCCAACTGAGCCCTCTTCAGACTGTAAAAACAACACAATGTGAAATACTCAAAAATGTTCAAACTTTGGCAGAAGTTGTGTTTGTGTAGGACAAAAATGAGTAATCACAACCCTCACTTAAAAAAACTGAGGGGTTGCGTTTCAGTGTTTTGAATGTACTCATAATCTCACACAGGTCAGATATGTTATTGTATATGCAGGTCAAGACCAGTGCAGCGGACTTGACTTGGCCTAATGATTCTGAGTATGTTGACTGTGAGCTCCTGATTAAAGTTTAATGCAGCTTTAATCAGAGCTTCCTCCTTTCTCCAGTCACAGGAACCAGGAAGAGTTGGCTGATTTTTGTCAGTGGTCTCTCTGAACCGAGCTCGCGTCCAAGACGAAATAACAGGCTTCCCTCAGCTCGCCTGTGCCCCTCCCTAAAGTTTGTTGGTGCATGAGACATTGGGGCATTGTTGGCACTTCCATGGCGAGGTTTACCAAACGCATTGTAGGCCTGAGATCAGCCGTGTGTAATGGTGCGATGGCTCACAATGCAGCAGTGAGGATTTTGGGGGAGCCCAGTTTACGGCCACTGCCAGCCGTGCCATGGTTACTGCTATAAAAGCCTGGCATCGGAGACTGTAGAACAGATGATTGTTGTGGGAGAACTGCTCTGGTGGTGCAGACAAAGTTTTTTTGAACTTGCTAAGGTCAAACTCAATCACAGCTGCATACTCGCTGTCACAGTGGAGCGCTTGTTTTTTCTCTCTCTCCCTCTTCCCTTTTGTTTTTCTTTACTTCATTGCATTCCTCTTGAGTCTCATAGATCAGAGTTGTGATTTTACCCGTAATTCTTCTGCTGCTGGAGAGCATGAAGATCCACGCTCAGTAGCCAGACACTTATATAACATAGGCTTGGTTTGCATTAGTATGGATTCATATGCACATACTGTGTGGCTTCACTAGGTTTTCCTGAAAGAATCCCTAAAGCATGTATGTCTATCAGGTATATGCCCTTGAGATTGGTTCACAGCAGGAGAGAACATGGATGTCTCTATCCTTGTGGTCTGATGATATGGAATATGTGCAGTTATGAGCCTGCAGTCATTATGCTGGGTTTATCCTGGGAGGAATCGCAGGGAGATGTCCCTATGATCGTTTCTGGTAAAGGCTTCCTGGCACGCACCGCTAATCTGCCCACTCGCTGAGGAAAAAGAAGAGGAAAATTGGACTCAATTGAGAACAGAGACATTGTTCAAAGAGCTGCTGAATTGGAAGCGGGTGCTGCTGGCACTGGACACACAAATCTTTGACTCCATCGGTGCCACTGTGTCAGCTTGGAGCTCCAGCATCAGCTCCAGCTTGAGTCACAGGCATGTACCGGTTCAAAGGGCCGGGTGGAGACATTTCTCCGTTTGGATGGAGGCTGCGTGACACTGATGCCAGCTGGAGACAGTTGAGGGAGAAAAACTTGTGAGCTTTATTGTGAAAGCTCTACTCTTGAGACTTTTGAGTTGTCTGAGGGCTATTTGATTCAGAACTGCTCCTGGACTGTGCACAGACCCAAAATAAAGTAATAGCTTTGTTTCCCTGGTAAAGTGCAAGTTGTGAAACTGTTTGGAGACAACATTTTTAAAACAATGTCATTTTGTTAGTTTGCTTTTATGCATCAGGGTTTAAGTAGGCTCCTTATGTTCAGTAAGTGTTAGGGCTGTAAAGTTTAGGACTGAACAATAATTATTTTTTCCAGTGCGTTAACCGATAATCAGCTGCTCTCATGGCCTATACCAATAAATCATCTTTTTCTTCTTCTTCCTCTGCTTCTCTGTGTTTATTGAAGGATTGCAGACCAACTTTAGAGAAGCTTGCCGCTAAATTTTATCAACTCCATTTGTCGACTTTAATGCATATCCATATATAACACATACAAATTCTCCAACATCTGGCCGATAGTTTATCAGGCCAATATTTATTGTCCATCATTACTAAAATGAATGAAAATATCGTCGAAATCACAACATAGCCAAGTGCAGTTTCCGAAACGCAGATGCTGTAGTTTTTGGATTTGTGACAAAACCGCATCATAATGAAGGTCTGTAGTGCTGCACAGGTTCTGGATCAAACAAATGTTTTTTCTTGCAGGGCAACATTTGTAGGCAAAAACATCTGGCAAATTTCGGACCATCACAGTAAAATTGAGATGCAAATATGACCATTCCCACTAATCATATCATAATTGCAAAATCTGTCAAAACAATCTCAATATGTATTATTTTGTCACAATGTGCAGCCCCAGTAAGTGGTCAGTATCCCAGGTGGTGAGGAACCAGACAGGGTTGTGGTTAAAAACAATTACTTTGTTTGGATTCCTGACAGTAAAAATGTCTGCTTTGAGTTATGTGCTGTGCAGACTTGGTCCAGGTGTGCCGAGTGTTTAGTGTGAACATGTGCCTGAGGTCACTTTCATTAGTGGCTCACTCCTGCTCTCTCATGACCTAATTAAACTTGAATAAATCAACCTTTGCCCATAATGTTGGAAGTGTGTGCTGCTGCCTCTGGATTCTGCAATAAAGTGTGGCATTATCACATCAGCTGAGCCCTTTAGTTTATGAGCTTCTGGTGTACAGAAGGTGTGTAGCGCCCTCTTCTGTCGAAAGACGAATATTCTCCTAAGACTATGCTCTTATTTTCCTTCCATAATAACGGTGTAACTTATACAGTAAGTGTTCAGTTTGAGGTTCTCAGAGTGGAACCTTTTCTCTCCTTTCATGACGAGGGATACTGTTTCTACCTACCATGAATAACTGTGAGATTGGCCCCGCATCTGGAACCTATTGAAGTACATTCTGCCTCTGTATTTCCTATCAGACCAACAGTTGAGTCGGTGCCAAACATCTGTTGCCAGACAGTCCGTCATCTATCAGCTGTGGGGCTGAAGTGCAGCGCATATATAAATAGTAATCAAGATAAGAAATGTTGATGTGGGTTGCTGCGATTGTTGAGACTGATCGGGCCGCAGGAGAGGAATGTTGGGCGTGACTCACGCGGTAGAAATTTAATGTGAGAGCACAGGGCAGCAAATTCAATCAAAGGTTAACCACGTTTATTGTTTATTCTGTTCTCAAAACTGAAACTCCAGGCTTCAGTCAAATGTGATGACGTAGAAAGAGCGATCCCCAGCGTTCTGTATGTGGTGCTTTCTCATGTGGATCTCATTCAAGCTTTTATAAATCTCTCCAGTTTTGATCTTGACTGGATCTATCTTACATGAAGGTGTGTCAGACTGTGTTTTATTCCAGGCTGTCATACAGTAAAGTCTCCTCAGATTTAGAGCTTCCTGAAACAAGGACGCTACATTTGTTCAGTGCCAATACTGCTGCTTATCCAAGATTATTTTCCTGCCTCTGCGATGACTGAGCATAGCTCTTTCTGTGACTCTTTTTCAGGAACCATTACATCATGATCTAAGCACTTGCGCCCTGTCTCAATAGATGCATTAACTCTAAAGCTGCAAAGTTGTTTTGTTGAGCTGCTGCAGGAAGTGAGACTTTCAAGATTACTCACTTTTTCTTTTTCTGTCGCCCTCCTCTTCCTCTACAGGAGTTCTCCCCTTCAGACTACAGAAGTAACTCTGTGTCCAGCAGAACCCCGACACCACCGGGACGCTACTCGCCTCATAGCCCCATTGATCGGGATGTACCCATGTCCCCTCGCCGCAGGTAAACACCGCTCTGATCGCACCTGTAAATCATCTTATTTGACAATGGTTCGCTAAAAAACATGTTGTAATTTATTATCTGTGCATACACACATCTAATCTTTTATTTGCCCAATTTATTGCGGTGAAACATGAAGTACAAATACGATACAATCCTAGAAAATCTAATCAATCAATTCTGAATCATTGCTTTTACTGCTTCTATTGTAGAAGTGTGAAAAAAGACTTATTTCTACTTTTGCATGTGAGCAATCCAAAGCTTTTACAGTGCACAAGACACACTTCACACAGAACTGAACACACATTTCACATGCGTTTTATGACTTCATGAGTGAAAAATGGTAAGTTTGGGAAAGTTTTGACATAAAAATGACATTTTATATTCCAATCTAAATGGCCATTAAAACCAGTTCCTCTTCAGAGTTAGAAGTGTAAAGTACAGCCTGAAGCTTCCACACATTCCATCAGCGGCAGGGTGGTGTAATGGCCAGGCAGTCATTCAGCGCCATCTATAGGCCAGTAGGGGTGACACCCAGAGATTCAGACCTTAGAAGTCAGCATTACCTGGTTGTGTTAATGAAGGTTCCCAGTCATCCAGGTCATGGTAAAACAACAGAGGAGCCTAAGACATTACTTATCAGTTCTCTCCCCAGACAGCTTAAAAAGCATTCACACCTGGGCTCAGCTAGCCTTAGAAACCCGTATGAAGGCCAGTTTGACCAACGACCCACAAGCGGCCCTAACAACTCTGTAAGGACACTCCCACACAGAGTTTAAAGGCAGCCAACTCCTCCAGTCAGTAAGAACTGAAGAAGCCTCTTGAGTGAGAGGTGAAATGTCTTCAAGAAATTGAAATGGGTCCAGTTGCCTACGATACAGCACCTAGATTACCTTGTTGTGAAATAGAATCTTTCAGTATAAGCCGACACTGACAGTAATAAGTACCTTATAGTAAAAAACTGCAGGTCCTGCTTTTTGGGGCTGTGACGGATAAATTGCGCTGATTTAACGGCAGTACAATGTTAGAGAATTTCTTTTATTGTTCTCAATTATTTCTATATATATATTTATGGATATTTAATGGAGGTGTACTCTTGACAAAAGGTATATACTTACCACGACAGCATTTTTAAATCAACATCTCTGACACTGTAATCAAAACTTTTTTTTACCTCAGGGCTTTTGGATATTGTTGAGGATTAAATGAGCATATATCATTAATTATTACGATATTGCAATATTACTTATTTTGGAATTTTATGGGCAGCCAGTTTCTGCTTGGAAAATTCCTTTTTATATCTGTAATTATTGTTTCCTCTAGAGGTCTGCTGATTTTGAAATTTTAAAGGCTGATATAAAAACAAAAGTTTTGTTAAGTAAAAGCCAGTAGCGTACTAATCACCCCTTACTCACAATAATAAAATGAGAAATGAGCTATCTTTGATTTTATTTGAAACTGATTGCTGTTGAACTGAACACCCAAGTCAATAAATATCTAAATGAATAAATAAATCTTGGCCCTTGACCTCAAAGTAACCAGCAAAAAAGTTTTTATTGTACTTTTTGAGGTGTACTATCAAAACTGAGTTCCCCTTATATCCCGGTGGTTTGTAATATGTCCTCTCGGTGCCAAATCGGTCTACATCTAGTTTCCTCCTTTCAAAAGTCTGTGAAAGGCTAGTGAAGTGCCTCTCAAATCTGAGAAGTCTGTCAAACCAGTGCTTTCATTTAGAGTCAGTCAGTTTGTGAATTCACTGCTGTGCTGCAGCTGACTCTGTTCTTAGAGCAGTTTGCAGCTGCACGACAAGTACAGATGAATGTTCAGCCTTTGGGAAACACTATATTGTTTCCACCACCTGCACTGCAGTTTGCTTTTCCCGTTTCGCCCCTCTGATGAGGTGATGCAGCTGTAATTCGACTCAGTTTGTGGCGTGCAGGTGCTGCCCTTTGAGCATTTTCCGTATTCACGAAGACCGTCCAATGTTTTCTGTCTCTGCAGAAATGAAAATCTTCTTTGGAGTCTCTCACATAATCCTTTGTGTCCACTCTCTCGGCTGGAGAGCCTGGTGCGAGTGTTTTCACAGTGCAGGACGGTTGACTTTGGCCCCAGTTCCCCCCTGTGTAACCACGGCCAGTGATATGACGTGTCAGCAGCTCCACTCATATACAAACACCCCATATTCCCCCAAAAAGTCTGATTGTACTTCTCCCCCTGATTGGCCCCCAGTCTGGAGCCCCCAGCCTGCACACCAAGCCTCTCCCTGCTCCTCCCCGACCAATCACAGACTCTGTGACACCCATTTACCCTCCCCTTCATGTCGCATGGCCAATGAGTCTGAGGCCAGAGGCACACCTTTCAGTCAGACTCTTGTTTTTCTGTCCCGTCTGGTTAGATAGAGGTGTGTGTTCGGCATCTGCAAGCGTGTGCTGATATTTTTTTTTTTTTTCTTTCACGCATGTTCTGAGCCTCAGCAGTGTTAGCAGCACAGGGACAGTTACTGGAAAGAATAGCTCAGCTTCTTTTTCTTTGTTCCATCATTCTTTCCTTCTGAGGTGAGTCTTGTCATTTTGACTTTTGTCATTTGGATTTCTTTTTGCCAGTGTTAAATTCTGTAAGTGAGCCGGTTTGAGTAATGGGGATGGAATTCAGCCTTGTGATCTTGGATATGTTTTGGCTCAATGCATGTGCTATGACTAGATTATTATCAGTGTTCCTCTGTTCCAAGTCTGGGACACAACACACTCATGTTAGATGCAGACATTGTGTCGATGTGAGAAGATCTACCCTGAAGATGTCTGATTCTTTTGTAAAGTCTGCTTCCACTGTGGATCCTCACACTCGACTGCTTATTCAGATGCATGCCGTTCCCCTCTCCCTCTCTTCTGCTATTTGTTTTACCCCCATTTGACCTAGACTTTCCATTTGTTTTGAGATTGCAATTTCAGAAGGGACAGTGAGCGAAGCGAAAAGGGGAAATGGACTGAGGGTGGAGCTGAGCATGTGGAGAACTTGGAGGGTGTTCTGTAGAGGTCTGTTTTCAATTTGAACCATGTTCAGTGATGCAGAGGAAAGGGTCTGAACGTTTGGTCGCATATTTGTTGTCTTGTCAGTTTGCCATCTCTTGTTTCAGCCATGTTCATTTAGCAGGAAGCCTGAAGCTGAAGTCCAGGAAGGAACCATAAATGTCAAAAGACACACGGCCTTGTTTAAAGCTTATAAAACCTTAATGAACATATGAGATGTAGTTTTAAATGCAACACAACGAGGAAGCGTCCATGATCATTTGGAAAGCAACACGGTTTTTAACATTTTGTCTTTTGATGTTTTGCATTTTTGGTCTTTAAGACACAAAGGAAGCCCTTTTCTCTCACCGTCCCCAAAATTTAGAACGGCGCATGAGAACCGTGATCCTGAACAAAGCAACCAGGGAGTGTTTTCTGTCAGGCCCAACTGCTCAATGTTCTTGACTGGCCAAGTCCATCACCTGACCTCAATCCAACTGAGCATGTGTTTCCCAGACTGAAGAAAAAAAGTCCAAAATGAGCGAGAAGTGAAAACTGCTGTTTCACTAGGGAAGATGCACAGTATTTGCTGATGTCTGTGGCTCATTAATCCCATAGACTGCAAAAGGTTTGACACTCAATATGTTACACAGCCTTTTCTGAGATTGTCAATAGTCGAATTCCATATCAGAAAGTTGGGGATTGTGTGTAAAAAAATAACTACTATTCCTTCACCGTTTGCTCCAAACTAAAGCTTAAAAGCCCATCATCCTCTTTCATGCTGGAATTGGAAAGTAAAAAAGTCGCTTGAAGGAGGATAGAATAAACACAACTTGCTTTTTGCAAATCTTTCACCGTCCAACTGCTTTTGGACAAAATGTTGTCCTTGTCCAACAATATAAGGTTGTGAAAAGTATCAATACTTCCACACTTTTCCCCCATGGCACACGTACGTCTTGCAGATGCCGGTACAAGTCATGTTGGAAAGACGTAGTACAGGGATTGTTGCTCATTGGAAGACGATGACAGTGTCTTATCAATGTCTTCCAAATTAGCAAATGCTCCCCATACTATGTCACTGCATTGAACTTATATTCGTCGGACTGAGGTCTGCATGTATGTATGCTACCTGGATTTCGATACCACGTGTTAGAAATTATATGATAACCACATAAAATAGTAAGTGCTGAAGCTATGGAAAAAAAAAAAAGCAGAACTACAGTCAGATTGTAAGTGCTGCACAGATTGTTCCTCCACCAAGGAGGTTACGGTTTCACTCATGTCTGTTGGTTGGTTGGTTGGTTGGTTGGTTTGTCAGCAGGAATACACAAAAACTACTTTAACTACTGATTTCCACGTAACTTAGTTGGATGATGGGTCTCGGGCCAGAATAGACCCCAACACCCTTTTGGTGCAGTTTTGATAAAGGGGCAGATCCAGGAATCCTTTCTCACCTTCTTAATTTACAGTTCGCATGAAATCAAAGGTGGAGTGATACTTGCCTCTGCATATTAATGCATTTCCTGTGAAAATGGTCAGGTAGAGATGGTCTTGTTGAGGGTATTGAATGGCAGACAGCTGCCAATTTGACAACACAGAATGCAGGACCAAGTTGGTTTTCTTATCAGGTTTTGCAAAAATGGCAAAGAAAAAAATGACGCTGTTTTGTGTGTTTTTGGGCCCTGGTATCATCAGAGGTATGGAGTGTCATTTTCTATTCTAGTATTGTTTTTAGGTTAAAAGTTAATCACAACCTTACAACATCTAAATGCCCCAATAAGGCCTCATAGTGTGGTGATGGTTTAAAGGGTCACATGTGTGTTACATCACAGTAGGAAACGGCATAGGCGGTTGAAGTTTCGGTCACCGTCTCCCAGCAGATTCCTCGCAGCACAGGTGTCAGTTGACCAGTAAATATTTTGTCAGATCCGCTGCTTGTGACAACAGGTGAGACAGTCAGTCAGGTGAAGTTGACTAACAGCAGCTGACAGGTGGAAGGCATCAAACCACACCTGGCCCAACTAGAGTGTACCTGGCCAACCAGTTCCTGCTGACGGCAAACGCTCAGCTCCTCCGCTCAGGCAAACAGACGAACACGAGGAGCAGGGTTTGTGTCTCTGTGTTTCCTTTACGCTCGCTGATACTTCGTGTGTTTCTTCAGCAGGGGCAGGGAGGGATTGGTATTTCAACCACACATTATAGAAGCAGTAAAAAAAGTAACCACTTTTCCACCACAGCAGGGGTAAAGAATTTGCTTGTAAAGTGAGCCACTGTTCTTTCTTCTAATTTCTTAATGACTCGACAGCGTGTACTACCAAAAGGTGAAAGCTTCCTCTTCCCTGCTGCCCCCTCCTGCGAACTGACTGTCTGGAAACACCCACGAGATGCAAAGTTAGAAGTAGTTTTTTCCGGTTGTTTCTCGGCGGTTTAGTGGACTGTTTAGTAGGAGGTTCAGAACTCCTGTCTGTTATTTTCCCCCATGCCTTTTTGTCAGGCATAGGACCTTCTCATTTATTCACACGCAGATAATATTTAACCACTGTTGTTTTACAGTATAAAAGATGTCCCTTGTTATATGCTCCCATTATCAGCCTTGTGTCCACTTTGTTTTTGCCTTGGGGTTTGAAACTCTGCTTCTGGTAAGGGAATACGATGGGGTCCTGTTGAGCGTGTGTGATTGGACACTCTTTGGCCTCTTGCCTGTGGTGTGCAATCTAAACTTCATGCTAGAAGGTCAAAGTCTTAAAGCCAGCTGCTGCCCCCTCCCTCATTTCCTCTGGATTTAGTTAAACCAGACTCGGGACTCTTTCATAAATGTACATTATCTGCCGAACACATCAACTCGACGTATAATTTTAGTGTGATAACGTAATTTTTTCCTTTTTTTTCTTTCCTTTCCTCTCACAGCAGTTCGAGCTCTGACTTCGCCATGCAGAAGTACGACAAAGAATCTGAGGTGTACAAGATGATCCAGGAGAACAAGGAGTCCCGCACGGCACCTCGTCAGTCCAACACCTTTAAAATGCTGCAGGAGGTCCTGGAGGCTGACGAGAAAGGTTAGAAACACTTTGCATTCAAAGTAAATATGGACTATTGAAAGGAGACAGATCGCCGCCTATTTAGCGCGCAGTGTTGAGTAATGTTTGTTGTTGCACAAATGTTTAAACACAAATTCCACTATGAATTAAGATAATGTCTCATTTTTTAGTTAAATGGGTGATTCGGTAAAACGCTGTTGTTTTCAGTGTGTCAGTACTTTGAAGCATGCAACCCTGAACAAGACGAGCAAGTACAGAAAATAAATGGGACAAAAGAGCTTTGATTGCCTCCATTTTTTTTTTTTTAGATCCAGACTGTACAACTCTTTTTACATATCACAATATAAGATTGCACAAGATGTCCAAAATCTAGGACGAAATATAGTCTAATGTCACGATGATGATATGATATTGATATATCTCCCAGCCCTAGTTTATCTCGGTCTCAATAACTTGTAAGCAGGGCCTGTTTTCAGTATTTGGCTTTTATGTCAAATGCATCATCATTCATATCGTCTTCTACAGTTGCTCGCACCATTTTAATATCGTACCCGTTAAGTGCATAGTGCAGAACGGAGCCGCAATGATTAGTCAATTCACTCATTCTTCAAGCAAAAATGTCAGACATTTGCTGGTTTCCACTCCTTTTGACGGACGGATTTGCTGCTTTTCTTTGTCATTTATGAAAAGTTTTTCAAAGATAGACTGTTGGTTGGACATAGAAACAGCTGTCAGTTCAGACTCTGGGAGAATGTGATAAGCGTTCTTCACAATTTTCTGCAGAAAAAGACTGAACAATCAAACAACAAACAGTCAATCAATAGTGAAAATAATTGCTAAAGAAAATGATCATTAGTCGCCGCTCTAGTGCAGAACACGCGAGTGCAAGTTACTGGCTCCTAACTTGGACTTCCATGTGGCCGTCACCTGTGCAGGATGTAGAGAAGAGCTCTCCTGTGTGCCGTTTATGTTGTGAACAGCAGATCATGAAATACATGTGTCCTCCTTTCCCCCCTCTGCCTTGATAAACGGCTGGGCGATTACATCCAGATAGCAATGACATTCTTTCATGAAGTGATGATGACCAATGTGTGGAAACCAATTTCATGAAGCGTGTCCCTCGGTTGCTGAGCTGGTGAAGACGAGTGGGGAAACACAAACAAGCTCCGCTGACAGAGAGCGGTGAAGACAAACAGAGTGTTGATGTGATGAACAGAGAGACTGTCAGAACGTCCCAGTGAGCAGCTGTGTTAATGTGTTCGCGTGTGTGTGTGTTTGTGTTTGACTCCAGAGGCAGCCCTGCGGTTCCCAGGGAAGCTCTCGCCCAGCGCGCCCAAACCAGCTACGTCAGTAGGAGGAGTCAAGAAAACCCACACCTGTCAGAAGTGTGGCAGCAGCATTGTGTAAGTGTACAGTCACCTGCAGTGACACGCTCACTGGAATAACTTAGGTGTGGCAATAATTACAATCATAATCTGCCCTGCAGTAAAATATGTTCCACATGTACAGTGGGTCACAGCTGTTTTTTTTAAAGGATGAATATCGACTCAGCTCCATGCTGATGGACAGTAAGGTGAACATTCTGGAACTTCAAAGCAAAACAATGTTTCACTCTCCTTAAACAACTGAAGTAGATGGGGACGTACACAAATTTATAAATAGATAAATAAAAGGTGGAACCATACAACTGTTCCTGCATAATACAAGTTTCTGGAATACACCCACTTCACCCACACTAACTTTTTTTGCAGGGTAGCTACAGGGAGGATTTTGGTGTGAATAACATCTATTTCAAATCAATTTGGGATCTGTGGGCTTCCAGAGACGTCAGTGTGGGTGTACTGCACGGAGCTATTTTATGTTAGTTTGTATGTTGTTTCTTTTAGGTCGGTTGTTTTTAATCTAGCTAATTCAGTAATTTACTAGAATGCTTGAACACTTTGCTGTGAAGCTCCAGAATTTTTTTGTTGACCACGAAACTTCACCTGACTCTCCATCAACATGAGGGTGAGAAGATAATGACCAAATTTAAATTTTTTGGAGAACTGTTACTTTAAGTGCAGTTCAAATATTGTCACTTGTTTGAAAAATATAACAAAACCAGGTGAAGCTGTTTTGGAGAAATGTTATGTCACTACATTTACAAAGCATTTGTATGTAAGACACAGGATTAAAGGATGCATGCTAATATTTTTGCTGTGGTGTCAACTAAGGTTGTCAGAAGTAACAATACTTCAACACTTGTTTGTTACCAGGTGTTTAAAATGATCATTTATTTTAATGATTGTTAATATAAACAGTATCTTATTTTAGTGCCAAGGACTATTATTTCTTTTTGCTGTGATATTGAAAAGGTATAGGCTCAGTTTTTCATCAGAGTTTAACATTCTGGTATTGTGACAACCTCAGTCTAACTTACAAATGAAATTATGATGTTTATCCTCGGCCGCAGTGTCAAAGTGTTCCCACTGACTGGCTTGTGACAGTCCTGGTGTTACGCAGTACTCCAGACTAACTGAACACATATATATTTTTACTGCTGCAGCTTTCACATTAATTTCATTTAACTAGTGAAGCGTGAGTTTACTTCTATTCCATCACAGGACAAGCAATGTGTTCAGTGAGATCCGCACTTTCTGTTGTCGATCATCAAAAAGTGTTTCTAACAGAGCAAAACAACGGTCATTTTTGGCATTTTTGACAGCAGGTCAGTTTGAAATATGTCAGGGAGAAGTTTTACACAGTCTGTTGAATAAGAAGTAGCTGTTAGATGAAGAGCTGCAGGTGAAAGGGTGCACACCTGCAACTTCTCAGTGAGGTAACCGACTCTTTTTCCTTCATTAGCGTTATCAGGTTCCACCATTAGTTTTGGGTTTAAATCTGAAATGGGTGCTTTCGCATTGACAGCATATCCTCTGCCGTCGTCTTAACTGGTCAAATATGACTCCTGCTACTCAGTGCTGTAGGAGCTGCAGAGTTTGTAATTGCAACATCCGTTGTCTGATTTAGTATTGTTTGAAAAAGCAAAATTATGTTGGGGCCAGTGGGCAAGTAATGTAGTCACTAACATCACGTAACGTAGCGAGCCCAGTATATCTGTGTTGATCACCGAAACACTCATGTTGATTTGCGTTGGAAATGATGACCAGTAGTTTGTCCGATGTCTAACTGCATCCATTTCTCCACAGCACGGTGGCTGTGCGCATCACGGACGACCACTACCGCCACGCCGAGTGCTACACGTGCACAGATTGCGGCCTTAACCTCAAGATGAGAGGTCACTTTTGGTTCGGAGATGCGATGTACTGTGAGAAGCACGCCAAAGAGATGCACCAAGCTCTAGGAACATCCCCTCGAGCCACCGTGTCCCCTCGCTAGTGAGCCGGCCACTCCTCACCCGCCCCCCCCCTCTGGACGTAGAGTGCTGCTCGTCTGCCTGAAGCTCCACCTCATCCGACTCAGTTAAAAGACATTGGGATGGGCCGTGGAGGTGGACACCGGTCAACGATATGGCACAGGATGTTCTTTTCTGATCACATTTAACCATACTCTGCAATATTATGATTCACTTTCTTGCCTTTCTTATAATTGTATGAGAATTGGGGCTTTGTTTTCCATACGGCCCAGCCTCCACAGTCTCTTTAGGTTATTCTTAGCTCTAATGATGCACAGCTGCCGTGGACTCGAGCCACATCACATTGTACTAAGGCCAGATTTACATAACACCAACGCTTTAGACAAACTCAACAGGACTGGCTCTCTGACTCTCTGAGGATCTGGACAATCATTTGAATCTCCTGCTGACACAAAGGGACCAAAATCTCACCTACACCGCATGCCATGTTTAACGACGCGCTCTACACAGACAGCGCTGTGTGTGGGTGTGGGTGTGTATGAGTGTGTGCTTTCTTCTGCAGGCCTTCCCTGCATCTGTGTGTGTGCGTGTGATTGTGTGTGTGATTGAGAAAGAGAGGAAGGGGGTCCAAGTTGTTACAGATGGTAAAGGAGTATGTGAATTTCTCGCTAGAGTCAGGCCAAAAGCCCTTGAGTTTTTTTTTCTTTCTTTCTTTTGTAAGCAGAATTTATGAGTAGAAATAATGAAAATATACATATATATACTGATGACTTGTTTTGCTGTTTTGTTGCTTATGAGGGACTATAGATTAATTCAATATACAGATATTTTGGATGTTTTTGTGATTGAACTGTATTCTATAATATAGACCATTTAAAATGCATAATGTATGCACAGGACATTTAGTGTGAAAATAATTGATGATGCTACACTTCAATCCAGTTACAGCAGTACTCAGAGATACACTATGATGTTCGCATTTCATGTGGCACTTAATAAAACCGCACAACCTGACGCTTCTGCAGCTTTACATTTCATTACTTCTTCATGATGTCTGCCCTGACTTCAAGTACTTTCACCGGCTCTTCCTCCCACATGTACACCTCGCTTTATTAACTAAACGTGAATAACACACAATATAAAGATAAACAAAGTCATTACATTACAGGTTTATGTCTTGAGCTTCGCAGCTGACATTTAGTCGCGTCTTGGCAGTAAAACACAGGTGTAACCACTTACAGTGATGCTGACTTCATTTCTCAGAAGCGTCCCAGTGAGAAGTATGTGAAACAAAAAGGCCCTGGAGCTTGGGTTGCACCATTATTAATGTTATTAATGTTATTAATGACATCTGTGCTTTTCTTTCTGACGCGTTAAAATGCCTGCTGGGAGAACGGCCACTCTACAGTACATGACAAGTGACAAGCCTTTTAATCCTTAACCAGTGATGCTTTATATAAAGGTCTTACTAATATGAACAAGATTGTATGAGTGCTAATGACAGCATCAAAAACAATTTGTTAGATAATAAGACATTTTCAAGCACTTACATGACACTTTTTATTACAGTTTATAGACGCTTAGGAATGTTAATTAAAGCCTTGAGATTCCTTCAGTTGTTTGTAATAGCATTACAAACGCGTTGAGTGTAACTCACTTACCACTTGGGTTATTTTTAAACCTTAACTAACCTTCTGGTTGCTTTGTTAAGATTGATACACACTTTATCATACTTTTACGAGATGTTTACTGTGTTTTACAGCTCTCAGAGCCAAAGCAAAAACAATGCCTTTTAAAGGTTGAAGGATAAGTTCACCTAAAAATGAAAGTTCAGTCACTATCTGCTCATCCTCATGCTGATGGTAAGTAAGTGAAGTTTTGTGCTGCAGAAAACATTTCTGGAGCTTCCCGTGAAAACAGCATTGCAGCATTCTCCTAAACAACTGACGTCAGGCATAATCCAAGTCTTGGGATGCCAAATTGATTTGAGGAGAATTTACAGCTGTGCAGCTCTTCCAGCCACCCAGCTACAGTGAAGGTTTTGGCTTAAACGAGTGAAAATATTGTATTTTCAAATAAATGTAAGATCTCTTGTTTTCCAGAGACTTGGATAATATGGAACGAGTTGTATAAAACCATATCATTTTTTGTTTTGTTTTGTTTTTTTACATTTTAAAAAGTCCCCATCTACTTCAGTGATTAGGGAGTATGTTGCTGCACTGTTTTGCTGTGCAGCTCCACAAAATGTCTTTTTCAGACTGAAACTTTCCCAATTTTCCATCGGCACAATCTTACCCTTAGATAAATCCTTTATCTAATAATCCAACAATAAAAATGTTTATTCCGCTGTAATTAACTCATGTGTATATTCTTAGGAATGTCAGTTAGCACCCCATAAATACTTTAGTGCTTATTAAAGGACCTTTGGTATATAAAGAGTTACCCATGAAACAACTTGTATCACAATTCTCCATGGAGGTTAAAAGATTTGCATGCGGACAAGTCCTTGTTTGCTATGGTAGGAAACTTGACTTATTACATAACAAATATGATATGAAGCTGTTGTGTCTCATACCGGTTTACTGTTTTGGCAACACTGGTGCAGAGGAACACTGATGACCTCAGTGTCACCTCATATTTACACATAAGTAAAAGGACTGTGAGGCTTTCAGGCACTCTTGATACCATATGAATAACAGCTGGGTGGAGTTTTTAAATCATAGGGAGTGGAGGACAGGTTTGCTGGGTGAAGGTATCACCCACATCCGACAGGTTGTTGTTAAGAAAAAGAAATCTAACCTGCCTTTCACCGCCTTCAACTTCAAGCGTGATCATTTTTAAACACTATTAGTGTAGTTCACCTTGCTGACCAGCAGAGGGCAGCACTACTACAGTTTCCCATTCGCCACTGCAGCCTCGCAGGGATTGAACACCAGGCATGTCTAAACACTGACATGTATTTTCACACATACAGTTATTGTTTTTTATAAGAGGCGAATGTATTTACCTCTGGAAAAATTCTTATCAGGGATTAGGATTTGTTTATATGAACATGCACCTAACAACTATGCATACATTTATTTCAGTACATGTAACTTCTGGGGATATGCCAGTATGTCGACCATCATCGGTATCGGCCCATATTTGACCTGTTGACTGATGTGAAAAATTAAAATGACATTGAAATGGCTGCATGCAACTTGTCTGGTTTAATCAAAGTCTCCAGAAGCCCCATGATCCCAAACTGATTTGAAAAGATGGTTATTTACACCCTCAACATACAGTCGAGCTCATGCGTCCACTTTGAGCTTAACGGCTCCAGTGAAGATTTCCATTTTAAAAAAGCTCGTAAAGAACGTCTGAGCTGTATGGAGCCATTGTATGTCCTTCTTTTCGGTTACCTCTTTAAACATTTTAAAACAAGTCCCCATCTGCGTCAGTTGTTCGGCCGAACGCTGCAGCGCTGTTTCGCTGTGAAGCTCCAGAAAAGACTTTCCATCTGCATGAAGGTGAGGAGATAACACCAAGATTTTTATCTTTTTGGAGAACTTTTCCTTCAAGGGTTGTTTCATGAAGTTGCATGATCAAATGTGTGTTCTTTCAAAGACAGTGTAATGAAGGGCTGAATTTTTTTTTATATAATGCAGATGGATTAAATAACAAAAACAAAATCAAAATATCGGTGTCAGAATTGGCTCTTGGCCAGAATTTGTAAACTGGTGCCTCCATTAGGATACAATTCAATATCAATATTCACAAGACTGAATGCTACTGCATTAGGCTTACAGCTACTGTTGTTGTCTCTACTGCTTATATAAATTCTTAATGATCAACAAAGGTATTTATTGCTGCAAAATATGGCACTGCATTATGATTTGATAACCCCATAAACTGTAGAGGCAGCAGGTTTTACATCCCTATAAATACTTTATTAAAACCATTCATCCAGGAAGCACTGATGACTGCTCGGAGAGGGAGGTCCCTCTGTGTGCTGCAGACCACACCACTAGATGTCAGGAAAGACTCAGCCACAGACGAGGGCCCTGCACAGGGCCTGGTGTTTGCTTCCCGGCTGGAAGTTTTCTTTTGTTTATCCTTTGGCAGAAACCTTCGCCCGAGCTATGCCTCGAGCTCAGCAGTCACTCGGTCTGGTTCACATCTCTCGTTGCGCCGAAAACCTCATTGTTTTGAGATATTTCTGTTCTAACGTGAGATCTGGAGGACCACAGGAACATGCCCGGGAGGAATCATCAAAGAACCATCTCACGTATGGTCTGTCTGACATCCCAAAAAGCTTGCGTAACTTCCACCAAAAACTTCCCCCAAGACATTATCTCAGTCTTTATTCTGTGCTCTCTGCGTTCCACCTTTCCTTTTCCCGATGTTCTCCCCTTTCTCAACACCCCACCTGGAATGGAGTCCAGATGTTGAGCAGGGAGAAGGAGAGATTGCTTGCTTGGCTATAAGGAGCGAGAAGGGGCTGAGGGGTGCATTGAGAGAGAATGTTGGAACGACATTAAAGTTTGTCTGGATGCCATTAAGTACAATTTGATGTAATGTGCAGTTTGGGACGTGACATTTTAAATGGAAACTGTGCTTTCCAGATGAGAGAGATCTGGGCCCGGTGGAGTTGGAGGGGGGTGTTGTACTTGAAGCCTTATTTAACAGCTTGGATAAACAGCCCGCTGTTTCGGTGCTGAGCAGGCGCCCATCTACTCTATGGGCTCTCTTTCAATAATCACGCTGACTTTCTGAGGCCGCTCCAGAGTACAGTATCATATACAGGAATAACAAACCCGGGGTCCACTGTGTGGGTCAGAGCACAGTGGACCATTATTCTGCCGGGCACGCTCGCACGTCTGAGGTGCCTGCAGTTTGGATATGTCAGCGAATAGATGTCAAGCCCAATTGCATAAAGTCCCGTTTCAAAAGCTTTCCTGGTTCACCTTCTCATATATTGAAATGCTCTCCAGATTTGAGTCGATATGGTCTCCAACCTCCCGGGCCTCTCGTATATCAAAAAGTATTTTTAAAACAGAAATCCGTGGAGTCCAGGGCTGTATTTTGGGAACTTTCCATACACACAGGCGAAAAATGTGAAAAGGAGACTTTGAGGAAGTTTATGACCCTCTGTGTTTTTTGGATTGTGTGTGCTTCTTTCAGGGGGGGAAAAAAAAGTCATATTTGAAAAAATGCATATTATTCTTTCAACACGAGTCTTATTTCTAAATCTCAGCATTTGAACTAGATCTGCTGGCCCGCAGACAGTGTTGTATCTGCTCTGACAACTAAAACAACATATGGTTAGCAAAGAGCAACACTCTCTCGCGCAGTTGACTTCACTTCTTGTTAATGTTCAGCAGGTTATTTGTTACAACTGCAAAAAACTCGTTTACATTCAGAACAGGCTCGCCTCTATCACACAATCCTCCCTAACTGTGGCCATCACCTTGTGTGGGAAGAAGTACCCTACAGTCATACTTAAGTAAAAGTAAAAATATGCTGAAACATTACTTTGATTTCAAGGGAAACTCACTCATAAGAATAGTACTTGAGTAAAAGTCTGAAAGTATCTGATGTGAGATGATTACAAAAAACTTCCCCTCGATTCTATTTTTTCTTCACTACATTAACATCATTTATGAGTGGTTATAACCCTGAAAGTAACAAAAGTACATTTACGCGAGTACAGTACTAACGCAAATTCAAGGTGCTTTACTCGAGTATTTCCATTTTCTGCAGCTCTATACCTCCTCGCCACTTCGTATCAGAGGTCAGTGTTGTACTATTTACTACTCTACATTTGTCTGACACCTTTAGTCACCAGTTGCTTCACAGATTACTGTCCTGTCCAGTGAAAACCAGGTATCTCCAGACGTGCTTATGTTGAATATTTGTATAGTGTTGTGAAAAGTACCCATAAGCCATACTCGAGTGAAAGTCTTGAAGTATCTGATGTTAACTGTACTTAAGTATCAGAAGTACAAGTAAAAGTAAATGATACACATATTTACACTAATGCACGGGATATAATGTGCACTACGGGTCCTCTGATGGTTAGAATCAGTGTTTTTTATCTGAGTGATTATAAAATAGACTGATTAAAAAATGGTACTTTGGCACTGATGCAGCATGTAATCTGCAAAGTAACTTATAACTACAGATATCATATAAGTGTAGCGGAGTGTAAAAAAAAGAAGATATTTGCCACCAAAACTTAGCATAATATAGCAAAAGATGGAGATACTCCCGCATGTGTTCAATACTGCAGGTAGCTCGTTGGTGCCGGCGGCCTCCGAGTGGACACGACTATAACTGCCTCTGGACTAGAAAAACAAGGCACTAACTTGTGTCACAGAGTTGCCATCTACGAAATGACAGCTCCGTCTAATTTTATTTTCAGGATCAAATTGTTCCAGACGGCCGTAACTCTTTCTGCAGCAACAATTCACCGGAGTGTATCTATAACAGTCTTCGCTTCCTCTCCTTCCTGCTGATTGAATGAGAAGCATTTTGATTTGACGGAAACACACAATACACAAGAGGCCTTCAGCATTCATTCATAACTGTTGTTTATTCTCCCAGAGCAGGCGCGCATAGAAATCACGACCTTCCTGTCGTCTACAAGCCCGACTGGAAGCAGCTTATTCAAACAAAATTGTCGAAAAAAGCAGAAACATCAACAATATAGCATCCAACTCATTTGTATTAGGTAAACTTATTTTTTATTACACTCACATAATTGTCTCCTTATTCACACCCATTATGTTCTCGCTAATATGACAGTAATTCTTATTACCTCAGCTAATGAGGTTGTGTTTTCACCTGTGTCCACTTGTTGGTTGGTTTGTCTGCAGGATTTTTCCAAAACTACTGAACGGATCTCCACAAAACTTGGATGGAGGATGGGTCGCGGCCCAGAATAGACCCCATTAACTTTTGGTGCAGGTCCAGATGTTTCTTATACATTGCGAAATAGGCCATTCTTTTGACATTTTCATTAATTTTTTAAAAAATCTGGCATATTTAGGTGACTGGTATCTGTGAGTGAGAACAAAAGGGGATGGTGGGCCTTGGCGGAGGTGAGTACTTGACTGAGTGCCATTCTAGTTGTTTAAGAGGGTAATAAGCTCATGTCACCTGCAGAGTGATAAATCAAGACATTACAAATGACAAATGTATTTTACTTGAGTATATACTTTTTTTTGGAGAACTTTATCTTCTACTCCACTGCATCTCAGAGGCAGTTATATTACTCTTCTAAACTTGCTTGAGTTGTTACTTTTCAGATGACCACGTGTCCTACTTTACTTTTCAGTGAAACCCGTGTATCTCCAAATGTTAATGATAAACTGAAGGATGAAGTGTTGTTATGTGTTCTGTTATGTGAGTCCTATTTTCTACTACAGCCCCCAAAAAATAATAATAAAACATTAAAACCTCTCTTTGATTGGTTGGAAAATGAATTATCACAAAGATGAAAACTGCTCACCTGACACCTTGAAAAGATTACTTTTTAGAGATATGTGGTTCTCACTGAACAGGAACCCTACAAACATATGCTGATCTTATGTAATATAATGCATTGCTGTAAAATTAAGGTCCTCTTTTTAAGAAAAAAATATTTTTGAGATTTCACTTCAATTGAAAACTGATACATAAACTGATGGCCGACCCGGCCTACAATCTCAAAGTGTTTATGATGAGTTGGGAATGACACTGGGGAGTTGGGAGTGCAACTTCCTCCTTTAAACTAACGGTCTATAGTTAAAATAAGCTTAACATTGTGTCTACACTGGTAAAATACAACATCCATGTTAGTGCAGAAGTAATATTATTCCAGAAACGTCACATTTAATTATATAACACTGACAGGGAACATTTTACTGCACAATGAGTTTTTACTTGATACTACGTGAGATTTTTTGGTGAAAAAATTCAAAAATCTAAATTACAAACAGAGCGTGAATAAATGCCAGGTTATGCATTGTGTTTCAGAGATGCCTACTGAAGTTAGCATGCTGGCCAGCTTGCTCCGGCCCGTCCAGTTCAGCTACAATTAGCAGCAGTTAGCGGCTACCCTGGTGCTACGCTGCCGCCTGTTTGTTTGGAGTATAAATATAACAGGGGATCAGCTCTTGCTCCTTTAAGTACATGTTGATTCAACATACATACTTTTAATCAAGTCAGGTTTTTAAAGGTAATTACTGTAGTGGGGTATGTTCACAGTGTAGTATCAGTACTTTCCCTTAAGAAATACTTCTTCCAACACTGATTGTTGTGTAATTTTGTCAATATGTTATTACAAGGGATATAACATTATACATTATTATTCCTAATCAGTTTACTTACATCACAAAGAATATATGCAAATGATTTATCTTTTTTATTTATATTTGAATAGTGGCTGCAGAACACTCTCACTTTCTCTTGGTGTTGTGCTATATCATTTAGGGCCAACACCAGCAGCCTACAGGAAATATCCCTGTAGGCTGTGCGATGAAGGTGTGTGAGGTGAGCTCAGGTGTGTACTCCCTGCCTGCCCGCCTGCCCGCGTGGTCACGTGTGCCCCTCCTCTCTGTCTGTCTCTCTCCGGCTGGGCTGGCTGCGCTAGGACCGCGGGGACCAGAGCGCAGACGCAGACGGAACGGGCGCACTTGGGGTTGTAACTAAGTGAGTTTGAGTGTGACAGAGGCAAGCAGGCAAAACCGCTAGATTTTGGGAATTACACAGGAGCCGACCCTGACCAGCTCACTTCTTGTCCGAGATCATTTTTTTTTTCTTCTGCTGATTAAATTCAGCTCAAGTTGGGAGCGTGTGCGCACAGGATCGGGGGGTGAAAAACGCGGAGGAAAACTTTTTTTTTTTTTGCTGAGCAGCGGAACAGATGAGAAAAAGTTTGAGAATATACTTTGTCTCAACTTTCTTCACATAGATGAGTGTGTGGCTCCGGCTGTGACTGCTCTGTCGTGGATCTCATCAGCCATCAACCTGGATTAACTTTTAGAGCTGGAGATAACGGGAACGAGGAACACTCCCGAGTTTCCCTAAAAGTGATGTAAGTTTCTCCAGGTAGTTAACACGTCCTCCAACTTTTCCGAGACACAGTCCTGCGCCTGTGTGAGGGTGTTGGAGACGTTTGGATGGACTCACACATCCACTCATTGACCATCTGGACCAAAAGGGAGCTGTGCGCCCGGGCTGCCATGACATAACGGGACACTCTCGGACAACCAGCGCTGAATATTCTCTGACATGAGCGGATAAGTCATTGCTGAGCGTTCATTCAAGACCTGAGAGATCATTCTGTTCCTTCTCGCCCTCTTTTACACCCCCCACCCCTGAGAGCTTCATGGTGGAGATATGGGATGACTGGAGGCGGGGGTGCAGCTGAGGTGAGATCCAGCCGAAGGACAATGTTTGCGCCCGGCGTTGGCATCCCTCTGCTGCCGGGGCGTCTGGTACTGATGCTGCTCCTGCTGTCCGCCTCCGAGCCGAGGTTCTCCCAGGCTTGCTCCGACTTGCTCGCCTCCACCAGCGGCTGCAGCTGCACGGACGAGCGGTCCAAACCGCACGGCGTCCAGGCTGTGGGGAGCAAGGTCAGCTGCACCAAGGAGGAGCTGAGTGAACCTCCGGATGGCAACCTGCTGCCCAACAGGACCGTTACTCTGTGAGTTGGAACAGTCTGGCAAGTTATGTGTTACCTCTGTGCTAATGATGTATGTTCTGATCACCCCGCTGCCGCCGCTGCTGCGGTGAGATCATGCTGACCTTATAACCTCACAGACTGTGTGGGGAAAATCTCGCTCCCCTTCAGGATCCACAGTGTTTCCACGGGTGAATGTTTAGTTTGAAACATGAAAAGACAAACTGAGGGTACAGTCTTCCAGTTAAGCCCACACACCCATGACTCCGAACCCATGACCTCAGGTTTAACTGTATTGAGGACTCGCAGCGGTAATAAAGCTTATTAGGTCAGAAGTGTACATCTTGATCCAGTTTGACTCTGTAGCGGAGGCCTCTGTAAAGCATTAGGAGGATCAGTGAGAGGGCAGCCATCATCTGGCCCTGCCTCTTTGACACAACTCTGTCACTTTAAATTTGAATCTGACCCAGCCAGACAGCTCTGACTTCAGCTTTCCCTTTCACCCTCCGCCTCCCCCGGCACATGGTCCAGCTGACGTGCAACACTAGAATCAAAAGGGACACATTTTCGGTTTTCACCAGAAGCGTTTGGTGGGAACCGGACAGCAATAATTCTGGACCGAGCCTGATGTTTTTTTAATTAGGGAGCAGTTATTCATTTGGTCTGCTTGGACAAAACTTGAAAGGGCCACATCACGGGCCAAAACACACTATCTCCCATGATGGATGGACTACCGCTCTGTCAGTGACACATTTTTTGGGTGGTGTTGTAAAGCGGCGTGCTCTTCGCAGCTGCTCAGGCTTTCTGAAGACGCTGCTCGTTCCCACAGTGTGTTACTGTCTGTGTACTCTCACCCAGTGGGAGAAAAGCTAGCTGCACATGGGCACAGTAAAAGAACATGTTCCACTGAGGTAAAGTGAGTGGATTTGTGCCCCAGGAGAGCTTAAGGCAGCCAGGAGTCAATTTATAGGTCCTTATGTTTCTTCCTTAATAAAGGCAGAATAAACATCTGGGGAACACATTGCAGGAAACCAGAGGAGGAACAAAAAAAAAAAGTGGCTTGGGTGGCAGTGGTCGTGGTGATTGAAGACCATCCACCATCTTAGCGTCTGCTCATACTGGTGGTTCCTGTTCCCATGTCCAGCATTCTGTGAGCGAACAGTTCCACCATTAGTCCACCGTTTCACCTTTACCTTTCTCGTGTCTGGAAAGCTAATTTTCCTGAAGATCTCCTCAAGCGCCCACGCTCCCGTCGTCGCTCATGACATTAGCTCCAGATGTGGAATGTGAGAAGTTGTGTTGATATTCGTGTTATTCCTGACATTCCTCAGCCCGCTCGGCGACTGTGGACAGTATCCCAGGTGCAGCAGGGGAGCTCTCCCCGTGCCCTACGCCACCTCGGTCCCTCCCCACGTCGGACGGGCCTGACAGCCAGCCCTCTCTCCTGGGGCAAGCCTGGAGGAATGCTCTCCTCCATGCTGAGCAGGCGAGGGCTGGAGGACACCGGGCCCGGGGCTTCCGGGGCCGGCTGCTACGTGTAATGGACAACAGCTGGCCCCTGTGAACATTCCAGCTGAGGCCCCTCAGCCTCATGGGAAATCCCAACAGGGATTTGTTTATTAAAACTATTAGTTGGCTGTTTGTTGTTCCTGCCAGCCATAAAGAAGCAACCAGTCGCCCGGTATTATCGCCTCCTCCTCCGGCTCTTGATTACATTACTGTGTCAGATTACATTCTGCACAGTTCCTATAAACTCACACCTATCACCAGTTTAATGATGCGTCATGCTATCCCCAACCATCCACCATTATGTCCCACTTTCCCTCTCATTCTTTATCTCCAGCTCCCCATTTCTCTCCCCTTCCCACCCCCTCTATCATGAGTTCATCCACACGCAGTAACTCTCAACCTAAATATTTAGTCGTCCTGGTAGGAAACTGCCATATCCAAACTCCTTCCAGATGTGAGCCTGCGCAGGCTTGTGTTTAGGCCTAATTATGCACGGCTGCAGAGGAGCTGGATCACTGGGAGAGGAAGAGGAGAGGGGGAAAAACAGATAAGAGTGTGAAAGCGGAAAGTGGCGTCGTTCAGGGGAAAGTAGGAGTGAGCGACGGAAGTTGAAGAGTGGCTCAAGTGAAGGAGAGAGTTGAGCATGAGGAGCTGAAGAAGTGGGAACAAAGAAAGAGAGCAGAGCAAGAGAGAGGATGGAGGAGGGAGAGGAGAAGCTTGGCAGGCGGTTCAGAGGGATGTGCCCCTGGAGACTGAAAACTCCCCTGCCCCTGACTAACAGATCTTCGACACTGGGGTGAGAGGGAGGAGGAGGAGGCAGCGCTCGGCAGTCCTCAACAGCATAGCTTTCACTTCACAGAGCTCCATGTCTCCATTATTGTTATTAGTCTTTTCTGCGTGAAAGAGAAAGCTATTCTTTTTTTTTTCTTTTTTTTTTTCCGTGACGAAAAAAAAAAAAAATCTGCATGTGGACACACGTGATATACATTCAGCCTAAACACACAGAGCGGTAACTCATTCCTCCGCTCTGTGTGGTGGCAGCTGTGTTTGTTTTAATGTTTTAATGGATAACAGACAAATGAAGAGAACGTACAGTGGCAGTTCTATGTGCGAATGTGCTGCCGTCTCCTAGCTTGTGGTTTCTACCCAAGTCAAACCGTGCTCCTCCCTCGGCGTATTTTGTTGTCATCGTCGCCGGTGACTGATGGCTTTGGCTCAGTGGGTGCCAACTTGAATGAGTGGGCACAGATGCTCAGGGTGGGGGGGTCAGCGTGCACGCCCTTGGCCCTGATGCACCCTCATCCAAGACAGCTGCAGTGCAAGACAGTTGCTCCCCGCATTGGCTGCACTTGAGCCCAGTGTGTCAGTGTTGCTGGCTGGTATTCAGGGTTTAAGACAAAAATATTCCAACTAGGGCCGTAATATTTTTGTCTGTGAGGGTCACTGTTGTAGAAGAACAGTTGTCCTGGATCCAGTTTGGACTGGAGAAGTTATTATTGAGCAATGGCCAGATCTCGGTTTTAGATTGCTCTTTTTCTGAGTCTCATTCCCAGGTCATCAAAAATTCCTTGGGTTGGTTGTCGGCCCATCCCACCAACCCAGATCCTTTGGTATTTGATGATCTGGGAACACGACTCAACAATCAAATCTTTTTTACAGAATCACAAAAGTTGTTTGCTTCGTTGCCTCGTGGCAGATGAGAAGATTGATATTGCTCTCAATTTTCTACTCTAGAGATGAATCTACAGCTAGCAGCTGGTTAGCGCCTAGCATAAAGACTGGAAACAGGAGAAACGGCTAGCCTGCTCTTTCCAAAGCTAGCAAAATCTGCGTCCGAGCACCTCTAAACCCCGCTAATAAACACATTACATGCTGTTTGATACATGCAAAAACTATTGTGTGAAGCGTTTCCCCTGTTTTGAGTCTTTATAAGCTAAACTACGCTAATCAGCTGCTAACTGTACGCTCATACTGAATGGACAAGAGCATTCGATAAAGCTTTATGATTACCATCATATAGAAATGCCGGATTCATAGTTAAACAAACAATTGTAAAGGTTTAATAACATCAGTTGTAACTTTATAATGTCCATCTAAATTATGTTTATAGAGGAACTACGCAGTATTTGTTAACCATTTCATAAATATTATAAACATTAGTTTTTAATTTTACGCACTTCCTTGTGAGTTAACCGTGAAATAACTATTAACCGAAGTGTTATCCACTTTTTAATTTGACCTTTATTTATAATGTTTATACTAAAGTTTTACCAGTGTTTTTCCAAAAATATCAAATGATTTATTTCACCGAAAAGTTTGTCTTGAAGCTGTGTCAGTCATGACATCAAGTTTCCATTTCATTTTACGGTGTGTGTTTTTTTTTTTTTTTAGCAGGAAAGCACTGAAAACCCTGTTGTATTGCTCTTTGGAGATTTAAATAGTTGCAGTGACTGTTACCCCACAGTGCAGTGCAATAATGCTTTTCTTCATGCAAAAACGTGCTGTTAATTGCTTTTAATTAAGGCTTTCTTTTTCACAGCATGCCTCATTTGGGTTACTCAGAGTAGAAACAGGCAACTTTTCTCTCCCTCTTGCATTTCCAGGTGATATTTATTATATATTTATGGCACTGCTCGACAAGAGTCAACTGGATCGCTTTACGTTCACGTAGAGAAGTAGCTGCCAGCAAAACAGAGAAATCATGGACAAATCATGCCAGGTGGCTAGCATGGACAGTCAGCCCTCATTTTCTAAGGTTTTTTTTTAGAAAATCAGCCGACAGAATAGAGTAGTGAAAGTAAAGTTTATGGGGAATATATATAAATGCTGATGGTGCAAACAGTTGTTTGACATTTTGGGATATACGCTTATTTGTCACTGCTCTTGATGTTATACCTGTCTGATGTTACCCGTCTGCTTTTGGACTCGCCAAGTACTGACGCTTTGGGATGGTGGCCGACCCGACTTACAATCCCAAAGTGTCAGTACTAGATGAGTTCAAAACGAGACTCAAAAATCAACTTTTCTCTCAAATGGGACCTTTGACTAGCTCTAGCGCTTTAATGAATGTGCCTTAGAAGAGGTGGTGGACAGATTTAGTTTTCTTTTGATCGTGCCAGGTTTGCTGTTTCCAGTCTTCAGCTAAAATATGCTAAGCTAACTCCTGGCTGAAGCTTTGTGTGTAGCAGACACACACAGAGGAGTGACGTCAGTCTTTCCATCTGGTGTATCTGGGAACATTAAAAACAACAAAATGATTCCTGAGTATGCTTTTTAAGCATATCTGGCTCCAGTGTAGCGACACTTAATCTTGCCTTGATAGTGGCTGAATCAGTCTTTGGCTGGAAAGGTTCTGAGGGTTGAGTGTGCTGTTTAAAGACGCTCTAACTTGAGCTTTGAATGACTCGTTTTTATACTTAACCCACATTTGTCTGGTTTCTCTCTGTTCAATTGCGGGCCCATTTAGCCGACCATCACACAGTCGGTCGTTTACTTGACTCACCTCAACAGTATCATCGATTGGCCACAGCATGATTCCCTTTAATCGCCATTTTATCCTGCTGAGTCACACCGTCGGCCTCTTACTTGTGGCCTATGTGTGGACGGAAACCAAAGGGGCAGCAGATGTGTTGGTGGTGGATGTTGGGTCTGTGAGTCAGTGTGTGTTGAGACGGGAGTATGTCGATGAAGCGAACCCTAACAGTCCTCTTATCAGCGGGGAGAATTCCAATAGCAGGGAGAGCGCCGGACCCCAGGCATTCCTGCAGCGATAGGGTTTATTTATATGGGGAAAGGTGTTGAGAGGCGGGGGGAGCGGGCTCTCCTCCGCACATGTTAGGTGGGGCAGTGGTCAGCAATAAATCAAAAAAGCAAACAAAGGCCCGACACTGGATACTCTGAGATTTATACTCAGCTGCGGCACCTGCCCATGCCACACAAGCCTGCATTTTATTGTGCCCTCAAAGGTCGAGGTGACGCGACTCCTCCTGACATACCCTGTAGCCGCGGCCATGATGAATGCATCTTTCCCTTATCACCTTGTTGTGTTTGTTGATTAAAAGGCTGCGATATTTTCAAAAAAAAAAAAAAAAACCCTGGCAAAAACAGAGCGATGTGTTGTCAGGGTAATCTCATACCCCCAAGAGGCTTTTTTGTTATTTTAGTTTTTCCTTTCCCGCCGCTCTCTTCTTATCTTACTCCAAAAATGCCTGACTTTGACTTTTCTTTGCCAGCGCTAACTTCCCTCTCCCTGCGCCTGACCGCAGCGGCCCCCAAAGTTCCTGCTCTGGGTCGACAACACATGGATACAGGCGGAGATAATGGGCGTCTACAGTGGGAATGACTGTGGCTTCAGTGTGTGCTAGTGCGCGTTTCCGATGTGCTTTCTCCTGAGGACTAATGCGTGACAAGAGCGCACTCATCCGTTGGATTTAAATGTAATCTGACAGCGCTTTAATAACTTTTTCATTACTCTTGAATTAGAAAGATCCAAGTTATCATCTGTAACAACATGTCTTCATCTATGAGACATTTTCATAGTTTTTAAGAGATTTAAGAACAATAACAATAGAATAATGGTGATGCAGCCTTTTTTTAAAAATTTTAAATAAAGTGAAAGAATAGGTTTTCAAAAGAGCTTTGAATAACTTTGCAGACTGATCCGAGCTCAGTAGACAAACTGTTCAACAGCTTTTGAAATCTGAAGACAAATGCCCAGTCCCTCTTGACAGCAGTCTGGATCTTGCTACAACTATTGAGGGTTTAGGTCATGATGTCCACATTAGCTTGTGTCCCACTAGCTTCTGCTATGATACCCACTATAATACTTGCTTTTAACATTTAAAACCTTCAGGATTTAATTAAACAAAATTAATTTGTCTACAACTGCGAAACTAACTTTCCAGTGATGCTTTTGGGTACCTTCATGATGTTCTTTTGTCGAGCCGTGACGTTCAACCCAAAATGATTCTTCTGTAAAATGGTGTTTGTTAGAGGCAACCATAAAAAGATAACAAACAATGATATTAGACTGTTTTTTTTTTTTTTTTTTTTTTTAAAGCATACTGTCCATCTCGGGTGGCCACATTATACACCAGTTATATATTGTATTAGGTTCACAAGTCCCTTCAAATGACTGGTTCTCGGTGCAGTGTCGCTCTGCTGGCTGTGCTCAGATTCTAAAACAAACACCGTATACGAAGAGCCTCTCAACCACAAAAGAAATAAAATAGAATAAACAACAATTCATATATATGTTTAATATTTGTTTTTTTCCGCTTGAAATATCAAACGTCATTGCGGGACAACTTTGGCCCACAGGCCCAACTCTGGGCAACCCTGATCCAAACATACAGAGAAACCACACAAAAGGTTCTCTTCCAGGGCTGGATTGTTATTTATTTGTAGTATTGCAAAAGGAAACAGGATTTTGAATGAGTTTTTGTCTTTTTTCTTTATTTGTGGAACAGAACCCAAAAGTTTTGGTTTCCTTTCGGGTCTCTTTGGGATGTACTTAGTTTAATGTTTTGAGAAATATGCGTCATTTATGTATTCATGTTTTTGCCAAGAGTTAGATGAGAAGATAAATCCCACTCTTTAAGTTCCAGTTTGTAAGACAGTTGATTGTTGAGCCTCATTCTCAGCTTGCCAAATACTGAGGCCCTGGTTTTGTCCAGATTATCGTCGGGCTGTCCGCTGACCGAAAGCATAAGTATTTGACATGTTGGGAAAGTAACTCAACAATGAACTGTCTTACAAACTGAACCTTTGACCTTGATGAGAGCAATTAGCTTAGCATTAATTCTCAAAATACTGGGAAACCAGCTCTGTCCAGAGGCAACTCTACATTAAACCACAACTTGGTTGTTTTTACATTTCAGCTTGTGTATTAATTCAATCTAGTAAATCTATTCCCAGTCCTCATGCTGAGCGTCTCCTGGTTCTAGCTTCATGCTAACTGCAGTTTGAAATGAGAGTGATATCAATTCTTCTCATCTAACCCTTCACAAGACAGGAAATTCCCAAAATGGGGAATTATGAAAGTGTATAGTGAATTGCAGTATTCAATTCTGGAAGGGAGATTTGTTTTAGACCATCAGTTAATTTAAAGGAACTCCTTCTACAAACATCTTTAAACAAAAGTTCGGGTCAGTCACACACAGATTTCTAGCTACCAGTTACACATTAGATGCCATATTGACAAGTTTAAAACGACACAAGAAATGATCGTAAAAATTATTTTGTCTTCAACCAAACATACTCACATGACCACGCTTAGTTTTAAGTCTATAAATATAACCTGTAGCTATTTTTTCCCCCATTATCTGCTTACATGTAAAACAAAACAACGTTACACCGTCATCGCTCCGATCCATTTTTAATGTTGAGTATGTTTTTGCTGTAACACAGAACCACAAGATATTAAAAATCTGTCACTTCAAGTCTTTCATCCATTGCTCCTTCAGTAAATATGAGTGTGTTTACAGCTCCACTCAAAGAGACAGAGGCAGTTGTGAAACATAGCAATAAGCTTTTATTAAAATCTTTGTTGATGGAGTGAATCGCTGGTGAGAGCGACAGCATGAATATTTATCCCTTCAGCTGAAATCAAATCATTCTTCGGAAAGTATGTTGGTCCACCATGCCTCATGATTAATCTCCAGGCAGTCACACAAACAAACTAAAAAAACCAAAACCTTTCTCACAGATGACTCTAAGGACCCTCTGAGAGTATCTGGGGCAGAACCATTTTTCGCCGACCCTTTTGTAAAAAGCAGCCTGATTTCCCAGCAGTCTTTGCTCAGGAGCAGAAAACAGAGGCTGGTTATGAGACAGAACAATGAGACCATGTTCGCCAGGCATACACCACATTCCACTCACTGTCTGAAAAGGCTAAATTCACTAAATTGCCTCATTAAAAGTGTAAAAACACTTTAGACAGTGATTAAACTGACTGTTGTGTTCCTGCTCTGCAGCCATAAACTTTCCAATTTGGTTTGTCTTGACTTGTCTTTGACTCTAAATAATGCCATATTTATTGCAGCTTTACAGTAAAGGCGCCGGTGTTTTGACTTTGTGCTCTCTGGCTGTTAATATTCATAGCAGCTACTTGTTTACGTCTTTAAAGTCCAGCTTTTGTAAACTGTTATAGGCGGCACAAGAAGCACACTTCACGGACGGTTCCTGTTAGCAAACCTCGATGAATTGTCTAATAAGACGAGCTCCAAGTGGGGGACCTTCCTCCCCAAAGTGGGTATTGTGTGTGTCTTCGCCAGTGTGACCGTGCACACACATGTGGGAAGGGCGTGCATGGCCACAGCTCTCAAAATAGGCTTCAGTCCTCCCCTCTCTAATTAGAGACATTTCAAAAACCCAGATTTTAATTTTAGACTAGTAGCTTTCGGACCACTTTTGCACACACACACACATACACACACACACACACACACACATACACACATAGAGTTAAGCATACACACTTTCCATATAAATAAATCTGATAGGTCACACACTTGTGCAGCTAAATCTGCACACACACACACGCACGCACACACATACAGAGCCACAAACCACAAAGCCTTACTCCCTGGCCCAGCCTGGTAACCCAAGCACAATGCAGTACACTCTATAATAAGTGGTTGCACATATCAAATGCAGGAGCTCGCTCCCCACCATATCGAGCCTCGAGGCAGGAAAGTATGATAATAGCTCGAAGTAATGCAAGATTCTCTACATACTATAAATCATCCGACTCATTTATTTGCCTCTTCAACATCTGCGACAAGAATCCGTTCCACCCCTTTATGTGGCTTCTCTCGGCCTCCTCTCCCCGTTTGATGACTGATTTGCTCAATCAGGTTTCGCAAAAAATGATTTCACAAAAAAATATTTTGCATGCAATTACATGGATGCTCCTTTCCATGACAGGCGGTGAATGGAGGCTCGTAGCTTGGCAGTGTTCCCTAGTGGCTGCTACAGGCCCTCCGGTGGGTCAGGCACAATGGGCACATTCACATCTTGACATGCATTTGCTGCTAAAGTGCCCGTTGTGCTCGAGGGCATTTAGTCTCTCTGTTGCATTCAGTGGCGTGACTCTCTGAGGACAGGATCAGGGTGCAAGGGGCTCCTGGGACCGCTGGCTTAGGTGGCTCGCCGTCTTTTTACGACGAAAGGGTTAAGCTATTTGGATGGACCCAGGCGCTGAATAGTCAGCACAGTCTGGAGGCCTCTTATAAAGTACTTATTGTAACAAAGATGACACAGCCAGCTCCCAGTCTGAGAGATCTCTCTGCTCATGCTCGCTTTCATTCCTCCTCCCTCAACCGCCCTCTTCTTGTCTCCGCAAAAGTGTCCATTAGCAGGAGAGGGACTGAGGGACGAGCCTTTCGAGGCCAACATGTCAACAGTGACACATGTGCAAACACAAACGTCAGTGTTCTGGATCATTTCATACCATAAAAAGTATGATAATAATCGTAATGCTTCGTGTCTTGCAGAGCCAGCACAGTAGCAAATCTATAATACACAATCCAAACACAATCAAAACATCTGCACCACATTCGGTATATATGGGGTTGGGTGACACGGACCGGCCAATATGAAAGTTTTATAGTTTTTTTTTTGTGTGTTTTTTTTCCACAGCCCACTTACTCACATTTACTGAAATTACAATTTACTTCCCCAAAACTATAAACACACGCAAAAAAAAGCCACACTTAGTCTGGCCAAACCTCAGACATCGGAGACTAAATTAAACACTTTATTCCAAACATGTTATCTTCCATCTAAATTAAACTGCGGATTACTTCTTGCCTCGGGATGACAGACGGAAGCTGCCAAACACACAAACGCCACAGAAATAAGTTGAAAACTACAAATCGTGGATCATGACACAGGCAACAAGTTCAGACAACAAAGTTAGTTTCCATCTATCTATTCACGTTGAACAATTTCAAACAGCCTGCTGTTATCACAGTAGGGTTTTTATAAGAACTGCTATTATTTGGTTGCTTTTAACTTAGTGGCAACATGAGCAGCAGCATATGAGACTTTGTCACGGACAGAGGGAGACTTGGTTTTATCATCGTTCCTGGTGTTTACACAATCCAAGACGGAGACACGCATTCCACAGTAGTGGACTTGAAAAGTTGGCAAAACAGAAAATACACACCATAATAGCCTGTCCCCTGTCCTTACTTGGACATCTTTTGTGCATTTGCCTTGAAACATTAACCAATCAATGTAAGACAGTATTCGACAGAGACAAATAATAACATGACGATGAATAGAACAACTCTTCAACACAGTTTACTTGAGTTCTTCATAACAGCAGCATTAGCAGTGAGACGTATTTGACAGCTCTGCAGGGCAGTATAATAGCTGAAACAGGATTTCAGCGTGTAAACATGACTTTGCCTCTGCCTGAATGCGTGTAGTCTCCCTGACAACATTACAACATAACTGCAAACATATTAAGCTTTGTCAGGGACAGAACGATCATTTGGCATTTTAATGTCACCCCCCGGTGTTTACGCAGTCCAAGACAGAGACAGTTGTTCTGTAGTTGTAGACTAGAAAAAACTGGAGAAACTGAAAAAAAAAAGACTGAAATTACTATTTTGTCCAAAATCGGAGTAAACACACCAAAATAACTTTTGTCTTTAATTTTCCTCATCATTGTGTCCTTGCTTGAAAAATCTCTTGTAAACATCAACGTGTGTGACCGTTCAAAACACAAAAGTCCAGAGTGCTCAACACAGCCACATGAAACAGAAAGTAAGTAAAAACAAGCGAAATGCCATAAAAACTAAACACAACACACAAGTATCAGAAAGCAAATAAAATCACCAAAAAATTGAGTTTAATTAAGTGCTACATTTAACGAGGGAACCCGGAATTGCCGAGCACAGTCTCTGTGGCTTGATGAGCAATACAGGAATTTATTGACTCCCCTCAGTCCATGCCTCTCCACTTACCCCCTCGTAAGTGGGGCTCCGACTGACGAAGGTGGAGGGAGAATGGAGGATGGCTGAGCCGAGGTGGACGGGGAGTAAAAGAAGAGACGCAGACAGGCACGGCTAGGACTTGATGTGATATCACTTAGCGTGACTGGCAGGAGTGAGGGTCATGATCCAGACAAGCTGAAGCAACAAAGTGGTGATGACCAGGGATGAAGAAGTACTGCTAGAATGATGCGCTGATGGATGGCAGGTGTAGCAGCAAGGCCAGATGCAGGCGATCAGGTACTCAGTCTCACAAACAGAAACAGACCATGGAGGACAGGAAACAGCAGGGTAAGGGGAGGAAAGCAGGGAAGGACTGAGGTTATGGCACCAACAGTAACGTCAAGTGGGTTTTCAAAAGTTATTTGAAAGACGAGGGTGAGTTTACAGCCCCGCCTGTCACCTTTTTGCATTGCTCTAGAAATCCCTGGAACAACAAGGAATGATGCATCTGGTGACTAACTTTGTAATAATAATAATAATACATTTAACTTATGTAGCGCTTTTCAAGATACTTAAAGACGCTTCACAAAAGAGACAAACACACAAGCCCAGGTGTCAGTGTTCTGAGTCACAGTCCTGGCAGCAGACTGTTGGACGAGCTGGAGGCCGTGGTTTGTTTTACTGATGCCAGAGAGGAAGGAATTACGACTAGTCATGAAGGCATGTATAACAGTTTCCACATGTTTGTTCAAAAGAAAAATAATCATTTATTTATTATAGTTACACACTTTCATTAAGTTTTACAACAAGGTATCAACAGACAACAGCATAAGCAGTGAAGGTTTCCCTTTGTGTTTAGGTGCGCCGGCTTCTGGAGATTTTCAACTGAAGTCTCATTTTGACACGCTACAGTATGAAAAGCACAGGTGTAAATACTAAAATCCGTGTTGGCTAAGTTACTTTTAGCCGCTTCAGTTTCAGGGTCCTGGTAGAAAAAAAATCTGGACTGTGTACAAAGGCATCCACTAATGAGCCCCTGCTCACGTCCACGGCTATTAATTCTTGTATTCCCTTTCTCTCCCCAGTCCTGCTCCTGGTGTTTTTTCGTACTGGTTCACTGTCACACCCTCATGGCTTACTGGGACACCTAAATAGAATAGATCCATCATTTATGTTACAGATCGCGAAAACGTTTAATGACTGCAAATGTACTGTATGTACCAGTTAGTCACACACACACACACACACACACACACAAAGACACACATCCTGTGACATGTCATGACCCAGAATTCTCGGCCACTAATGAAGCCCCGCGCCAATTACTGCTGCAGGTTTGTCGCCACAGGAGCCCCAACTCAGCAAGGGGTGTGTGTGTGTGTGTGTGTGTGTGTGTGTGTGTGTAGGTGTGTTCATGTGTGTGTGTCTTAATGTACACCAAGTGACAATAGACTGCTGACTTCAAAGAAGTTGAATGCAGTTGATTTCTTACCTTCGGCCTGAATACACTTTATATAGCTGGACAGACTAATGTGTTCATCAGTAGGCTCAGCTGTAGATCTTGGAGGCAAATATCATCCTTTTCCTCCACTACATTTGTCTGTTACTTGTTACTTTTCTGTTCAGGAAAACTTGACTTTTTACAGATATATGATATATGATGAACTATACAGTACATATAGTACATGAAGTACATTTGGGTGAGGTTATGAATACAGGAGTTGAAGGAGTAGTGGGGCATTTTCACAGCGCAGTATTACTTTTACTTTATTAAAGGATCAGATTATTTTTCACACTGCTGACAGCCAGAAGCTTGTTAAGGACTGCAAACAGTGGGAACAGTTCGCCTGGCTCTGTCCAAATGTAGCAAAATCCACCCGGCAGCACCTCTGAAGCTCACTAATTGACATGTTGTGTCGTTTGTTTAATCCGTGGAAAAGTGTAAAAACAATAGTGTGTGTGGTTTTATGGGAGGTTATATGTCTTGGACTTTTTACACTAAACTAACAGGCTTAAATTTAACGGGCAGATAATACTGGAGCGTGTTCTTCTCATCTAACTCTTGGCAGAAAGTGAATAGGCGCATTTTATGGAACGAGTCTATTCCTTTAACTCATTTATAAACAGTGTGTAATGTTTCATGCAACACAGGTATTATCATAGTATGCCGTCTCTGATGTCATAACTGGCTCTTTGATTGAGGCCGGGCAGCTCCTTGTCCTTAAGGTTATACAGCAGTATAACCTCGTTCTCCCTTAATGGCCTCTGAGCTATTGGACCTGGCATTTGGACGCATAAAGCGGTCTCAGAAAACCGTGTAACAGCCAAATTAAGTAATACATGTTTTTAATCCATCTTTCGGTCTAACCACAATATTTTGTTGATCCACTACGTCTGTCCTCATTACTGTGTGTGTGATGTGTATGTGAAGAGAAATGCTGCCACGTCCACTTAGCGCGCCTCCGCGTGCTGCCAATACGCTCGAAATGCAGCTCTGGCAAGCAGAGGCGTCTCGAATGGAAAGCAAAGAGGGAAAATGCAGTAAAAAGAAAATGTTGAAGGTTTTGTATAGAATGTTCACAGCTGTAACGTACACAGTTAAAGTGCTCACACAAAGCCGGGCTGTGAGTGTAAAAGTGGATAATTGCAGACTATTGCTTTCAGCAGAATTTAATTACCTCTAAGGAAAATTCCCTCAAGGCTGAATTATTATTTCTAATTCATATGAACTTTGGTACTGCTGTGACACAGACCGGCGTGTGCGTTATCGAGTCAGCATGCTAATTAAACTGGGCTTAATTCAATAATGACGCTCTGAGACTCTCATTGAAAATCACTCTCATTATCTGGCTCCCATTGGTCTGTGAATTAGGACTGGATTTATGGCAAGTTACCAATCCCTTTCAAGGGTTCTTGTCTTTCACCTCGCGTGTGGTCCTCGAGGGTAAGAGACCTATCCAGAGTTAAATGATGTTTACACAGCGGCCCCCGTTGGCTTGTTTTGACTCTCTTTATTGCGCTGAACCTGCGTCTCTCTGTCTCTGCTGGCCTCGGAGCGCTCGATCAACGCCCGGGGTGGGACAGGCGGTGGAGCGTCTAATTGGAGCTCTTGTCTTCACACAGTCACCAGTCGCACCGCAGCAGCTCCAGCTGTTTCGCCGGTCACGCTACATAAATGCGCCGTGTTCAAAACGAAAGAAAATATCAGCATTATTCAGAGATCGTAAAGGGTAATACATAGGTAATGAGAGCAGGCAGCTTAGCCTGCAGATGAATTCTTATTAAATATAAATCCCTCCTTAAGACCCTCATTGTGTTTGTGGTTGGCTGTGGAGGCCTGCAGCTACATAGAGATCACTGTCCAGGATGCCTGAATATTTAGAAGGCAACAGGGGCCAGTGGGAGTCAGCACTTTTTACTCAATGCATCTCATTCACGTCCGGGACTAAATGCCAAACCAGGATGGAGCATTTCCTGTTTATGATTCCCATGAAGTTTAAAATGTGTCTGTTGGGGAGACTGTGTGAAGGGGCGCAAAGAATATTGACACCAAACCTTCAGTGGTAACCGGCTGTAAAGCGGGACTTCCTGTTGAGCTTGGGTTTCTAGCTGCGGTTAGGACAGAATGGGTTTTCCGTGGCCGTCTCTCCGCACCAGGTTGCGATCTGGAGAGCTGAAAGGACTCTGTTCAGCTGCTGCACACCACACACAGGCCTTCACAGCTCCAGCACACAGACGATTCCTCAGCGAAATGATCGGTTGACAGTGAACCCAAAACCAAAAGCAGCTGTAGAAATCACGCAGACAGTTATAGTTTACAGCGCACACAGGTAATCACAGACATATATGAACACGCACACACGCACACACACACACACGCTAGGCCTTCAGGCAGTGTGTTGTAGTGAGACAACCTTCAAGTCAGGAGTCAGAGGGGAGAGCGGAAGTAAATCAGTGAGCAAATACGATTTGCGACATGCTGTCATGCCCCTGTGTGGCCCTCAAAGGCTTTGTGGGTTAAGGAAGCAAATTGAGCAAACCAACAAAGTGAGTGGCACGGCGCAGGGAGGAGCCGCTGCGGTTTACTAGACAAGACTCTTTGTACGGTTTTTGCTTTTTCACACTCTGTCACGCACCAGAGGAACCCCCGAGCGAAAAACATCAAGCACACCAGTGGTGGTTTTCATTTGGGCAATAATGAATGGAAATGACCACAAAAACACTGATTTTGATACATTATGTATTCTGTGCAACTAATGCTTGACAACAAGTTTGCTTTGACACCAAGACGTCTGTTTGGAGAAAGCTCTGCCAACATCTGGCTCAAGGTGATGGAGGGGATTTTCCGTTCTTTTATAAGCAATAAACAATATTAAACAGTATCAACTTTTACAATTTTACCCTTAGTTTTCTCAAGATAGATTTTTTTTTTTTCTACCCTGACCCCCTTCACTGTACCAGATTACCTTCCGCTGTATCAGGTTGCTGCTGGCCTGACAGTATTTTTACGGTTCTTATCTATTTCATGTGTTTTCTAATCATAACCTTTCTGCAGAGACCAGAATTATTTAGGAAACATGCTGAAGAACTGAAGTAACTAACTGCAGTCAGCTTATTATGGAAAACGAGGCCCTTTTTTAGTAAAAAAAAAAAAAGAAAATACAAATTAAAAAAAAAAGAATGTTTTGAATATTTGCTTGTTTGAGCGTTTTTTGGGCAAGTTTCGGGCCGGGTAATAGATTGATTGTTAATTAGTCTTCTCCTTGTAACACATTCTACATGACTTCGCCTGAGTACAGGATAACTTTCAACCCACACCTGCCGACACACACACCTACCTTGGTTTCTCACTTATTTCAAGGCAACCTACCAGCCCTCCCCCTGTTGTTCCTCCCTGGAAACTCCTGTAATATGCCCTGCTCTTAAACATTATTATGAGTCATCATCATACACTTATCCTTAAGATTTGGTCAAGAATTTGCCAGGTCTTCTATAGAACAGAATCTTGCCTACGTGAACAGTGAATTCATATATATATATATTTTTACGTATACAGGGCCAATTCACAACAAGAGTTAGCTCATGACACTATGATCCTCGATTGCCTAATTTACACAGACTGAACATTGCCCCCCATGGGCAAGCACTTTGTGGGCAGTAGTCCACACATTATGATCAGTTCTACCCATCTATCAACCTGGCAGCCCACAGCCTGATTCAGGTGGCATGTATACTGCTTCCCTCTACCCAGGCAGACCACCATCGAGCTCCTGTCAAAATGCTAAATGTGAGGGCGGGACAGCGTCGCACTTAAAAAATCTGAATACAAACAATAACAGTGTTTGTTTACGCTGTGGCTCTGGCGTTCCTGGATCACGCCCCAGCTTACCTACAATTTCACTGCACTGTTTAATGATGTTATTTAAAAGTGTTGGGCCACAGACTGAAGAAAATGATTGCTTGAGTTTACCCGAAACTACTGTTGGTCAAAGATGCTGGCAACGCAGCTCAGTACATAAAATGAAACAGGAGAAACATCAGTCGATTTTGACTACGTCTCGAAATCTACATAGACAATGTTTGTGTACTCAGTTCAGACTTGTAGGCAACAGCCGACATAGCAGAAGTGAAGAGCGTGTGGCTAGTGAAGCGCCGGTTGGTATACTGTATGTGCTCTCCATGTGCGCTGTGGTTTCACTGACCCTGTTTAACCCCTCTACTCCGAGTATGCCACACAAGAGAAGATCTGGTGTCTGTGCTTCTGTTTGACCCGCCTCTTTCCATGTGACCTCCCGCCTTTTGATCTTCATGTAAATGAATTAGATGAAACGGGTGGATGGGATCCCGGAGCCTGACATGTGGCCCTGGTTTCTTCGACGGATTCAATTAGCCCATCTGATTTCTCAGAGGCCTTTGTGGTCTGAAAGGGTTAAGTGAATGAGAGATACCATCCATAGTCTGGACCGAGTTATGACAGTGTCGTGCCATGTACAGAGCATTGCTCTTGAAGGCCGATTAGCTGAATCTGATCTGTCACTTAGGGAAGAGAAGCCGCTCGTGTACACTTTAAGCTTCGGTGGCTGAGCAGACGTTTAGTCCTCCGAGCGGCGCGTGATGAAGAAGCCACTCATCTTCTTTGCTTGTAAAGCTCTGTTAACCTTTGTATACTCCGGTGATGAAGGGATGCACTCTCATGTGCCTCCGCTGTCACCTGCCTCCAGACACTCCTCCATCTGTCTGCTGCCTGGCCAGGAAGTGCTCTCTCTACAACCCCTGACCTCTCAAACCGAGTTCTGAATAAACAGCTAATTGGCTGGGTTTCCTGTTTAGCCTGATGGGAACGCAGACTATTTCTGTCTGTTTACAGAGTTCGGCCTCTCTCTCTTTCTCAGAGTTGTACTCTCTGTATTGTTTATGAAAGAACAATGTCCTTCAATCACTACAACTGCGCTCCAAACATCAGGCTTCGGGGATTACACAGTAGTGACCAGCCTCTGCAATTCCCTTGCGTTCCTGGAAGTCTTTTGTTGTCTGTGGGAGGGTTTCAGTTAGCTCATTTTGTGGCATTTGTTTATTTGTGAAAGTGAGCTTTCATGTCCCGGTGTACAGAACAGCAAGATAATTAAAATATTGTGTGTTGAAATGTCTTAACTTGAGACAAACAAGGGTTATTGTGATAGGATGCCACATGTGAACTTCATCTTTTTCCAAACATGCGTGCAAACAACACACAAATAAACACATCTGTGTGTCTGTATTTGTTGGTTATGTGTTTTGTGTGCATAGACGGTACGCTGGTATCAGCACGCTAAAGAATCGCGCACACATGCAAAGCCGAACTATTCTTTGCTTTTCTGCATAATAGGCGTTCGTCGAAGAGGAACTATCTGTATCTCAACTGCCTGCGTTGAATTAAATGGATTGCGTTTTTGCCAGATGTGACTTTCTCCTCTCCTATCTGTATTGAATTATTCAGGCAGTTCCGGATCTTCTGTAGCTTTCATCTGAGGCCTGCATCCAGTTATCGGAGAGATACTGTGCCCAGAGTCAAGTGAGAGACCTAAAGGTTCAGGAGTCGTAGGTTCAAACTCAGGCTACGCCACATGAGGACTGGCTCTGCTCGCGTCTATACAAAGTCTCGACATAATGGTTTTGATTTATTTTGATGATTGAGCGTTAATTTGTGAACATGACATGCTTATTTATTTTTTTTCCAAAGCTAGAAGAACGACTGGGATGATGTCAGTTTCTAGACTTCTAAACTGAATGTGGATTTTGTGTAATTTGACTGATACAGCACATTTTCAGAACCTTAAAATAAAGATAATTTGGGTTTAAACGCTTAGTAAAACAGTCATTAACGGTGGTGCAGCTCTCGTCTCTAAATACATCTCTCTGGTTTTCTTTTGGTAGATAATTGTAGGAGGATATTGGCCGAGGTGTAACTGGAGCAGAAGATGATTCTCTTTCCATCCTTTGCGTTTCTTTTATTTTGCTTCTTGAATGGATAACTTCTCTCTTTCACCCTGGTATTGTGGCTCTCGGTGAAGTAACCGAAGTGAAGGAGTGAGTCACACTGGTTTGTCCCTGTGTACCAAGACTGGATGATTAAATCTGGTCATTAAGTGAGCTGGAAGGTGCAGAGCTGAAGGCAGTGTTTTTATTGATGTGGCAGGAAACAGGGGGGGCTGACTGCTGCCGCTGCTGCTGAATGTGTAAATCTCACAGACTGTTCACATGCCGCTCCTACTTTTAAAAGCGCTCACACAGCTCCGCTCTCTCGATTGAGAACACACTTAATGTCGCAAACAGCCCATTAAGCACCATGTGGTAGGGGCGAGGATGATGTGAAACTGAAGGGTGTGTTAATGATGGTGGGCTGTCGCCAGAGCAGAGCCCCCGCAGCACTCTGAGCTCCTGCTGAGGGGACCGGGCCAGAAGCAATAGCAAAGGGGATCCCGATCTTGGTTGAGTACTGTGAAAGTCAACACTGACTTGAAGCTTGAGACGGGATGCACTCGCTTTTTAAAATATCTGAGCAAAACCACAGTCTTTCCCTCGCTGTTCCCAAGTGCTTTAGCAGCCTAAATTTGGGATTCACAATCCAAACCCCAGACTCGATGGTGTCAAAGATTTGTGCTTTGTGGGCTCAACGACCTCCTCCATTAAACTTCTGTGTACTCACACTTCCTCAAAAGAAATACATTGGCAATGACAATCCAGGCTGATATTTGGCAGAGCACATTACTATGCAGTTTGAAGCTATTTTGTAGGAGGGCTTGCACGATATACGAGGAAGATCTGCACTGTGCAATAACATTGTTCAAGACTGCGATGGTTACATGACTTGCTATGAATGTACTGTTGTAATATGTAAGTGCCTTTGCTCCTTTCCCCAAATAATCTGAGGTTATCTGACGGCTAGTTGGGGCTTCATCTAACTAGCCGAATGATGTTGATGCATGGCCCTTGTCAACCATATCACCAGCATCAATGTTGGCAATGGACATTTCTGCAAACCATTAGCTTTTGAATTTTATCTTGTGACAATGCCATGTTATGCTGTGGTAAGGTTAAGGCACAAAAAACACTTGTTTGAGGATAGGAAAACACCGTGTTTGGCTTAAAATGCATGTTTTCTCACCACAAACAAGGCTGGAGATGCCCCAAGGTCTTGTCAAAAACACAGGGTTTTGATGCCACAAACATGGCTAAAGATGTCCCAACATTCCTTCAAAAGTGTCCGTTTTTGTCATCACAGCTACAAAATTGTCTGGAGGTCTCGTTAAAAATGTCCAGCAGAATCGCACATAAAAACATTTCTTGAACTCTGGTCACTGGCTTGGCAGCCTTCTCACCTGTAACCTGTCCCCTCCACCGCTTGATACGAAAGTCGGGGTATGTAATGTGAAAATAGCCATTGATATGTTGCAACGTCTCTTTTGGTTCAATTTAAAAATCTTGCAACAATGCTGTGATTTTGCTCAGGCTGGGTTTTGGCTTAAGCTACCTGTTTTGGTCACCAAAATCAAGGCCAGAGATTCCACCAAAATGTGATTTTTTTCGTTGCTACAAACACAGCTAGAAATTGTTCAGCTAGAAAGCATTCTGCTTATAAATATACAGCGGCTTCACACATAAAAATGTTGAAACGCAGTCTTGAACTGAGGTCACTGGCTTGGTAGCCTTTTTCGCCCTGGTTGGGTTTAGACACAGTAACCACTTGATAAGGGTTAGGAAAAGCAACAACAACATTTTTTTCACTTCAAATATCCGTTTTGATGCCGCAAACGTGGCTGGAGATGTTCTGACATTCCATCAAAAAGAATACTTGTTTTGTCACTACAACCGCAGCTAGAAACTGTCCTGAGGTCTCCTTAAAGTACCCAGTAGTTTTACACTTACAAACGTTGAAACCCATTCTTCAGCCGCGGTCACTGGCTTGGCAGTAAATACAAACCACCGGCTGGCTGTAGCTTAGCATACAGACAAAAAGAGTCAAACTATTCTGATATGCAAAGGTCTATCTTGAATCAGAGCAAAGTGATTGCTCGAAATAACCATGTCCCGAGATCCCCTGTCGGTTGAAGCAGCTCAGCCTCACTTCCAGTGTGTCCTGTTGCCCCCTGCCCTCTGGTCTGATAAGAGCCCTGTGAGCCAAGTGATTCGCCGGCAGGGAAGAGGCCAATTAACATGGTCCGTGCCGTCATTCGTTTGATGTGGGAAGACATCCTTTTGATGTAGAAATGTATGCAAAATGATTATCAAGATCACAGCTTCCTCGCTAATCTTGATGTCCGAGTCCGTTCTTTATCATTAATTGGAAACATCTTAAGATAATGTTTCTAGTCAGGCTAATGTCGCAGCACCAAGTGGACATTTCACTCGGCTCTCATCCTTCTCTTGTGACCTCTTTGGTAAAACCTGAACTCCCCAAAGCTGCCGTCCAAGATAGTGATTTAGCGTGTTCTAGTTTATTTTCACTGGCATATCTCTAACAATACTGTGTTGTTTCTTTTTTAACAGGATACTGAGCCACAACAAAATCCGAGTTCTGAGAAACGGATCTTTCTTTGGACTTAACGCTTTGGAAAAACTGTGAGTAGCCTCCTGTTTATCTGGCAGTATTTTACTTCTGTAGATGCTACAATGTCATGTTTGGATATAACGTATGCATCCATGTAGGAGCTGTTATTTTGGCTGGCCTCAAGGCCTCTGTGGAGAATTACAGACACGGTATTAGTAGGATCTGAGCTGATCTGTGCGCTTTCATCCAGTGATGGGCTTCGTTCCAACAGGGAGGATGATACACTCAGACTGGCTATCACAGAGTTTAGTTATGCTGAAAAGATCACATTATTACACTTTAGTCCTTCATTATCAGGTAAGCCCCACTCCAAAAGATAAGGGAGATCCCTGGGAGGGGTGTGTGTTGGCAGCTTGGCCTGTGGTTCACAGACAGTCTAGCCCTCCTTAGTAGCATCATAATCTCTCTGAATGGGGTGTGAGACAGATGATGGACAGGATAACTCCTGGGGAAATATAACTGAATGGCGGTACTGGTGACCACACTGGAAACTGGCGCGTATGAACAGCTCTTTGCCCCACCTCTCCTCTACGGGCAGTCTGTTGGTTGGTCCGTTCACTGCTGAAATATCTCAACTTGTCTTGGATTGATTGCCATGAAATTAGCTTCAGGCATTCACGGTCCTCAGATGATGAATCCTACTGACTTCTGTGATCCCCTGACTAATCCTCTAGTGCTTACATGAAGTTGACATTACAATCAGGATTAATAGAGTGCTGCAGGAAGGATTCCCAAATCTGGCTCCCTCAGCTTGTATAGTATAGTCAGGGTTCGTACGGGTGCTTGAAATCCTTGAAAGTGCTTGAATTTCAATGTTGTGTTTTCAAGGTCTGAAAAGTGCTTGGATTTTAGTTTAAGTGCTTGAAAGTGTTTGACATTATAACTCTGTGTCTTTCCCAAAATTGGGATCAGACCGGATAATTAATTTCTGAAGTTTTTGCTGTTATGAAACATAATTTTAGATGTTTACAGCATAATATATACATAATTGTGATAAAAAGTGAAGAATAAAATCATGAGTATATATATTCCTGTAGATAAGTACTTTACCCCAGCAATAAGGTGCTGGAAAATCTTGAAAATTACCCTTAAAAGTGCTTGAAAAGTGCTTGAATTTGACCTTGAAAAATGTGTACGAACCCTGTATAGTATATGCACAAAAAAACACCTGATGGATTTTCGCAAAACCTGGACTGAGGATGGGTCTCGGCCTAGAATAGAGCCCTGTCACTTTTGGTGTACATCTGGATATGCTGCAGCTTAAAAAATGGGGTTGCTAATTGAGACTACAGAGGTTTGAAAGTCGCGGACCTTGAAAATCAAGACACCCAAACTCATCTACTCTACTCATGCTAATAGTGACTACTAGCAGTACTAATGCTAATAAGCAAATTTTAGCATGCTAGTGTAACCGGCGGTGACTGACATTGTGTGTGTTGTGTTGTGATGACGAGGCCCAGAACAGGATATCAATGGAGGTGATCTCCTTTAATAATAATATAACAATAATTGAAAGTGATAGTTTGGGTCTTTGGGTGTGGGGTTGTATGCGTTACTTATCCCGGGTCAGTGTGTAACCTGCTGTAGATGACCGTCAGCTCTCCCCCTGTGTGGAGAAGCAGTGCTTAGCACCAACAGGGAAGCAGAGCGTTGTACTGCCAAACAACACAGACAGCAAGATGTATTTTGGACACCTAAGAAAAGGTACACTTAAAAATATATATTCCGTTTAAGTGTTCGCTATATTGTTGCCATCAGACAGCCCTTTGCTTTGGGACTAATTTCCTCAAATGTACAATGTCCGTATACCTATGCTCAAGTACAGCTGTGCCTGCCCCATACTGTGTTATGAGGCTTTCTGAAAACAGTAACTGCTATATATTTATATTTTATAGGTGTGCCTTCTTTCAGGAGGCTAAAATACATCTTGCTGTTGGTGCCGTTTAGCAGTACAATGCTCTGCTTACCTGTAGGTGCCACGCACTGTTTTTTCCACACAGGTGGGAGAGCTGACGATCCTCTGCTGCAGGTAATAAACTGAGGAGGGATGATTACCTCAAACAAGCCCATGTCAAAAACCCAAACTATGCGCTTTGACAGCAAGGCTAAAACACAGAAATCTCTGACAACGATGTCGCTTAGCTCTCCCATGGAGCATGGGACAGAAACTGAGTCTCAAACGTTTGACATCATGACTCTGGAGGTCTCACGTGTCACGATTATCCCGATTTTGTGTAATCATAAAACTACACATTATTAGTACATGTTTAACTTTGTTATACATATTACTGCTATATAACCAACTTTGCACGAAGATGAGAATGTTGTCATGTTAGCAGGTCCAATCAAGGAAAACTGCAGAGACTACAGCAGCTTATTGAACTCTTGGAATCACAAAACAGAAGATGGGGCGGCTGGCAGTACAGGTCGGACACAGGAGGCCCGTGTATGATATGATATGACTTTCTGGTCAACTTTCATCGCAGTCTGGAGTGGCGTTTAATGGCTCCAGCTGCTACCACTCCTGGCTTTTTTGGATACTGTGATGTGAGAATTACATCTAGGCTGTGTTTCCCACCAGAAGGTGTGCTGTTTTACAGAGCATCCCAGTAAATCTTTATAGCGCCCTGGTAGCTAACAACACACATGGAGCAGCTTCAGTCGGATACTGTAGTCTGGCAGACGCACTTGTGGGAGGGGGATGGGTACGTTCGAAGGGATATTAGTTCCACATGCCACTCGGCGCTGCCACCCATGAAGCTAACAAGCTCCTCAAAAATGTCGAAAGAAAGAAAAATATGGTAATTTGCTGCAGTTTCGAGCTCGTTACGACCTACCTGCTGGAGCTCACACCAGACGTGCCGGCCGAGATCAAAAGCCAAATTGCTGAATTGCTGTTTTTATGTCTGGCATGTGAACGCCATGGGTGAACAACTCCACGTTCTCAGTTCTCACCTCGACTGTCTTGCACCAGCGACGCTGATAAAGCTGTTGACAGGAAGACAGGAAACCAAGAACCTGTGACTAATGCTACTCGGGAGAATAACTGATAGCAAAGTAAAGCTAAAGCAGACCTGTTGCTTGAAGTGTTTGCTGTAAAATGAGCTGATGTTGCTTGTTTTTGTATGTGCAGACAAGGTTCCCTGTAGCGCCGTAGGGTCGGTGGGTTGGGTAACCCGAGCTTACCCACTAACTGGCCCTTGTAGCTGGAGCAGTGATAAAACTAGCAGGGGGCAACAGGGTGGAGCTTTCCTGGAGGCTCATAACTTGAAGACCTGTGAGAAAGACACAGAACAGGCCGACAAACTAACACACACACACACACACACACACACACACACACACACACACACACACACACACACACATTTATGTTCCGCAGAGAAAGATGTGGGCGTCTGGTGTAAGGAGAGGACATAACGTAAATCATGCAGGCCTCATTTCACTCCTCTGCCTCAACCTCTGCTGGCTCTGTGACACACAGCGGCGGAGGTCCGCTCACTTACTCTGACGTCTTCAACCTTTAATTGAGCCCTGCACAGCTTATAATTACATCTGAGCTCATGGTAAAATTGCTGTCTGATGTGAAAAAAATGCCACATTGAAATTCACCGTTGCAGTGATGGAAAAGGTTCGGGAGACAGGAGTGAGTTCACAGTGAAGGTCTGGACGTAAACTGGGAGATTTCAGTTTTATTTCGTCTCCTCAGCCCGCCATCGCTCCTCAGGTCCTCTCATTGTTTCCAGCATGTCGGCTACATGTGCTTGTCATTTGGCGCAGTAGTGAACAGTTACTCATATTATGTGGTCAGTGCTGTAATCAAAGGCCAGCCCACTAGGGCTGAGTAAACACACATCAGGGAATTACACTGCATCTCTTCCCCTACGTGACGAGGATAAACACAGTCTGCTCCCCGACTGCACACACACACACACACACACACACACACACACACACACACACTCTCACTCTCCGTCCATCTTTGTTGTGACTCCGGCGTGTTTCCTAGTTTGGGCACCATCGTTGCTTCGTTTCGAACGGGCCTGCTTACTCTCTCAGTAGACACACTCTCACACCCGACTTCTATTGAGAGTTGAATGCAGTCTGATCTGCTGTTGTTCGTTGGAGAATACAGCTCCAGGGCAGGCCACCCTCCTCCAGGCCTGGGCCAGACAGTGCAGCAATCTACACAGTTAGCCCTTTCATTGGGACAAACCTCCTCAAAGCCACTATTGCCTTCATAACCTGCCAAACCACCCAAGTGCAGAGGAGCAATTTAGCCGTGTTTGTTTTTGCCCTCTTACTGGACTACTGTGTTTTTGTAGCTCTTTTAAATAGGCCTGCCATCCAACAGCTACATTTGGATCCTGGAATTCCTCAATTTTTCCAGCTTTTGGGATGAAACAGCCGTTGAATCATACCTCACTTCAGTGGCTGCGCTTGCTAATTCCAAAATAAGCCGCTTTTAACGGACACCATCATGCCTTCGAGACCAGAGGTGGGAAGTAACAGAATACAAGTACTCGTGTTACTTTTTAATTTTACTCCCGATATTTGAACACAAATATCAGTACTTTCTACTCGTTTGCCTAAGCATTTGCGTCGTGATTTCACTGATTTCACCCCATCGGTGCATATCACACAGGGCACACGTAGCGAGATGAAACAACGTAAAAGACGTCACACGACAGAAACAGACAGAGAGTGGTATGGGGGTAAAGTTAGTCTCTTGTGTTTGTTGCTGCTCCGGACGCTTTCTCACCCCAAAATGTCAGTGTTTGACATCCTAGGAATGAACAATCAACTATCTGTTTGGTGCGTTCACAAACACTGATTCTACCTTTGAGTTTAAAAGTCTTTGAATTATATTAATATGATGTGAGGCTCTGTTTACTTTGCACAGAAACGGCTGGTAGAAATGTCCTTCAGAGGGAGCCTGTACTGTATTACTTTACTTGTGTAAAGGAGTTGAATCATTAATTCTACTTTTACCAGACTCTTATTTTACACCAGTATCTTTGCTTCTGCTGGAAGTAAAGAATTTGTGTGCTTTTGCCACCTCTGCTCGATACCGTACTTGTGCACCTATTTGAGTACCTCCACCTCCACCACCTCTGTGCACGCCCTTTCTGATGAGAGCTGACGCTGGCAGCCCCACTAACGAGCCGGGACCTTTATGAGTTGCGGACAGATCCCAGCAGCCTGTCCTGCGCTGATTTGAGGCGAGGTAATGAGAATAATGAGCAAAGAGTGCCGAGGCAGTCTGGCTCTTGTCCAACTGGGCCCCACTGCACCATGGGACACAGGACAGACAGGGCACAAGGGGCCCTCATTACCAGGTCTGTTCACCCTACAGGGAGAGCGGGAGCAGGGAGCAGAGAGGGAGAGCAGAGGGCAGCGATGATGATGGATGAGGGAGCAGCAGGGCGCTTGCAGTGGACAGGGCTGAAAGGCCGGAGTGAGGCTTGTGGTTAGAGGCTCAAGGTGTTGGCAGCGTGATAGACTTTGTCAACAAGAGTCTGAATGTATCCATACAGTACCTGACGGGATTGTACTTTTTTACACATGCACAGGAAATTTCTTCCGAGGTTTTTCAAAAACTTCCTATTGACTGAATCATTCACGAGCAGGAAATGAGGACGTGTGATTTATGTGTTTATAGAGCAACACGAGTTAAGGGAAGTTTGCGCTGAAACCTGCGACCAATAAGTCACACAGTGCATGAGAATGTGCAGATGCTGGATTATGTTTAGGAAAATGTCTGCATGATGGAAAACATATACACTATTATCACATTACGGTGAAGAATTCTCAGGGCAATTCATTACTTCTTGACTTGATAGTATCTGTTTTACAAAAAAGGGGGAGGCAGGCCACTCAGTCTTCGCCTGAGTCTCGCTGAAACCGACCTTGAAATCGCCTCTGCCATTCTGTGCAGCCAGGGGTTAGGAAATGGTCCAACTTAAACAACTTTACCATCTGACGGGGGGGGGAAGTGGAGCCGAGATGGCTAAAGATGGTATGGTGGCTGGAGAGAGAAAGCGAGAGGGGAAGGAGAGGAAGACGGAGGGAGGGAACGGAGGAAAGCGCACTCCTGCAGTTTGTCTTATATAAAGCTGAGGTTGTTTTTCTTAGCGGGAGATTAACATTATTTCCACACAGGCTAAGCAAATTACCTTAATGAGTGGGAACAAAGCAGAGGTGGGTAGCAGTATAGCATGTAAAAACAGTGGAGAATGTGTGGACATGGCAAGGAGCCCTCCTGTCTAGACTGGTCTGGGTAAGACAAGGTTCAGATTGTAGCAGGGAGCTAAGGCCAGCATGGGAGCCTCACTTCTCCCTCACAGAAAAAAGAAGTAAAAAAAAAAAAAAAGAACATTTGTGTTGGTGCATTTGCCCGCACACGCCATGGAGTGGCCCCCGGTTAGACAACGGTCACCTAATGAGAGTGCATGACATGAAGGGGTGGAGCAGGTGAGGAAGGGGTTAAGCGTGCTGGAGAGTGGAAACAGAAAGGGGGGTGCTGCTGGAGTTGATAGACTCCAGATGTGTCTTTCAGATAAACTGAAGGAACGGGGTGTGTTTGTATTGCAAGCCGAGCTCAGTCATGGCTCTGGGGGTTTATTGAAACAGCGAGCGAGCCCCCTCATAAGCCCATTACCAAATTGTACGCTTTATACGCCAGTAACTCTCTCGCGCGCACTCGTTCGGCAAACTTGATATGGTTTCAATGGCGTTTTTCCTCCAGAGGAACTTGAGCTTTCTCAAGCTTACTTCCCCCCACTTCCGTTTGTGTTCCTTCTCTGCTTTATTTTTGCATCTCCCCTCTCCCAGCTCTCTCGCCGTTCCTCCCCCTTCCCACTCTCTGCATGCTGTAGTCCACCTACTGGCAGAAAAGACACTCGCGATCATGAGTCTCCCTTTTCATTGATAATTTGAATGAAAGGCGTTTGTTCCTGTTTCCCTTCCAGCTATTAAGAGTGCATTGTTTCAGCCCAGTGTCGATTAACTTATTGGGAAAGAGACTTTTGGGTCGTTCACTACGAATGACTCAGTTTGACAGAATAAAACAGCATTCCTCCGCCTTTTGTCTCTTCAGAAAACTGTCACCACCGGCCCCGAGAAGCTTTGACTTTACATGATCATTAATCTGACGGACGGATATTATGATCGACTGTATGTCCCACTGAAGCCATAAACCGACTTTCATTGTTTCTCACTGCCGTGCATGCTGGTAGATCTCATGAAAGTTAACAGAGCTGCCTAAACAGGCATCGCTCCCGAAGCCAGAACTGAAGTCAATAACAGTCCGTGGTTCCAGAGTTTTCCTTGGCAGAATAATCTCCGGCCCTTCTTGCTGCAGACTATAGAAACATATAATCAGTTTAGGACATTTTACACATCAAGTGAAAGTGTATATTGCTATTTCTGTACATCTACATTTGGATCGAATGTTTATTTTACAGTTTCACAAGAGCAGAGTTGAGGGGCTAAAAGTAAAGGCACTGGTTGATCAGGTGGCTGTCGTCCAGACCTAAGAGGAAATATCCGAAGTATGCCTCCAAATGACAGCGATTTAGTACATTGAATAGAAAAGGTGGATCTTTGATCCTTCAGCTTCGTGGCTGCACCAAAGCAAGTAGTTTCCAGATGGACACAGACACAAAAAAGGTTGATTAGGTATTTCTAATCTGAGAGGAACCAGAAAAAAATAAAGAAAATAATCTGGGGAAGGGGCAGCAAAGCAGGAAATTAGTAGAAAAACAAGAGCTCGGCAGATCCCGGTTTCCTGTTTTGGGGGGAAGGCAGGAGTACGTTTGGGGCCTGTGTTACAGAGCCCCCATTGTGAGCAAGTGTGTTGAGGAGTGGGGAGGTGGGGTCTGCGGGGCCATACACAGGGCCGATTCTGCTCAGTACTGAATCCCCTAACCCACCTGCCCCTCCCTACAGGGGAAAGCTAGCTAGTAAAAAAAAAAAAAAAGTCGAAAAAGGAAACTGTAAAAATAAACGAGCAAGGGCCTCTTCTAGACACGCCAACCAGACAGGAAATGACACTCGGCACAAAAACGGTCTCCACTGACCTCTGTCAGGAACCAAGGTGCCTTTGCTTTCTTATTCCAACATACCTTTCATCCATCCATAGACACATATATTTGTTTTTGTCTTCGGGCAGTTGCTTTTTATTGCTTTGCATCAGAGATACGTATGAGTATAGAAATTGGCCCTGTAATGTCTTTCCATTAAAAATTTCCAGGAACAGGAAATTCTTGATTCCAGTCTAGCGATAATGAGTTGCCATCCCCTGGCCTCAGTCATTTTCCCAGCTACCTCCGGGGCCAGGGCCTAAACAATGTCAGTGGAGCACTCCAGTCCCCGCTGCTGTGCTCCTGATAATGGAGCACTCCACGTCTGGAGCGCTTTACAGGCCACGTCTTCATTATTACCCCCTTGCTGCCCTGCGAGCACGTCGCTCCTCTCCAGCCTGCATGGGGCCCAGGTGCTCATCCCTTATGCCCACAGAGAAATGACTCTTCAGAATGGCGGAGGACCAACCCCTATTGATCAGGAGGAGTTTTGTGCGGAAAAAAGACATTCTCAATGGCAGCCGCTGGTGTTAGGCCCAGCGGCAGCAGACAATGGCCCCTTCTGGGCTGGAAGCGAGGTTGAGTCTGTCACAGCCCAATCACACAGGCCACATGTGGTGAAGGGGATAAAGTAGTGCACTCCTGAGGTTAAGGAGCATAACTCAAAGAGGAAGACCTTGGTCACAACAATAACGTGTCACCACCAATCACGTAGCTTTTTGAAGAAGGACATGCTGCTACTGGAGAGAATAAAAAGTAATAGCTACAGCTGCAACTTTTAACCTTTTTAACTTTTTTCATGCTCAGCAGGCGAGGGGCTTTGAGCTATTTCTCATCTCAGCTATGATGCTCTCGCTTGGTGACAGCTGTTGTCATCAGTGTCAAGGCCACTGAGCTGTGAAGCTGTTGTCAGGGAGGGCACTGTCTACTGCAGAGGGCACGCAGACAAGTCATCGCCACAGTCTGAGGCCTGCTTTTAAAAGGAAAAGAAGTCGGATATACGTCTGAGAGTTGGGGGCGGGTGGCGAGCGGCTTCAGCAGAGATTTAGCCTCAGTTACGATTGTGAACGAGAGCTGACATTTGGGGCTACAGCAGAGAGAAGTGCCTTGCTACTGCTTCAACTCCTGTTGACTCGGGTGAGCTCCTCCACATTCCCCAGCTTGGTGATAAGAGAGTGTATCAGATGTAGTAGACTGATGATAGCCACACAAAAACGCCCTACTCTCTGAAGCGGAGAATAGAAGAGCAGACTGTAGGAAGTGCATATTTTCTCGAGTATTACCGTTGGTTTCTAGTTGAAAATTGATTGATAGTCTTTTCAGCCGGCTAGGTGTGTCACAAAACACGATGCTGCATAATCCTTTTAATAATTTGTTGATTTGTAGTTTGAGAGAGACAATATTGATCAGTGTTAGGGTATATCTAAGTCACATAATTGCAGGTGACAAGTGGTCTACATTAAGACGTGATTTCAACGACTTTAATGTTTCATATAAAATGTCATGAATATGGAACTATATAGGCAGAGAGCTGCCAACAAGAAGCTTGCAGGACATTGTGATGGGAGCAGTTTCACACATTAATATGAAGCTAAACTTTCACTTGCCGTTATTTAAATGTCTTTTCAGTGGGAAAAGGCTCTCTGGGATACTTGTTTTTATCACAACAAGCAAAAAGTTCATCTTCAGAGAGCTTGATGTGTGGCTCTCAGCACCTGTTTGATCGGCATGAACTCTCTCTCTCTTGTTCTATTTACCACCTGTGCAATATATAATGTGCTTAACCAATGTATTGCAAGACCAATATCATACCACCAGTTTAGATAAGACCTTTATTTTGTAAAGCAGTTTTACTGAAATGTAGATCTATTTTGCATAGAGAAACAAGTATTAAAGAGAGGACATGCTAAAATAAACAGACCTACAGTGCAGAAAAAAGGAAAATACTCCTGTGACAGGAGCGGTGGACAGTAAAAAACAAGGATGCAGCGGAATCAAATGTAGCCTATGTAAAGTATCCTCAAGCAGAGACCCAACCATTATAGTAAATGCTGGCAGTGCATGTTTTTACAGCGACAGATATATTGAAACTTCACATTTCTTTAGGTTCAGTTTTCCAGTTTATGTTGTGCTCTGGTTAGGTTTAGGCGCAAAAACTACATGGTTAGGGTCAGGAAAGGATCATGTTTTGGCTTAAAAAACCTACTTTGCCAAGAACACAGCTGGATTGTACAGACCTACCAACAAAGATATCTGCCTGACATTGTCCCGAAGTCTCCATGAAAATATTTCACTCTTACAAATGTTGAAACTCAGTCTAGATCTGTGGTCACTGGTTGGCAGCCTTCTTGCCTATAACTCCACCACCATACCCTCCACCTCAGTCAGGTCATTACCATGTAAACGTGAACGGGATATGACACATGTAGAAATATCAACATGGTACATAACCCATGACACGTAAAAACGGCTGTCGTTGTCAGCTCGCATCTGAAGGCCGTTGAAAGACAAGCATGAAAGTGAGATTTACAATCCTGATTTCTATCTACACAGAAATCAGGACATGGGTTCTTCCTCACGTGTCAGTTCTCTTTGTAATGCAAATGCGCGTTTGAGTGCGTATACATGGAGGTCAGTGTTACACAGCAAATCCCTGAGTGTGAAAAGGACAGACAGGGAGGGAGAGACAGTCATCAGAGAGAGGAAATAGTGGGCAGTGCCGCGTCTTTCATCGCTGCACTAATGAGCCCCGGGACACACAGACTGGAAACTGCAGTATTGTTCTCCCCCCCGCCCGGGTCAACAAATCCTATACAGCTACTGACACACAGAAACACATGTACATTCAGAGCAGGACATACAGGCGCACACAGATTACCACATACTATACACTGTAAGGCCACACACAAACGCTGGGGAGTATTCTCGGTCTCTGTCAGACACAGCAGCACCAAGATGATTTTTGTAACTTCTTGGTCAGAATCACGGAGGTGGAAACGTCTCCACCTTTTTAGAAAGTTGTTAAGTTGTTGCAAAGTTTTCTGCCTGACAAGCTGGCACGCTCTCAAAGAGCTCGGCTGAGCCTTCCAAGGCTGTCTGCTTTGAGACAAACACAACAGACCTCAGCCTTTTGGGCCGAGGCCAGACAGCTTTTGCTCCATCATTATAACCTGTCTCCCGTCTGTAATCCAGATATGAGCGATGGCCCGGCCAGAGCTTGGACCAACAGCAGAACCCCTGATCTCTGACTCTATCCCCGCCACACCGCACAATCTAATTCGCTACGGGAAGCCATTTTCTGAAACAATTTTCCTGCCCTAGTTTGATCAAAATAGCTCATCTCCTGGAAAGCAGACAAGACAATGGTTAGGAGATGCCTGAGGTTGTGCATGGTGTGAGGCAGCGCGGTCAAGAACAGCCCTGACAGATAATCTTTGCGGAAAGAAAGGAGCAGAAAGTCCCCTGAGGTCTTTGCCTACCACAGCGGCATCTTGGGCAGAAGTGAAACGGACAAAAAATGCAGCCACAGCAGTGATGCTTTTGAGCTCCTACTAGGAAATCCTCCTCTGCGACTGGTCCGATGGGAGCAGGCATTATTCATGCTGTAGCAACATGGATCACATTACAGTGCACATCGGCCTTGTCCCGCCGATAACCATCCGTCTTCTGACCTGCTTTAACCCCGCTATTCCCAGCTGGCCAATAAAAAACTTCTTGTATTCAAAATCCAGGGCAGGATAGCCGATGGAGAGGGGCATCTGGCTGAAGAGTTAAACACATGGGCGTGGGTACGGAATGGGAAGAGGGTGGAGAAAAGTGCAGCGGAGAGAATGAAATGACATCCTCAAAGGCAGTTAAGGGGATTAATATTTATGGTGTGTAAGTTTGTCTCGGGGAGAGTCATTTTGAAACGAGCAGAAAAAGCTTGCCCGCGGTTTTAGATCCCACTGATGTTTTATTTGGGCGACTATCTGCATCTTGCTTAACTCAAGCCCAGTTGGCTGATGGGATAAGATTTTCTTATCTGTGTGCAGAAATACCCTGCTGTGTCCCAGTGGAGGAGCCAGCTTTGGGAAATGTGTCTCCACTCCTCTTCTTTTGCAATTAAAGGAGTGTGCTTATTCTCTTTACCGCGAGAAGAAGATTGATTCAACTTTCAACGTTTCTTTATGTGGCAACTTTACATTTGTTTAGGTTGAATTTCTCTCTTGTCACTACGCAGTGTCTATGCTCAGGTACAGTTTAGGCACAGAGACCACTTGGTTAGGGTGGTCTCTGTGGTAATACCACGGGTTGGCTTTAAATACCTGTTTTGTCACCACGCTCACCGATGGAGATGGTCCGACTTCGCGTGAGAAATAGCCGGCGTTGGTCATCGCAAAAATATCTGCGTTTCTGACTCAACCTGCAGTTGGCTGTTTGTCAGCCTTGATGGCTGTTAATAACTTCCACCACCGTCCCCACATCCTGATGTGAAATTTTGCTAATAAGCATATAATGAGAACGTGATATGCCACGTTTGCTACAAATGTCAACCTCGGACATATCTGTGGTTTGAAGAAACATCAACTGCTAACATATCCTGTTGCCTGGGCTCAATGACCTACTGTAAAACTGAGACTTGTCTTCACACCGTTTTTGTGCAGACTAAAAGAATGAGATATATCATGTAATTCACAAAGCTTTAGAGGTGCTGGTAGCCGGAGCCACTACTCTGACCTTCACAGCGGCTCTTAAGAAACCTATAGGTGGCAATTTGGAGATGACGTCCATGTTTTATGCAGTCAGCGCTTAAAATAGAGCCAGGCAAGCAGCTCTTCCTTGTTTCCTGTCTTTTTGCGAGGCTAAGCTCCCCGCCCCAGCTACAACCCACTACACAGACAGAAAACTAACTCTCGGCAAGAATCCAACAAGTGCATTTCTCAAACTTTAGATCTATTCTTTTAAGACGACTAAGACAGCATCATCCCTGCGCGCATTCTCTCATTGACCTAATGTTTTCTCTCTCCCCAGGGACCTCAAACACAACTTAATCAGCACCATCATGCCTGGAGCCTTCCAAGGCCTGTCTGAGCTTCGGAAACTGTAAGTAGACATTAACATGATCCACATTCCATTTGGTTCAGAGCAGCAAACATATTAACGGAAATCATAAGTGCAGGCATGGAAATTCTGCATTCACTTGTTTGGTATGAGACAAATCGAGGAGTCGATACGCGCAGCATCGCTCGCCAGCTTCACAGTAGTTGTGGAGAGACACAGGCGCGCACGTACCCTCAAGTCTATCTTAAGCCGATTCTGTTTTGGCTGCTCATGCTTTAAATTGGGTCAGTAACACTTGGGTAAGGCCTCCTTAACCAAGTGCTACCGCTGATCCTTGTGGGGGCCATGCAATGTCATGTCTAGTGCCCACGATCCACCACTGTGGAAACCTCAGGGCCTCCTCACACGGCATTGGATGTGACAAGGCGTCTGTTTGCAGCCACTCGCTGCTCAGTCACTGTGCTTTAAGACACCGAGGTCTGGTTGCGGCGTGGGTCGGAGCTGATCGTCTGTGCTGCGCCGCGTGACTCCCCTTCCCTCCTCCCCCTACTTGTGTTTTCCCTGCAAGGTCTGGGGCTTCTCAAAACAAACAGGGGGAGATAAACACATGCTCTGGACAGCTCTCTGCTGGGTAGTGTCAGAGGTGCAACAGAGCAGATCCCTCTCTGACTGTGGCTATACATCACACTCAGAGGTGGACGGGAGAACAGGGGCCCTGCTTTTACCCCATCGGTGATAAACCTTCGTTGGGGTCCAACAGAGACGAGATAAGGGAAAGTGGCAGGGACTGTGGGCATGTTTGTTTAGATGGTGAGCTTTCTAAGTCCTCTAGCTACACAATACAAGAGGCAAGAAGACAAAGAAAGACTTTTATCATTATTTGTTTAATCATGAATGGGACCTGGAAGGGTTCTGCTCAGTTTCACTTGTATGCTGAGTATGTAGTGTTGGATCTGATATCACTAAAACAACACGAGTGTACCCAGAGTCAGGATATTACGATCTGTGGCTGAGTGACTAAGACGAGTAACATTTCTTTGTCTTTTCACACTTTCAGCGACCTTTCCAACAACCGCATTGGCTGCCTGACTGCCGACATGTTCCAGGGATTGACCAATCTCACTAAACTGTAAGCGACGGATTAACCAGTTCCAGTAATGATATTGCTCTTGATGAGTTGTTGAGTTCACTTTTTCATACATGACTTCTGCTAGGATCCTCTCTGGCAACATCATATCGACCTTGGATCCAGGGGTGTTTCAGGAGCTGCCGTCCCTTAAGCTAGTGTGAGTATTAGACGCCGTCGGCGCCAACACATTCACTCTCACAGCAAATCACTTCATATCTGAATAAAACAGTAAATATCGCAGATAAAGATAACATTTATTCTTTCAATTTGAATTTATTTCGCCCATGGCTTGCGCACAAGTTTGTAGAATGGCCGCAGAAAACCTCAAATAAACAATGAAGATGTATTCGCCATGAATTTATTTTGATTTGTATATTTTCTTTATCTCAGTCTTATTTGCAGATGAAAAACATAGTTGAGCTAATGCTGCCATAAATCAGATGATAATCTTCTCTGCAAACATTTCAAATGTGAACAAATACTTGCTTCTTCATGCAGCACTGCCAGTTCTTGCAGTACTATTGGTGACAGGCAATTCATTGCAGAGTGAAATCAGTCTTTAACATGTGACAGATAGAGTGTCGGGGTGGCTGTAATTCAACTTCACCATTTTTTTGCGATTAAGATTTGTATTTTTCCAACACTGGAGGTTAGCTTGAGGATGACAGCAAAACATCAGCCTTTACATACAGTTGATATACTTGACACTGGTAATTTTAACCATGTTAGCTGATACATTTCCACGGTGATGTCACTCAGTGGCAAAGTTGCATTGTGGGTAATGTAGGCGCCAGGTTTAGACAAGGAAGAAGAATACCTGGAATAAAAAAGCAATGTCTCTGGTTTTGCTCTATCGATCTCGTGATTAATTTTTTAATTGTCATTACAAAAGTCCAACAGTGTTAACATAAGATACGATAAGATTGTGCTTACATTACCCACAATTCAGCTCAGCCAATGAGTGACATCACTGGAGAATATTTATCAGATTACATGCTACTTCCTCTGGAGCCACAAAAGGTGTTATACTATTTTTTCACATATGCAGTAGTACTCTGCAAGACTTCAATAAGATAATAAAACCCTTTAATGTGTCAAAATGGTGTAGTCACCCTTTAACAAATATGCATCAAGCCAAGTATTTTTTGTCGTGTACATCTATGATATGTTGATCCTATAATGAGATATCACTGTATCTGAGCCATGCAGATTAAAAAAGTGAAAACGTTCTCACACCTCTCTCTCCAGAAACTTCAACTCGGACTACCTGACATGTGACTGCGGGTTGCGTTGGGTCCCGGGCTTCTTTCGCGGCAGCTCAGCCCGGTTGGGGGACGAAACCCTGTGTGCCTACCCCAGGAGCCTGAAGGGAAAGCCCCTGCGTGGACTGAGGGAAAGCCAGCTGAGCTGTGGTGAGAGCCTGGCTAGAATGAGACATATGAATGAGGCGGTTCACCGCTTTGTTGCAGAGAACATTGGCTTGGGGATGACAATGACAGTGCACTCATAGCAGTGCTCGAGCTCATCCCAGAACTTCTAAGAATTAGCAGACCAAAAGGGTGGAAAGAGACGCATCCCACCAGCTCAGCAGGGACATATTTCTAAAAGTATCAGTGAGATGTGTTGACAACTAATCCTGTGGGTTTTATTTACGAATTGCCACTGCCTGCATCCAATCTGCTCTAGAACAGCAGACTCATAATAGCTTCTGTGGAAACATTTAGCTGAGGTTTGGTAATGAGAGAGCAGCAGGAATAATTTAGAGTGATGTCTTGACGGTCACATCTGCATCTTTTCCCACCGTGTTGCTCAGACGGCCCTCTGGAGCTGCACACCCTGTCGCTGCTGCCGTCCCAGCGGCAGGTGGTCTTCAAAGGCGACCGGCTGCCCTTCCACTGCACCGCCGCCTTGGTGGACAAGATCACCACTTTGCACTGGCGTCACAATGGTCGGCTGGTGACCTCCGACCCAGAGATGGGCGTCCAGCTGGAGAACAGTGTGCTGCATGACTGCACCTTCATCACCAGGTACAGAAACTTAAATCACAATCTGACCGCCCCCTGAAGATGCCGTCTATACAAACATGTGTTTGTTCTTACCTTGAATTGATTCATTTGAAAAAGAAATATTTAACAAGTTATGACATTCATTGCAATTTGTGGTGGCAGTGTGTCATGACGAGAAGTCTCTACCCTCTCTATCCAGTGAGCTGATACTATTCAACGTACATGTGGAGGCCAGGGGAGAGTGGGAGTGTGTGGTTTCTACTGGGCGGGGTAATACATCTCGCAGTGTTGAAATACTGGTGCTGGAGAACAGTGCCTCCTTCTGTCCAGAGGATAAAGTTGTCAACAACCGTGGGGAGTTCAGGTTAGTTACAGCTGCAATGATATTTATAGTACAACTTATGATTCGGCGTTCTCATTCTCCTCTGGCTTTAATCCCCAGGTGGCCCAGAACCTTGGCAGGCATCACCTCGCATCAGTACTGCCTGCAGCTGCGTTACCCCTCCCTGTCTGTGGAAGGAGGTATTGAGCAGAAAAAAGCTTCCCGACAGTGTGACAGTTATGGAAAGTGGAAGGAAGGTGATTATTCAGACTGTCACTACACCAATGGCATCACCCGTGTCCTGCATACCTTCATCCTGGTCAGTACTGCTGTCAGAGAAAAAAGGTTTACTCCAACGTACGGTTCCTGTTCCGCAGACTTACTGTTATGTTTTCGCTCCTGCCTCACAGAGGCCCATCAATGCGTCCAATGCTGTCACCCTGGCACATCAGGTGCGCACGTACACCCTGGAGGCTGCAGGCTTCACCGACTCTGTGGATGTGTTGTATGTGGCACAACTGATGGAGAAGTTCGTGGAATATGTCAGACAGCTGCGGGAGGTGAGCAAGATTGATGTGCGTTGTTTAAAGTTTGTAATGCTGTCTCCTAGCGCACCTATCCTTTCACTGTAAAATGTGTGGTGTGTGTGTGTGTGTGTGTGTTTGTTTGTTCCAGCTGTCAGAGGTGTTGGTGGAGATGGGGAGTAACCTGATGCAGGTGGACGATCAGATACTCACTCTTGCCCAGAGAGAGAAGAGAGCCTGCAGCTTGATAGTCTACTCTCTGGAGATGTTGGCCTGGCCTCAGCTACACAGCCATGCTCAGGACTTCTCCATGGTATGCTTTCATTGTTATTGGCTTTTCTTTAAAGAGCGAGTAGAGCTTTTAGAGAATCTCATTTATACACTTATTGTTGATTGAGATTTCAGGAAATACATGTACGTGAAATTAGGGAGTAATATCATATCCGAATACGACAAAACATGGAGTGTTGTTTTGATTGCACAAATAGAAAATTAACTTAGCACACCTTATTCACTCATCTATTTATTCAGTGTTTATTTATACTCGAGGATCAATATGAAAAGAGAAAAGGAAAAAACAAGAGATACAGTAGAGTGTCGTGATAAGGTGGACCCAAAATGCAGTAGTCTGCAGGCGAGCACGTCAATTGCAGAACTTCATCGCAGGAACAAACAACTATTACGTGAGGCGAACACGGCAGATGACTCGAGAAAGACTGAACTTAAAGACAAACTAAACTAATGTGGGGATGACCGGAGGAACCAAGAGAGCAGGGAAGGAGCTGATAGGCTGGGAAGCACACTGGAAACATCGCCATGCTATTTAGACCGATGCAAGACGGGTGTGGTGGGAAAATCAGGCTGGTGAGGAGCAAAAGAGAAAGAGGACGGAGACAGAGCACAAGAAACCACGAAAACACATAAAACACATAAATCAAAAATAAAATGAAAAGATGACATATACTGATAAATGAAAGGCAGTCCCATAATAGGCCAGTAGAAAGCCATTAAAAACTTTTGGATTATAATTTGATAGATCAATGAAGATACTTAAAATGTAAAATACATTCTGTGTAAACCCCAAACATTGCAACTGTGGTAGCTATAGATAAAACAATTAAAATAATACAAATTTAAAATTAAAATACAGCTGTATTAAACAGTTATGCTTGAAATAATTAGATAAATAATATTGATATTTCCGCGTTTGTGGAGTTTTGCACATAACTTACATTATGTCAAGTGTTTCCAGTCATGTTCAAACGAGAGAAATCCACTAGTTTGAATGCGAGACAATTATCCGGGTGACTGATGAACAATTGATAAACTTTATCGTTTCAATTTTTGGATACGTACAGGTCTCCAGGAACATTGTGATGGAGGCCCACTTAATCCGACCCGCCCATTTCACGGGCATAACCTGCACTGCATATCAGCGTCGTGAGCTCTCGCCGGTCAGCCAGGGGATGGACATGGCGGAGTCCACGATTGAGCAGCAGCTTCGTTTTCGCTGCAGCACCGGCTCCCACAACACATCCCTCAACAATTTTCCCTTAAAGGTGAGGCATGAGCACGCCTCAATGGGTCTATTACAGACTGCGCCATCAGTAACCTGTTGTACCTGTATTCAAGGTGTACTTTACATTTGTGTTTGTCTTGTTTTTTTCTCTAGAATTCAGTAGCCATGGCCTCCGTGACTCTCCCAGCCACTCTCTTTCCTCCTGATGCTCCTGCAGACTGTAAGCTGCAGTTTGTAGCTTTCAGAACCGGCAGCTTTTTCCCTCTGGCTGGGAACTCGAGCAACAATGGGGAACACTCTCGTCGACGTAGCGTCAACACACCTGTCATCTTTGTCGGCCTAGGTGAGGAACCACTGAAAGAGACGGAGCGTCCTAAAATGTTGTTAGAAAGAAACTCTCTGGGACTCTTTCATTCTTTTCCCTGTCAGGATCAAACAACCACCTGATGTTTTGTGTGGATTTTCTCCACCGTAGCGTTTGCAGATTTGTCATTTGTGCTGCACAAAAAGAAGTCTTTATCTGAGCCGCTGGAGCTGACAAACCACAAAGCACGTTTTTTATTCTTCTCACCCTTACAATTTTTGTAATACCTTTAAGTCTTTCCACGCACACAAAGGGCACAGCGAGTCCCAGTCTCCGAGGGTTATTGAGTCACCCGGAGAATGGTAAAAACTCAGTATGAAAGAGCATGAGTCAGGTTTAGAAAAACAAAGAATAGAGATCACAAAATGACTCATTCGACAATTCAGACGTAATCATCAGCTTTAATTTCAGTATACAATAAGCGTTCCAGCCATCAGTACGGTTTTGCATTGGTAAAATCCATCCTTTCTTTGGCAGACGGCTGCAGCATGTGGAACCACTCGGAGCCCATCTGGGTTTCCCTGCGCCACTTGTCCCCTGGTTCGGATGCTGTGGCAGCCCAGTGGAGCCTGAAGGCACTGGAGAGACAGGGAAGCTGGAGCCAGGAAGGCTGTCAGCTGGTCCACAGTGACAGCAGCACGTCCACGATGCGCTGCTCTCTGCTCAGCAACTATGCTGTGCTGCAGGTAAGACAGCCTTCAGCTTTTATCATTCATCCAGGTTCACCAGGCTGAATGAGACTTTCATTTGTGTGTGTGATTTCTCTGCAGGAGGTGCCCGACTTCCCCAACCCAGCACCCATCTCTGTGAGGGTGCTCCACCCTGTGGTCTATGCCTGCACTGCAGTGCTCCTCCTCTGCCTCTTCACCATCATCATCACACACATACTCCACCACAGGTACTGCAGTGTGTGTGTGTGTGTGTGTGTGTATGTGTGTGTGTGCATAAACAGACTTCTCGCTGCTATTTGTTAATTGTTTTGTCTCCTCATTTATGTATTCTGCTCCCCTACAGTTCTATTTACATATCAAGAAAAAGCTGGCACACGTTACTCAACACCTGCTTCCACATCGCCATGACATCAGCCATCTATGCAGGAGGGATAAGCCTGACCAGCTACCCGGTGGTTTGTCAAGCAGTAAGTCCTGATTCAACACAGTCTCCTCATTTTGATTTGTCGCGCGCAAGCCCGTTGTCTTATCTGACTGTGACATGTGACAGGTTGGCATCGTCCTGCACTACTCCTCGCTGTCCACCCTGTTGTGGATCGGAGTCAGCGCCAGGGTCATCTACAAAGAGGCTGTGTGGAGAATGCCACGGCAGCCGGACGGAGAGTCTCCTGCTCCACCTACTCAGCGACCTATGCTCAGGTCAGCGAAGCGAGCCTCACCCTCACCTTCTTCCCGTGCTTTGAGATTGGTGTTCGCGATCAGTACGATTTATGTTTTGAGACAGATGCAGGAGTTCTGGTGCACGGCCACCCAGACTGTGGCCCATCAAAGTGGGTCATTGTGTTCCTGAACCAAAGTCCCTCTGTTCGTAAGGAAACCTTGCATTACAGAGTGCCGCTGAAAGGCACGAAAAAGCAATAAGTCAATATGAATTCAGAGTGGGGGAGGGGAGGAATGTATGAAACCAACATAACAGAAGCAGAGGGGGTCAAAATAAATCAGAGCAGGGTGATTCGGGGGGGGGGGGGGGGGGGGTGCAATGTCTTTCCAAATATTCCCTTCTGTTTCTCCTCTCCCTGCCCCTGTGATCCCGAAGCTGCCATCATACACTGACCTCACTGGCCCCTTTGTAGCCCACTCGGCCACCATCATCATACGACAATAAATCACAGGCTTCTGGAGCCCTTACTGACCCTTGTGTCAGTCTGCACACTAAAGGAGTGAAGGATCACGCAGCTCCGTTCAGATTATAGAGGGGCAGAGAAACATAAAAATACAAAAAGAAAATGACACGGACATGCACACTTTAAAAACATCGTCGCAGCCGAAGGTCGTACAAGAACTGCTCTTCATCTCTCACACTGAAGCTGGGACCTTGTGTTTGATGTGTTTTTTTTTTCACTTTTATTCCAGGTTCTATTTGATAGCTGGAGGCGTCCCTCTTATCATTTGCGGGATCACCGCGGCTGTCAATGTCAACAACTACGGAGACAACAGCCCTTAGTGAGTACTTTCCTTCTCATCTTTGACTTATTTCACTCCTGACATTGTGTTATTTTGTTTGGTGCTAAAGTGCAATTCTGTGGGAGATGCTGAATGCACAGACGTGTCCTTGTTGTGCACTGACCTTTTCCGACTTCTTTTCTGACTCTTGCAGCTGCTGGCTGGTTTGGCGCCCCAGTCTGGGGTCTTTCTTTGTTCCGGCTGGCCTCGTGGTGCTGGTGACCTGGATCTATTTCCTGTGCACTGTGTTTCGCCTGAGGCACCGTCAGGCCAAAGAATGCACCGGAACCACCCTGTCCTCTCCTGTGACTGAGAGCCAGCCTGCATTGGCAGGAAGCACCAGCCTCCTCTCCACAGACTCAGTGGTGGGGCCTATAAACCCTGTTGTGGTGCCAGAGGACCAGTATTCACTGAAGACACAATTCTTGGTGCTGGTGGCAACCCACTTCCTGTTTGTGGTGTTGTGGTGTTGTGGAGCCATGGCGATGTGGCTGACAGGGCACACTAGCTTGTTGTTTAGCTGTCTCTATGGGATGGCTGCTATAGTTTTGGGTGTGTTTCTGGTGGTGCACCACTGCTTCCGCCGTCTGGATGTGCAGGCTTCGTGGCTGTCTTGTTGCCCAGGCTATCGTCGCTCCCATCCGATGTCCACATACACACACACCTGCACTACGGGAAGCGGGGTGCAGACCTCTGAGCAGGGATCACAACTTTTCATCAACTGCCATCCACCCGGTGACTCGCACAACTCCTCATCAGCTCGCTCATCATCCACGCCAAGTGGAATCAGCAGCGTGGGCCCCGGGCCATGCAAGCTCACCAATCTGCTGCAGGTGGCACAAGAGAATTCTAACAACACTTCACGTGCCCCTGCAGGCAACAACACCAGCACTAGTACTGACAACGTCACCAAGCCAACAAACAATATTCTGCCCACCATTAACTCTGCAGCCCCAGTGCATCCCCAGAGGAGGAAGGTGAGTAGCAGAACTAAACAAGGTAGCAGTCAGTATCACCATCGAGGCGAGGGCCGGGGTCACTATCGTCTCAAAGCTCTAAGGACTGCTGGTGGTGGGGGTAGCCTGGGAGCTTTAGGACCCCCTGGTTCAGAAAACCTCAGTGCTTCACATGCCGTTTACAAACAGGCCACGAGCGAGAACGGCAGCATCCACCACAGCCTTTCAGAGAACCAAGCCAGCCCGCTGACCAATGGGAAGCGCATTGGAGAGTCAGTGGCAACCAGCCCCTCAGAGGGAAGTGACGGTGGCAGCAGCGGGAGCCGCAAACCCTTCCCCCTGCTGCCCACCATGGCCAGCAGAGCGGCCATGCACGGCGCTCAGAGACGATGTGCCAGCAGAGACAATTTGAAACTGGCGGCAGCTGCGGAGCGAGACACTAAGCGCTGCTCGTACCCTTCGAACAGCGTCACCACCACTGTGCCAGGGGCTGCTGCTCCAAACGGCACCCTGAAAAAATCGGTGCTCGAGCTGGAGCAGGACATGAGTGGCACGGACCAATCACAGAGCTCCGTTGGAATGAAGAGCGGTCTGTGGAAAAGTGAAACCACAGTGTAACCTATACTTACATGTGAACTCCTATGCATGACCTTAATGGACTCTTAAATGATCGGGTTATGTTTTAATGGTCTCTTGATTATAATAATTAAATAATTTAAGACATAAAATGAGGAAGGCATCCAGGACCCTAAACTGGTACTTTTGCCTCCGTAGCATTGTAAGAGTTTGCTGTGAAATGGTAAAAAAAAATAATGAGGCAGGTTTTTTTATTGTCATTTTCAAACGTAAGATACTCACTTGTTTTATTCATTTCACAAAAAAATGTACAAGATATCTCTGAAGTTGGCATGTGATGTTGATTTTGGATGTCAAATGAAAGCTTTACTGTTTTAGTTGTGATTTTTCTATGCATATCAACTATAGCATGAAATGGAATGCAAGACGATCCATTCCCAAAGTACAGCTATACGCATTTAATCTGTGGAAAACATTTCACCCCTATGTTTGCTTCACGTAATTGTTTGCGTGTGCTCATGTATGCTTTCGAATGTTCTGTGTGTGTGCGTGCGTGCGTGCGTGTGTTTGTGTGTGTGTGTGTGTGTGTGTGTGTGTGTGTGTGTTTGTGTGAATGTGGCTGTACAGAATCTCAGAGTGAATTAAAAAAGCTATGCGAGACTTTTGAATATAAGATGAAAATGTCTCATTTTTGTTTCTGTGTAGTCTCATCAGAACCCAGAAAGGAAAGGGGGGAATTCATTTCTTCCTTTCTCTCACCCGGACTTGGTTCAATTTTCAGTCGAATGCAGAAATGATCGTCCTCTCCCGGGTGGCGGGGAACCCTCCCTGTTGATGTCAGGGATTAGAAATGTGTTAACCTCGCCAGGCACGTGCACACATAAGGCCCGAGGGGTGCTTGAGCCCCTGCCCTTTTTGCCTCGTATTATAAAGTGCCCTTTTTGTGTGTGTTTTTAAATGAATAAATACATTCCTGTTGTGCATAGGGATGTGAAATAAACGACGGTATAAAAACGCCACCGTACGGTTATCTACTGTACGTATTTCGTACGTATTATGGTGTTTTGTGAGTGTGTTGAGCCTATAAAGCCGCTTCTCTGTCCGCAGCGGCTCCATTATGTCTCTGAGAGAGAGAGAGAGAACTCCACCACGCACATAGATGAGACGTGACAGTGGAGCGATTTGAACCTTTGTGAGTTATAAATCCATGAACATAACTTCCTTGTGGGGGCTAACAAGTCGCCTTCCACTTATTCAACGTGCTTAAATATGAGACATTTCAGAAGAGTGTCCATTTATGCTTGTTAAGCAAACTGCTTGTTAATGAGAGATAAGAATAATCAAATATGACAGCTGTCTGTGTCGGCTGTTTATCTTGCCTCCAATCTTAAACTTCTTCCAGATATTGGGTTTACTGCGACTTTGCTGTTGTAAACATTGCTGTTCATATAACAGTCACAGTAGTCATTTCTTGGGTCTGTCACATTTTTAGATGTGTAGCCTGTATTTCTAGTTTGCACTTGCCCTCCGATAAATAGCCAAATAATAAAACCAGCGTTGTATTGCTTTTTAAGAACCGCAGCTGAATTGCATGTCTTCCAAACCTCAGTATTATGATAATGTGAATAAAATCATGTTGACAATACTTTATTCACACAAAAGAAATGGCAATTGCGTATCACTCACAGCTACACAGGATACACAGCTAAGTAGTTAGCTTTCTATAAATACTTTTTTTAAATTAATTTTACATTAATTCATCTACATATTATGTCATGAAGGCCTGAAAAAATGGGCACATACTGCCCTTTCCTGACTTTGAGCCCCTGCCCCTCTATAATCATGTGCACGTCCCTGAACCTCGCAAATCAGGCAAATCTCATTGGATTTATGAATTACTCATCCAATCCATGCTGACTGAACAGCAAACCTTCTTCTCAGTGCAATTTTAGAAGTGTTTTAAACATTCCTCATACTCATCAGGGGCCTGACAAAGAACATCACTGCGGGCAGATTGTAAGCTTTTTGAATTAATTCAGTCAGAATGTTGCCTTCACATGTGAGGGGATTTACAAAAGGCCTAAACTGGACTTCTGTTTGTTTATTAATTTTTTTTTTTTTAACAATTTTATTCAGGAAATTTCATTTACAGGAAACTATGCAGCACATTGTCACTGCTTTTCGCCGTTCTTTGGGAGGAAGTCGTCATTAAATACAGACAATCACATACTGTATATGGCTACTTTCCTGTGTTTTGATACGGCCAGTCTGTCGTGAATACTATTTGATAATCTGTGTGCTTTTGGATCAGCCCCCAGCAGGATGCATTCAGGATGTGAAATATGAAAAAATGATCATCTACTCCATGTGAACCTCTCATTGAGAACAAGTATAAGCATGAAGACACGCTTGTTCATTATTCAGTATGAATCTCAATGTCATCATGTTCAGGTGTTTCATACATCAGGTGCAGATACTGTTATCTGTGTTAATATTGGCTGTGGCATGATCTAATCTTGTAATCAGTAAACGTAGTAGAATGCATGCATGATTGACCAAATGTCTTTTTTTCAGACACTTTTTGACAAAACATAATAACCTTGCTGATGAAGGATAGAGCAACTTTGGAAAGATTTTTCAATAATTAACCTTTTTTCATTTGTTTATCAATGAATGTTAAATTCTGCTGAACGCCCCAGCCTTCTTCACTTACTGAAACCGTCTGTAGTGACGTGTACTCTGTATTGAATATTACACACCCTCTAAAAACCCATGAAGATGTGGTGATATGAAAGATTTTGTTCTTGACTTCTTGCCTTAAGTCAATTATGTCTCAATCCTCATGATGAAAGGCCCGTGGTCATTTCAAGCTCCAGGTACGATGATGTCAGTGAAAGATGAACAACAGAGTGACTTCATCCTGCTTTGTTCTGGATGACTCACATTGTATTACTTCACCTGAACATACTGTTCCTTGAGCTTCCTCAAATAAGTAATACTATCATCTTATCGGTTTTGTTGTGCCAAAACAGCTTTGTTGATAAGAATAGATTTCCACTTAGCCTACCTTATTTGCCTATTATGATCAAATTACCTTCAATCTTTACTTCACTTATACATTTGTCAACAAAACTTCTGAAATAAACGCTGACATAAAAAAAATACTGAGAAAAATACTGTGCCTTGATATTTTTTTTTTATTCTGTAAATTCCAGAATAAGATCACTGTACTCAGTTCAGTATAAGTCCTTGTCCCATTTAACTCCTCTATGTCTTTAGCGAGGGTAAACTGACTCACGATCAGTGTCTGACGGCGATTCTTAACGGTCCACTATAGTCCAACGCCCCCCTAAACCACCGTCCAATCACTGACGGGCTCCAAAAAACTGACGGAAATATCAGCCAATCAGGCGGCAGTTTGTAGAGTATGGGTGGGAACTCCTAACATCAGGGAAGTGAGCTGTTTTACTTGGGGAACTGTTTTCATGGTATCTTCTTAAAGGAATTACTCGCATCGCAGTGATGTCCTGGGTGGGTTACTCAGGCTAGTACCCGCTCAAAGTTGGTCAACCGAGTTAGCTTAACTTCAGTGTTATTAGAAGTTTAATTACTACGTGACGGAGAGAAAAAAGAGAAGTATTACGACACGAAACTGAGCTTCCTGAACTGAGGTGAAGCTAGGTAACAAAACCTCCAACCGCAGAGGACGCCGAAGGTGAAAAAGGGAGTTCAGGAAGAGGTTGACCAAGTTCCCGACGAAGTGAGCTATTTATAACACGATTCGGATTAAGTAAAGCTGAACGGATTTCGCGATGTCTCTGGCCGACCAGAGCCAGCAGTGGTTCCCGACGAGTGTCCAGGTAACGGTGCATCAGGCTCGGAGCCTGCGGGTGAAGGGCAAGAATGGCACCAACGACGCCTACGCCATCATCCAGGTGGCCAAAGACAAGTTTTCTACCTCCGTGGCCGAGAAAAGTATCGCTCCGGTGTGGAAAGAAGAGGCTTCGTTTGAACTGCCACTCTTCCACCCGGGAAACGCTGAGCGCTGCACGCTGTATATCATAGTAATGCACCGAGCTCAGGTGGGACTCGACAAGTTCTTGGGTCAGGCTGTGGTGAACCTCCTGGATCTACACGACAACAAGACTCGCAAAAAGTCAGAGTAAGTGGCTGCTGTGATGTGGACCTAACCCGTTTCATGTTCACTCTTCACACAACATCTGTATTGGGTGTTTTCCCAGGGTGTTAGGTTGTTTGTAGTAGTTAAGAGTAGTTTCTTCTTCTTCTTCTTCTGTTGTAAGTTGTAGCTCAGCCTTCATCTTAATTCCAGAATGTTTACAGTGCAGCAACACCCCATGAGGTCTCCATCAACTCTACAGAACTAAAGCAATCCATTCAAATAAACAGTCCAATACCAACAACTATCATGTTTGACTCTAGGCAACATCATAACACTTAAAAGCATGGTTGAGCTGTAGTCTGCAAAAAAATAGGTCAGTGAACAACCATTAAGTTTCCCTGGGGCCCCCCATCTCCCTGGGTGTGATTGGCTGTTATAATCAATACAGAATTAATATTACAGCCTGTCTCTACAGCTAGTTAGCCCTGAGTGATTATTGCAAAGCAGACCTTAAAGGACCCCTGACAACAATTGGGGCCAAACTGACATGGTAAATGCATATTTGAATTGTTGGGATATGTCAGCCCTTACAGACCTATGTCGTTTGGGAAAAAAATAAAATCAGGTAACATTTCCAATATTGATAAGGTAGTAAAACATACACAAATATTTATTTGAAGTATTTCTTTAAATAAGCCATCATCAGTGGGGAAAATGGTCCCCAGAACTGTGTTAGAAGCCAAACGGGTGGTTTCTTATATGGGTCCCGCAAATATAAACAAAGTAAAATAAATGTATATGAAAATAAAAATCAAGCAATGCAGTATTTTGGCTTCAGACTAATGTCTGACCTAAACCTACATAGTACATCATAAAGAAGCATTAAGGAAACTGAAACTGGTAGTCCAATGATGATTTGGTGATTTGGACCCAATATATGAAATATTTTACAACCTGTTTTACACAAGCAGGGGATATTTTTAGTAATTAACCTGAGACATCAGTCTTTGGATTTGCATCAATAAAACTCCATTTATACTTTGCACATTATAGCTGTTCTCAAGCTGCCCTTTGTCTAAGCTTTCTACATATATTTATATTTAAACAGTGTCTCTGATCATTTGAGAGCATTCCTTGGTTTGCTTGTATGCATAAACTGTGAAACCTACCAATGAATTATGCATCCATCCTTGATCTCTGGTTTCAGAGACAAATAGAAACACAAATGATTTCACAACACCTTTCGCTTATATATTCTGCAAACACAAGACCTTTAAACAGGCAACACAATTTAAAAAAAAAGCTAGATATTGCCCTTAAAATGTCAAAACATAGTGATGGACCCTCTTGTCCCCTCCCCCCTCTTATCAGTGTCTGAGAGGAAAAGCAGAAACTACTGTATGGTGATGGTGGCAAAACAGTCCTAGATTATTCTTATCTCAGTACTTCCCTCTGTCTTCTCCGTCTGTGTTGGACAAACCCTGACGTTTGGCTTTTACTTCATACCGTGGTGTGAACTGTCTCTTCCATGGAGGCCTAAGTGGAAAAATAATTTTCACAGGCTGCTGCTATTACTGTAAAATTCTCCAGGCCTATTTACTAACAAACAATACATCCGCTCACACCCAGAGACGTTAAATGAGTCAGGATGACATGTTTGCTTTGACACTGCATGGGTGTAACGTGGGTGTAACAGGAACCAAAATAAAATGTTGCGCTAGCGTTGAATTGGGATGTACATGCACTCCCTGTTATGTAAGAGAGGTTTTAAAATAGACTCTGTCAACTTTTGGTAACAGCGGTAAAACTTTCCAAGTGCGAGTTTTAATATCGATATGACCTTTGATAAAGTGAGGTGTTGGTTATGAGTTCTTCGTAATCACTCAACCAAGGCCAGCCTGGATACAGCGCCAGCATGACCTCATTCACTTGATTATTGTACCGTCATATCTGAAACTTTATCTTGTGTTTGCTCAGTAGGTTTTTACACTTTCGTGGCAAAGTTCAGTCCTTGCACTTTCCTTTCCAAGTCTGAACTCCTTCAGTCTCCTTCAGCTTGGCTTGCTCCTCCGGTCTCCCTTAAGACCCAGTTATGCAGGCTGGGTATTGAATGTTGCTGTTTTCGCCTGGAAGCGCGCGGTGTTCGATTACCATCCCACTTCTCTATAGTGCTGATACAGGGCGTGACACCGAAGACTTTGTTATTCTGCTGAAATGGAACTCTGCTGTTGCCTCTCAGACAAAACAGTGTAGCCTTTTCAAGCTGAAATGAGGTTATCGGACCTTATATTCGAGTTTGTGCGAGAATATGAGTCACTGTCACATATCAACAGACATTCTAATGAAAAACTAAGTGACTATTTCAATTAAAGGATTGGTTTTATGTTACATTCATGTTGTTATCAGGGCTGCACAATATTTTGAAATAGAATTGAATTTGCAATACGACTAAGGGCTATATCCAAAGAAGCACCAATTCTTTGATAAAGGTATATTATGTGACTTAGTGCTGCAGAGATGCATTTGCCTACAAATCTGGTTCTCCATATGTAAGAAAACATGCTTCTTTGGTGCAGAGCCCCAAAGTGTACACAGGATCATGATTTTAATAGTGTTTTTTGTGAGAATGAAAATTGTGATCGAAAAATTGATGACAATCATACCATGCAGCCCTAGTGTGAGTGGATTTAAAGGGCTTATTTGAGTGCATTTTTTACATTTGCAAATGACTTAAGAATCTGTGATTAAAGTCTAACAGTAATGTCTTGTGTTTGTGGCTGCGACTAACAGTTATTTTACATGTTAATCTGATCTTCAAGCTTATTTCTAAGATTGTAAGAGTACAAGTATTTGTTTGGTCTATAAAATGTCAGAAAATTGTGTAAAATTTCCATTAGTCATTACCCAGTAGTCAGGATTTCCTTGAAAAGGTTTCTGAAAATGTGATGTATAGTCATCAAAAAAAAATTCCCTCTCCATCATCCTCACTTATGACCTGGAGGAAGTGTCTATATCTGCACAGACCCTGCCCTCTCTCTGTATTGTTGCTAATGTTCTGCTGTGTTCCGTGGTGTGGGAATGAGACTCAAAATTCAACTGTCTTTCTCAGAATCACTTCCTTCACTTTAAATGTTGTGTTGAAAAACGGCAAGGGACAAATCTCACACGGTGTGCCTTTAAGCACAACGGGACAAATATAGGGGGAAATGACTTCAACAATCAATCCATTTATGGGAATTGTTCAGTTACAGTATTGGATCAGATCCAGCTGTTGCAGAGCCGGTTCTCCTGAGTCAGGTTCATGTGTTGAGGCACCTTAGCTACAATATTTATTATGTAAACAAAGAAACCAAAAATATCTCCCACACAGATGTATCATGTTTATTCATCCAACATGGGAATCATGGTAAGAGAATTCAAACAAAATGTGATCCTAGAAACTTTTTAAAAACAATGTCTGGTGCTCCCTGATGATCCTTAAAAACCCTTGAAATGCTACTGATGTGTAAAAAATGTATTTTGTAGGAATCTGTATTTCACAGCATTAGTACTTTACTGGCTGAATCCACTCTGGTGACTCACAGGGTAAATACAGCCTCTCCTGTTAATCATTAAACATGAGACCTACAGGAGAACTACCCTCGACAGGTGACAGAGGGAACCTGTCCAGCAGGACCTGTGAGAACGTGCGTCTTTAGTTCTGTGCTAACAGAACATGTACACCCTGCCCGTCTGTTCATAATCACAACAATGCATTGTGTGTGCACAGTCATCTATGGTGTGTTCTCTAATGTAATCCACTTAGACGGGACAACAACCAACAGTCTCTTGATTGGCTTGAGAGCATGATCTCTCAGTCCTTGTGCTTTGGCTTAGTTAGTGATTGTTTGTCTTGACATGCTTGGTTTAGGGTGGGGACTGAGGGATGTTTGAATTAGACTCAGTGTAACTTTCATTACATCACGTTCCTCCCTGCATGTTGGAGAGTGTTTGAGGAATGTTGGGTCACTCCCAGCCTTGTTTCCTGACTGTTATCCTCAGAGGAGCCAGTCTGGATGTCTGCTACAGTGCATGACACTAAACTAAACTGAACTGTAGATATTTGTCTGGTCAATGCCTCACCATGCTTTAGATTTACATTTGGTAATAGATAGTGTTACTATTCCTCAGTTTGTCTCTAACAAGGGTCGAATAAACCTTAGAGCTCACATATTACTCTACAAAGGATCAAAGAGAAATCGCACAGTGACCCCAGTTTTTTTTTTTATGAAATGTTTTTTTTACTTAAACACAACCACTACCAAATCTCTGTGGATTTACAGCCCACTCTGCACATTTGATATCGTAAAAATTGTTCTGTCCCAAACCACAACATTACTTTCAGCTAGAAAGCAAATTGCCACATCGGGCTACATCAGCATCTAAATGTATAAACAAGTAATTGCACCTATGTTCTTTCCTTAATGACCACCATTAAAGACTTGTGCCAACTCTAGATAGGGGGGCAAATGAGGCAGAATCCAGAAAATGTGTAACTGTATGTGACTGTGCAGCATTTCACTGTTCTCCAGTCACAGAGTGGTTAAAGCCCACCCCAGGGTGGTGTCAGTTTTCCTTCCAATTTACTCCACATACCTCAGCACCATCAAGTTTATGATCGCCATGCTGCCACATGATCAGATGTCCCTCTTGGATCCAGTGAATGCTGGATGTGTGGACATGATAAGCAGAATGTTGTCAGGGATGGATTAAGTGTGCAAAAAGTTTTTTTCACAGGTGTTATGAGTAGGAAAACTGACATTTTTGTTAATTTCTCAGGGAAAAATGCACAGGTCATAATGGAAAAAAGCAAATAAAGTTTTACCTTTGAGAGACAAATGTTAAAACAAAAGCTGTCAGCGTTTTGGTATACGAGTTGATCCTGATGTGTATGAAGTGTTTGGGTTGTATAAGGGCATTTTGGATGTTATAATATTTGCTATGCAGAGAGCTGCGTGTCTGTAATGAGAAATGACTGATGATTGTTAGAAACATGAACTCGGTGTGTAATGTGTGTAACAAAAACCAGTAAATGAATCAGTCGGAGGGCTCTGCTGTGTAACAAAAGAGTTCAGAGGGGGAAAGGCTCACCGCCACGGGCACTCCTGTGACAGTATTAGTACATCTAATAATAGCAAGGCTGTAATTATACAAGCAGAACGCATCTGTTAATGGCACTAATCGCCTGTTATGGAATAGTTGTAGAAAGGGCTCTCCAGAACGCTCCAACCTTTCCCTTGCAGACAATAAGTGCTGATCCTGTGCAACAGAAAGGACGTTTGGGGGGGGGGGGGGCTAAACAAAGCTGTAATTGTCAGGCTTTATCTGTGGTTGGCATGGCACTCCCAACAGGAACTGGAACAAGCTGTATGTTAGTTAATGATAACCATGAGTCTCAGGTCAACAAGCATTTAAAGTCAGAGCTGTTAGAGCCCAAGACGTTTCTGTTGGATTTATTTACACTATTGTATTCAGCGTTAACCTCATTTAATAAGCTTAAATGGGCCCATACATGACTTTTTCTTTACATGGCAGTTTTGTAGTGCCAATCCAGCTTTCTGGGTTGTAGTAACACTAATTACACACAATTGTTGATATCACAAAAATGTTGATATCCACAGTGCAAGAGTCTTCATATTGCTCCTTTTGTCCGACCAACAGTGCAACAGTCAAATTGCAGCAAATCCTACCGTTTGATAAGCTGAAACCAAAGAAATGTTTGCATTTTTGCTCAGCAAACAACTGAACAACTAAGCAGTTTAAAATATTTGTTTAATTAATTGTTTAATCCATTAATTGTTTTACCTCGAGTGTGCGTAAGAATTTTAGCACATGGGACTAAATAAACCTGCAGCTAAAGATTAGTTTAATTAATTTCATTGATAAATCAATTCATTGTTTTTTCAGTGAAACACCTAATTAATTAACCTGCCATTAATTAACCTGCCTTTGAGATCATGGCAAGTCAGAAGAAGCGATTGTTTTACTTGCCTGATTGATTCAACTATTGATCAGCGATTTCAATTTTGAGATTATCGTCTCTAAGCAACTAAACAGTTAATCTAAAAATGTAATTTAGCCCAACAGAAGGCTGTATTAGAACCCGTTAATAACCTCTGAGCCTTTGTATCTGATTCATACAATGGCAGTGATTTGTCTTATTCTTCATTTTAATTCATTTAAATCTTCATTGTCTGCAGTCTGCAGTAAGGCTTGATAATACAATGTGTTCAAGTGAAAATGTCTCACCCTATTGCCTTGTTTTTTATTACATTCTTTAAGGGTGAATATGAGGCTAAATGACCTGATTAAATGTGAGTTTATTGTGGTTTAATGATATACAAGCCTATCTTTTATCTTCAGGAAATTCATATGATGCAAAAATTCCACTTTAACCATCTGTTTCATTTTGTCCCTTTTGTTTTTCAGTTGGTTCAAGCTGGTGGACAAGTCTGGAAAAGAGGACAAGGCGCGAGGGGAGGTGCTGCTTGATGTCCAATTTATGAGAAACAACATGTCAGCTAGCATGTTTGACCTTTCTATGCAGGACAAGCCGCGCTCCCGCATCTCCAAGCTGAAGGACAAAGTCCGTGGGAAGAAAAAGGATGGCTTCTCTGACTCTGCCTCAGCTATTGTTCCCTCCGTCAGCCAGGTCCTCACCGACAGCGATGCTGAGCCAGATTCACAGTCGCTCAATCAGTCTCCAGGAGTGAAAAAGAAATCTAAATTCAAAACACTCTTTGCGCCAAAATCAAACTTGCAGCGTAACATCTCGCAGTCCATGTCTACGCTGGGGTCTCTGCCCGAGAAGAATTCATCTCTCAGTGGCAGCCGCTCATCTGGCCTTAATGTTGACTCTCCCGAAGGTAACTTTATGTCTCTCTGCTCAGTGTGTACTGTCTGTTTACTCAGCGCAACGTAAATAAAGGTGCTTTGCATGTCCACAGTGACGTCATGACTCACTATTTCTCCTCCCACAGGTAAGAAGAAATTCAAATTCCTGGGACACAAGCGAACCGGCAGCTCTGACAGCAAGGTGTCTCAGGGTCCTTTCTCCCTACTGGGCCGCTCCAAGCAGAGTAACAGTGACCAGAACAACCTGTGCATCAACGGCAACCACGTGTACACAGAGGAAGAGTCCAAGAGTGGATCCACTCTCAGTTTGAACAGCTCTGGCCAAGGATCTGTGGAAGACATCCACAAACACACATCTGATCCAGATCCCATCAGTGTACCTGTCCCCTCCATACACATAGAGTCAGATAGGGCAATACTGGAGCAACAGCGCCATCAAGAGGAGGAGGAGAGAAGACAGGCCGAACAAAGGCGCATAGCAGATGCCAAGAAGCTGGAGGAAGAGGAGAAATACAGGATAGAGATGAAGAGACTTAAGGAGGAGGAGGAGAACCGAGTACAAGAGGAACAGGAGAGGAAGCGACGCTTCCTTGAGGATGAAGCAAGGAGGAAGAAACAGATTGAGGAGGAAGAGAGGAGAAAGCAAGAGGAAGAACGCAGGGTGCTGGAAGCAGCAGCTGAGGAGCAGAAACGTCAGGAGGAGGCCTCCATGAGCGACAGGCTGACGTCTCTGTTTGGAATGATCAGAAAGAAGGAGGAGAAAAAGGAGGAGGTCCAGCAACACATTAAAGAGGATCAACCCACACCATCCCCTCGCAGTGACTCCAAAGACCCACAACCAACCACCAACCCCTTTGATGACATCCCCCTCAGCTCAGATCCTTCAGCTGATCAGCCGAAATCCAGCCGCAACCAGCAAACCCCCTCTGCCATGGTCTTCCTCAACCGCACTGCTAAAGTGTCTGCAGTCAAACCCAGGTAGGCCTTCTTTTTATTTGGTGCTTTTAACAAGTAAGGCTTCATTCAAACCAAATCAGGTGATTGATTTGATCAGTTGCTAGTGTGTTTTGGAGAAACACAACCCAATGTCACACTGCACAGGCAATTCACATACAGTAAGATGTTAATCAGACAGATTAACAGTATTGTTGTTCAAGCTAACACTACATTTAAAAATGTATACTGGGGCGCAGTTTAGCTCAGTTGGTAGAGCGGGAGTCCCATGTGCTGAGGCTCTGCAGCGGACCCAGGTTCGACTCCCAGCCTGGCTCCTTTTGCTGCGTGTCACTCCCCCTCTCTCTCACCCTGTTTCCTGTCACCCTCTTCAGCTGTATTGTCAATAAAAGCCATATAAAGGCCAAAAAAAAAAAAAAATTTAAATGCATACTATAAATATAGTCGACAACTATATAGGATACTAAATTTTTTATAATATAAGCGCTGTTTGCTGTAAGATGTTCTGTGTCAGGGTGAAACGGATACTGTCACATAGGCCAAAAAAAGACACTCAGAGGTTTGCCAAATTGCTCCAATTTGCTATCATGTTGTTTGGAGCCTCAAACTACATTGCTGCCAGGATACTGCGCCAGGATGGGAGAAACAATCTCTGCAAACTGGTTGCATAGAGAAAGTATCTCTGGAAGTATGGCTGGACAATTAATGGAAATATTGTCAAAATCTGAATATGGCAAAGTGCAATATCCAGATTACAAGAAACAGCATTATGATGAAGCTCTGTAGTGCTGCAGAGATGTTCTGACCAAAAGTTGTTCTCCAAATGTAAGAACATGTGTTTGTTTGGTAAAGACCCCAACAATTGTTCAATCATTATGACTTTTCTTTTCAGTATAAATGCAAATTGTGACTCACAAAGTATAATTTCCACTCATTGTGATTCAAATCCCACTTGTCATATCTGTCAAACTAATCACAATGGAGGTTTTTTTTCCTACCACATTGTGCCATATCGGTTGTGTCCTCCTCCATCTCCACACTACACTGCATTACCTGTTGGCATACCTGATTTGGTCTGAATCCAGCTTCACACTGCATTAATGTTATGTAATAATGTTACTGTTATGTCAGTGTTATGACACTTGGGACACTTGTGGTTGCTTGGAGTCACTTTATTTTTAGCTTTACCTAACTACGATTCAAATATTGCCTTCAGTAGGATCACAAATGAAGCAGCGTACAATGAAAGGCACCATTGCACCATGGTTGTATATGTGCATTTAATCTAACCAAAAAAAAAAACCTAACCATACCAGCAACAGAGGAATTGTTTTCTTCTGCTCTTTGTTATCCACGCATATATCAATTAGAAATCCTATTTAACTGAACCAAAACACTTGTTTGTGATTATTTAGCTGGGCCCTGTACCATGTCTGTCAACACTGTAACTGTGAATTTCACAACTTTCCATTCTGTTTCTGTTAACATTGGCTCAACCTTGTGACTGTCTTGAATTACCAAAACCCAGCGGTTGGTGGACCTGTTTGACCAGTTTGGTCGCTGTACAGATGAGAGTCTGGGTGTGACTTGGGGGTGTTTCTGAGGTTGTTGTGGAACAGGTAGTGGACTGAGCAGAGCTCGTAAGGAGGGACTGAACCACAGTCTTACCTTCTTTGCTGACGTGCTGGTTGATTTCATTTTGTTCTTTGATTTTATTTATTTATTTTTTGGGGTTCGGCTGGATTTTTCATACGTAAGGAGTCCATAATGGTAAGGAGTTTGATCTTGCTCTTGTGATCTTGCTCTTGTCATTTATGTTCCAGTGGTCCTTGTTTTCAAGGCTTTTAGGGTTGTAAAGTTGTTTGTACTGTTTAGTTGGGATATTCTGATGCTATGTTGGACCACCTTTAATCAAAGTGAGATAATCTCAAAGAAGAGATGTCACATTGTCGTCTTTTCATACTGGACAGTCAGAATTCCTCAACGTGAGAGTCGCAGCTAAAAATAGAAATGCTAACCACAAGGCATGTGAATCTTAGATGTTCTGTCTGTGGGTTGTGCCTTTGACACTGACGGCAGACCATTTTATCAGCAAATGATTTTGTCATATTTAATGGAAGCCTAGTTTGGTGCAGAATTAGGAAAGTACCTATTGGTTGAGTAAATAGTGAATTTTCTATTGGGCTAAATTATGAGGTTGTAGATGGGCCTTTAATAGTTTTTGTGACTGACCTGTTGACATGTGAGATGTTAGTTTAATTGGTGACGGGTTGTACATTGGTGATGATGGTCAAACTGACCCTTAGGCCTTTGTCTTCACTCCTCGGCAGATTGCCTCAATCTCTGGAGTCTGAACCCGCTGACTGCCGAACCCCCAGTCAGCTGTGTCCTTCCCCAGCCACCTCTGAGTCAACCCTTTCTAGTGTCCCATCTGAGTCCCCTGATACTTTCTCCAACCTCCACTCGTCTCTGGCTCCACCAAACATAAGTCAAAGCCTATCTGGTTCCCCTCCTGGCAGCATAGACAATTTGTCCTCAGAGGGATCTTCACCCACCATGGCGGATAAGAAGAAAAGAGCCCCCCTGCCGCCTCTTCCAGCGCATGGCACCCAAACTGGAGGAAATCAAATCCATAACCCTGCATACGTAGACGGCCCGCAGCAAGGCAATAAGATGTCTCTTCCACTCCCTGATTATGAAACCCTATTTCCTCAGAAAAGACACGGAGTGCAAGGGCAAACTCGATGGGACCACATCATCGCTGAGGTCAATCAGAGACAGAGGGACATTCCATCAGATTTTCTGGGTCCTGAAATGAGTGTGGACGGCCCAGAGGAGCATGAACCCAGTCTGAGGTCTTCACTTCCACAGAAGAGACCTGCTTTGATGCCTAACCAAACACAACCTCAGGAGACCAAACCTGTGTCAACCAAAAAAGTGGCGGCCCCAGCTCCCCCTGAACCAGTTGCAACCCCACAACCTCGACCAGCTGCAGAATCCAGTCACAGACAGAGCCAGAATATTCCCCAACAATCTCTCATGAGGCCTAATCCATCTGCTGTTCCAGGATCTGTGAACACAGATGCTTCAAGCAGAGAAATAACTTCAGCGAGGTCCAGGGAAGGAGCACGGAAGGTGTTGCAGCCATCACCTGCAACCAGAGCAGCTAGCCCACTGAACAAAGATCTTTCACCACCAAACGATGAAAGAAACGTGCAAGTCACAATGAACAAAGAGGCACCCACAGCCAAACCCAGACAGAGGGTGAGTGGCAAAGAGCCAGAACAACAGGAAGACGCCGCTGTCACACCAGTTGTCTCCGACAAAAACATGAACAGTAACATTCAGATGTTATCTAGTTCAAGTGTGAGCAGCATGGACAAAAAAGGCAGTCAGGTGGAGACATTTGCAGCGTTTGATCCGTTCCCCAGTACTGATCTTCTTGCCAAAGACCCATGGGCTCAGATGAAGCGGAACCAAGAAGCTGATGACCTTTTTAAACATAATGTACGAAAAGAGCAGAAACTTGAAGATCGGGGACTGACGGCAGGTGATCTGGATAGCATTTTTAATCAAGACAAACTGACAGACCCATTTGCTAGATTTAACGGCAGTGATTCAATCAAACACAGTGAGCACAGGGAAAAAGATGATTCAAAGGTAGACAGTCTGGCTTTCCAAAGAAGGAATTCACAGAGAAGAAACCAGACACCTCCTTCCACAACTCAGCCTGATAACAGGACATCGAAGTCTCGACAAGAACCCGCATTTAAAGAAGAATCAGCCAGAACCACAGCTTATCAAGGCCTCAATGCACAAAATATCACCAATGAGGCTTTCACAACAAAGCTACAGGCTGATGTGAAGACACATAGCCATGTGTATCGAGGAGAGGATCCATTTGGAGCTGAACCTTTCATCTTGAACCTCACAGAGCCCCACCAGGTAGTAATGGAGGAACCAGAGCCTCTGGCAGGAGGTTTGTCTGAGGGAAAGATGCCTTTGAGGGCGTGGGTCGCACCCTCTGAGACTCAGCCTGTCAATGCTCAGAATAGCAATGGAGGTGGGCTGTCCTTTATTCCACGCAGGTGAGACTGACCAGGGTGTTTATCTTGACTTTGTAAAGGGCATCCGCCCGCTGTTGTTGTATGTGAAGGCAGAAAAGGTGTTGGGATCGACACTGGGTGTGACTGTTCTGAAAGCTTGTGATTTCTTGGCATCTTTCCTCCATTTTGAGTTTAATTCTGGATAGTGGTTTTGAATAACAGTGGAATGGTTTGGAACATTTGCAAAACATTAGATTGAATTGTTTAATCTTTTTATTCTCCTTACAGTATGTTTTCTTATTATATTCAGTGGAGCTTTTTTGCATATTACTGTTCTCACATGTAATGTTTTAAAGATTTTGTAATAACAGCGTGTGCACGTTCTTTACAGGCCTCATCCTGTGAAGCCCATGAGCACAGTTGAGAGCAAGAGTCCCTTCGGCACCCCTGCTGTGAAAGAGATAAAGGTCCGTGACAGCACACCAGGGAAAATTCAGGTACTGCCATGTTGACATGAATGACACTCTAGGATCAAAACACCTGCACATTTAGACCACTTGAACGCTGAAATAAGCATGTGTGCTATATTTTTTTTTTAACACAGGTTAAATAGGCGATTGAGAGTGGATTGCCTGTTTGTTTTTCCAGACCATATACCTCATCAGACTTGATCCAGAAGACATAAAACTTGTTTTGAAATGTCTTGATCAATAGCCGTCTGAATTAGACACACCAATTTTTTTGAAGAACTGATTACACAAGTTGCTCAGGAGTGAGACATATCGCTTCTATCTCATCTCCGTTGAGAGTTGCACATGTGCGTAAGGCAGCTGACAGGGCTCAGTTGTTAGTAACACATAAGCCACTATTATGCCACAGTCATTTTTTAATTATCTTTTACTTTACTCTAGATTTGCTTTCTAACTCTGCGGATTGATCATCAGATAATCACAGGTTATAGCGACTATCAATAGATAGAACTATGGCATAAAAATGACACATCAAAAGGTAGACTTACGTTGTTTTTTCACTCCGCAGATGTAGTTATCTTTTGTATTTTGCTTCTGATTTATTCAGAATTTGCATTTTATTCTATGGTATATGTTTTTACGTTTTTCACCTTTTTAGTTTGAAGGCCAAACGCAATGTAATTTTGCTCTGCTGTGTACTAGTTGTGTGTATAGTCTGAATGACAATAAAGAAAATCCTTGATCCTCGAGTTTTACTGTCTCCTCACTCCCCTCAGCCGGCAAACACAGCGGGGAGTGGCCCTTACACCCAGCTGACACAGGAAGAGTTGATCACACTGGTGGTGAAGCAGCAAACCGACCTCTCCAGGAAGGACGCTAAGATCACTGAGCTCGAGGAGTACATCGACAACCTGCTGGTCCGCGTCATAGATGAGAAACCCTCCATCCTGCATTCTCTCAACGCCAAGCCGGTGTAAGGCGACGGCTTCTGGGGAGAAGAGAGTCCCACTTAAGGGACCCGGTTATGTTTGTACTGTGTGGTTGTACTGTGTACTGAGAGGCACAATCTCTATGAAGGTCTTGGAGCATCATGCACTTTTTCAGTTTCAGAGTCAGATTTGTTTGAGAATGCTGTAAAACGGACTCTGAACTAATAACATTTGGTGATTACTTAATAACAAGCAAGGAAAATAGTCTTTATAGGCAAATGAATGTATATGTTTTGACACTAAGGTACTGGAATTTGCTTTAAATAAACTTCCTACTTCAAAATCTATTCAACACCCTGATTTATATAATGTACTTGATGAAACTTGGGTTGAGCTTTATTTGATGTACTAATAATACAGAGAGAAAAAAAAAAACTTTTGATTTTTTTTTTTTTTTTTAACCATTATCTGGCTGTTCACACCGTGCTTTGTGTAACTTATTGCTGTGTGATTAATGATTATAAACATAAACAATCAATACAAGTCCATGCAGCACCTTGATGTGGTAAGAATGTAACATGTCTCTCATATAAATATATTTGCAATACATTTATAATTTAATGCATTTCTTCAGGTCATGACTAATTAAATAATTATGACCTTACGAGCTGAGTAAAGATAAAGTCTGTTTATATAACAAGTGCACATTGACTGTTCCCTCCACCACTGGAGTCTTATTTTTTATTTTCTCTTTGCCCTCATGGTTAGCATGTGTGTTTTTTTTTGTTTTTTTTAACATTCCTCCTTTGTTGTACTCACCACTTGAATGTCGGCTCGTCTTCCAGCCCTTAGAGAGATACACTGTGCCTATTATTGCTTCAGAGGGGTCTTATTTAGAAAACCAGCAATAAATAAAACAGGGAGCTTCTTGGAGTGTATACAGTTTGAATTACGCAGTAGCTCTTTTTCTTTCTTGTGGCTGTAATTTAGCCTGCGCACACAGAAATATTATGCAAGTAATCGTGCAGAATCAAACTGTTTGTTGTATTTATAAAATGAGAACCAAGAGATAATCAAAAGGTAGTCATCAGAGGAACAGCAATAGTATCAGTGTCTGTAATAATAACCAACCAGCCTTGTCTTTGTATGTGAACTACACTAATGAATGAACCCTGCATATATGCCTTGATATGACTATTATTTTATGTTTGGGCAGAAATGATAGCAATATTAATCTCCAGAATGTACAGCCCTGTGCCTTCAGAACCTTTTTCATGACTTTCCTGTCTGATTTGCTGGATGGACGTTGTACGCTACCTCTCTTCTTTCTCTTTGGACTTGGAGGTTAAAGAATGTGCAGCCCGATGACACGATGATTACACGTCACCCGATGTAAAACGTCTGAAAGAAGTGATGCTGAGCAAAATATGATTTTTATTTGAAATAAAGACACTAGTTATTTCACCAGTTTGTTTGTGTCTGCAATGACTTAAAATTAGCTCTCTGGTTTTTTACAGTATGTACAGCAGATGGATGAAATGGAGCTTACGTATGAAATATTTAACCCACATATTTTACCATAAAGCACTCGCTCAAATGAGCTGCACATCACAGTGACGACTCAAGCATTTGCCCTCACAGCAGCTTTATTTTCAGTGCCCCGACAAATTCACTATATACTATTTGCTTGAGTAAATGTTTGGCAAAAAAAATAAAAAAAATACAGTTTGAGGAAATTATCAAGCCTTTAAACAAAATAAATATATATTTATATATTTTTTTGAAGTTTTATGCTTTGACTAGGAATGAATTGGTTTGGTTCTAAGAGCCACACTCAGGCAGGTGAAGTCTGACAGCAGTGACATGGATTAACATGCTGTTGATTGAGGTCTTTTTCATGCGATGTGCCGACAGTTACAAAAACTTTTCTAATCCATGAGGTCTTATCCTTGAATTCAAAAAATGTGAAATGTGAAAACATGTGAAAGAGACATTGCCTGAATAGATGAGTTGAATCTTTGCAAAAGGCAGGCAGGCTATTCAGTTTGATTTGAGGATTTTACACAACAAATGAGCTTACAGGGTTTTATGACTCTAGAGGGACTTTCATAAAATCTAATAAATTACCTCAAGTGATGTGCCTCAAGTGAATCCTAGGCCAGATATCACAAAATCAAAGTTAGCCAAGGCTGGCATGGAGGGTTGTCATTATCTGTAAGGTATATGGCAGACAGATCGTTCTCTTCAGTCTGTCCTTCTCCCATCATCGAATAAACTAGAGTTTAGCAAATGGACTGCTGATGGAAATTCATAGCAGGCTAGCGAAATCTCTTCTTGTACATGATCCCTGACATACATAAAGAAAAATGAAGAAAAACTCAACCAAAGTTAAACGAACATTTAGAACATACGGTATACTGTATCTTTTCTAATCCTCGCACTGTGCGCAACCCAATTGCCAGAAAAAACGATGACAATGTACGTCTCTGCAAGCCAGGGATATGTGCAACTTTACAACTCTTTACGTTCAATTTGTAATTCTGTCTTGGGACGAGGCTGTGCTTACCATCTGATTAGGTTTAGGCACAAAAGTCACTTGGTTAGGGGTAGAAAAAAAATACAGTTTTTGGTTTAAAATACCTGTTTTGGTTAGGGTTAGGGTTAGGGTCCAGATATCCTGTTTTACACTTACAGATGTAGAAACACAGTCGCGATCTACAGTGACCATCCCCTCTACCTTCCAAAATGAGCGCGTTGTATGTTGAACATTTGTAGAAACGTCAATATGGAACATAGTCAATGACACATATGGTGGTTTGCAGAAATGTTTACTGCAAACAGTTCATTCTGGTGACTGGGCTGAGTCTGTGTGCGTAATCTGAGCCATTAACCCTCCATCAACAACAGAAAGCGTGCAGCCCGCGGGTCTGTGGGTCTGTGTCTGAACACGACGAGAACAGGGAGTGTGCACTGAGCATCTTTTGTACTGTTGGTACAATTATTCTCACAGTCTCCTCACCTCACTTCCTTCCCTCTCTTTTCTTCATCCCTCAATGGCTCTTCGCTGTTGGTCACACCTTGTTTACTTGATGTATCGGTAAGAGGACTTTTAACTTTATCTTTTTATAAGAGACATGAGACTTATTTGACTTAACTAACACTTTCATTCTTTCATATACAAGTCCACGCATGTTTTTTTCTGACCATGACGATGGTTAAGCGGGCTGAGCCTATCCCTGCCCGAAGCTAGACACCTTCGATAATAGCTTGATTACCTTAAAGAAATGGGACTTGTATCCTCTACACTTGTCTAATTCTGCTAACCTAATTGTCACAAAAATGAGAAGAGTACAATCAAGAACTAACCAACAGCAGCATATAAACAAGGAGCTTCACAACACCACACTGGCTGTGGCGCAGTTGTTGGCCGAGATGCCGATGCGGCGGCGACATGTGAACATTTTGCGGAGCTCGGCGCGGAAGCGGTCATGCAGCCAGGCGTAGAGGAACGGGTTACAGCAGGACGAGCTCATTGCACACAGGTGACAGAGCAGCTGAATGAGCAGGAAGTAGCGCTTATCGATCAGGTCGATGTCAATGTCGCGCAGCACGTTGAACACACTGATGGGCATCCAGCAGAAGCCAAAGGCCGCCACCACCAGGCTCACCAGCCGGAAGGTCTTTCGCTTGCGCATGCGCTGCGCCTCCGCCTGGCTCTGAGTGCGGTGGCCGGGTACGACACAGTTCCTCAGTTTGACCGAGATGCACAGGTAGGAGATGCAGAGCGCAGACAGAGGCAGGACGTAAGTGATGAAGAGGGTGCTGTACGCGTACGCCAGCCGCTCCCTCTCCTGGCCCATCCAGAACTCCTCGCAGATGGTGAAGCCTTCATTTTTAAACTCCACATGGTAGGTGTGAGCCACCGCTGGAGCCACCAGACCGCAGGACAGCAGCCAGATCCCGGACAGAATGTAGGTGCACCCCAAGACTGAGATCCGCTTTTTCAGTGGATGAACTGTGGCATAGTATCTATGAAGAAGCAGACGAGAAGAAAGCTAATGTTACCAGACTTGTGTCAGATTTGATACATCCATCGAAACTTTTTTCGAAAAATGCTATGGAAACTTGCCAAACTTGAGTTAAGAGGAGCAGAATTGCTTGCCAATAGCAATCAACATGCAGGTGATGGTACAGCTGTTGAGCACCACAGGTAAGACAGCCTCTAAATGACCACAGGTGGATGCCAACACCACATTGGCAGTTCTCCAAAAGAAAAAAAAAATTATGCTTCTAACTTCACAAAAAAATCTATTCAGCTTTGCCACTGTTGCCAAGGTGTTTACAGATAAAGCAGGGTTTGGGCTTCTGGCACACAGCTTGGTGTTAAGACCACAAAACTGTGGAGTCAAGAGCAGTGGGGGAAGGTACGGTATTAGCTTGATAAATGCAGCACCAACACCATATTGACCGTTTCCAACACAAAAGAAAAAAATCCTCACTCACAAGAACAGTCAAGTTGTCATGTACACGCGGTGTACGCCGTGCAGTTAGAGGTCATCGTGATGGCTGCTTTTTAAACTGTGTATTTCATCACCTTGTTTTACATGTAAATGAATTGTATAATAGAAGAACAAAGGTGGCTCAGGAACTAGAGCAGATCATCCACTAATAGTAAGGTCAGTGGTTTGATCTGACCAAAGTGTCCTTAATGTGTTTGAGTGAATGGCTTTTGTCACCTCTTACTAGCACATTTGTATGTTGCATAGCACACTCTGCCATCAGTGTATGTTTGTGTTAATTGTTCAATGTGGCAAGTGTTGTAAAGCACTTTGAGTCACTGGATAGGACTAGAAAAGCGCTATGTAAATGCAACCATTTACCGTGGTTGGGGCTTTAAAGCATCTGCAGCATAATGATGCAAGCAGCCATTTTAGAAAAACTGTGTCCTTTTTCATTGTGGCAAATGCATCTCTTCAACAAAGCCGAAAGATTGTCAAGTGGTATTATGAATATAGCAGGATATTACATTTCTGTGGCCTCCCCAAATCAGCAAGCTTAAAGGAGATTCTTTATTTTTTCCCGTCTCTTTACTATGTTATAAAGGTTCTGGTGCAAGTAAAAAAATCTTGACAATTTACAAAGCTCCTCTCTCCCACAGACAACACTGCTCCTGAAATGCCTCGTCAGTAGTCCTGCCCTTTAATTCTATGACTTTGTGATGTCACACTACATCACTGTGTCACACATTTGCATAGTTTGTGCCTAGTTTGTCAGGTGGGAATTAATTTAGCACAAACCATTAATAATGTGGCACAAACCATTGTAAATTAGCCTGTATTGTGCTTGCATTTGTACACTAGAGTCCTCGAAACTCAGAGAATGTAAGCTTTTTTAGGGCTAGCTTAAAATTGCGTTTGCCACAGCATATTGGGCACAGCATCTTTCAAGAAATAGTCGCATTTAAATAGAGGCTACGCACTGTATTATTTCTTTATAATGTGCAGTTTATAACAGGGTGACTAAGTTGGTCGGAATGAATGCCTTAAAACTTCCCACTATACATCATACTGTAAGATATGTGAATGGAATGCAGGATGCCTGTAAATGAGGTTCTACAGAACTCCCCAGTAGGTTTATCTAGAGTCTGTCCACTGTCTTCTGGCTCTCAATGACTCACCTGTCCACGCCAATAGCAGTGAGAGTGAAGACCGACACATACACCGTCACCGGCTGGATGAGGTACACCAGGTAGCACATGAAGCGGCCAAAAACCCAGCCGCGTGGGTTGAAGGCGTAGGCCAGTGTGAAGGGGACGCACGTGGCACACATCAGCATGTCGGAGAAGGCCAGGTTTCCGATGAAGAAGTTGGTGACGTTGTGCATCTTGCGGGTGCGGCAGATGACATAGAGGAGCAGGTAGTTGCCAAAGACGCCCACCAGAGCCACCAGGGTGTAGCAGGGGATGATGAGCAGCTTGAAGGACTGCAGCAACTCCACGCCGACAAACTGCGGGCTGCGGTTGGAGGAGCCGTTCTGCAGCGCCACCTCGAAGACCTGACCCGTGTCGTTACCGTTGACCTCATGCATCAAACACGGTGGGGTGAGCTCAGCTGCCCAGCCACTGCCTGTGCTCTCCATCCCAAAGGACTGATGTCAACCTGGAGGGAGGGACATCATGATTCAACAACATTTATTCAACAACATGATCATTCAACACTGTAAAGTATTAAGAATATGCTGAATGACTCTATCTTTGTGCCCAGTCATTAGTTGGTGGGTTGGTTTGTCAGAACGATTACGCAAAAACTACTTAACAGATCTCCACGAAATTTAGATGGAGCCTGGGTCTCGTCCCTGAACAGATCCCGTTAACTTTTGGTGACAACACTTGTATTAATTCCTCAGGGATTAATGCACTGATGTTGATGACAATAATCCGAAATAATAAGGTGGCTGGTATCTGTTCAGCACAGTCGCCAGGACATAATGTCATTAGTTAACATTTCTGCAAACCACAGACACGTCTATGGTCGACATTTATACTATGCTTATTCACCAGCTTTCACATCAGGAGGTGGAGGAGATGCTGGTGGTGTTATTACAAGGCTGACAAACAGCTAAATGGAGACCTGGGAAGACCTCTCTGCAGCATCAAAAACTCTTACACACATTTCCAGGTTCATACTTTTATTTGGGGGTCCTAGTAGAGCAGGTTTGAATACTTTAATGTTCAAAATACATATTTTCTAATATGGTGCATTGCTTCAGAACCCTTTTACACAGTGCCTTGAACGTGAGACATCTCGCCTTTGTTTAATCATTGATAATAAGTTGCACATGCACATTACTCAAGATGTAGCCAGTCAGAGGCAGAGTAGGGAGGGTCATGCTTGGCAAGGTGGCCTGATCTGAAATAACGCTGCTACAGCTGGTAACCATGGCTACAGTACAGCTGCATATATTCTATAATATATAGATTTATATAAATATATATATGAGGCCTGTTACATAGTGACGCACATACGTTAATGGAAGTAAAGGCTCGTCTCCAAACCAGGCGGTGCAGGAGCAGTGTGTTTCCTGTGGGACAGAGTCCACACAATAACAGAAAGGCAAAAAACCCCAAAAGCATAACATGACCTCTGTAAGGAGACCTGAGTGTTTCTCAGCTGTTTTTTGTGGTGACAACACCGGGTGTTTTTTTTTTAGGGAGACACGTTTTTTAAGGGGCATTTCCAACTGTGGTGAATGCTGTATGTCGTGACCAAAACGGGCATTTTAAGCTGAAACAATATTTTTTTTCCCCCTAACCCTAACCAAGTTTTTGTGCCCAAAGCACAGCATTGTGGCAAAATAGAAATAGAAAATTCTGCCTCAACAACAATAGGTAGGTACAAAAAGAAACGTTCAGTTTCAACTGACCTGCGGTTTTTGCAGAAAGGTAATTAGCTAACATTTATTCTGGCTATTGGGTTGATCTATAAGTCAGTACCAATATACAGTTTGTGTCAATCAAGTGCCTTCAATGTAAATTTTCCCTTTTATAATAATCCCATGTCGACGCAGACAAAGTTTGATGAGCGGGTTTCTCCGTCCAGTTAAAGTACTTCCTTGTGATGACATATATTCTCAATCTTGCGGGGAAATCACCACTGACAGTCACTTTCCTTCAATGGAATAAAGACTTGACGAACTTAATCAAAAAAATACAACAAAGATTTGTTTCTGTTTTCAGTTTACAGTCTTTAGCGGGTCGGCAATTGTGCTACAGTTCAGACTTAACTCCTGTTGGTCACTGTGAGTCATTGGCCTTTCAGTTATTTCATCAGCTTTTCAACAGTAAATATTAAAGGAAAATGCTGCTGCGTGACTCAGACACACTCTGGACTATTATCACTCTGCATGTGCACGGGAGCCGGCTGGTTCCCCCTCACATCAGTACAATCCACCTATATTTTCGCCCATTTGTGGAAAATGTAAAGAAGCTATTATGATGTTACAACGGTGTGACAGGAGAGGACGATGGTGACAGAAAAGGGCTGTACTGGGAGGATGGATTCACTCAGCGGTGACACATTTAATTTGCTGCATTGTGAGTGTGCCATTTTAGATTTCCTGCTGGTTAAAGCAAAAGCCTGTGGTGGAGCTCTTGAAGGAAATCTGACTTGACAAAAAAAATAAGGATTTTTATGAATAGCGGGGATCAAATAAAACAGACGAAAAACATGCCCTGAAAAATCCCCCAGTCTCAGATTCTCACAAATTGACCCAAACTGACAGTAAATGTCAGATCTTTCACAAAGTTACCAGCATGGAAGGTATTAGAATAATGTCATGGCTCAAAGAGAAATGGAATAAAAACCATGATAAAGAACTGAATTGTCACAGTGTATAAACCTGTTACTTATCTGTAATCAGACTGAAGTCTGAAGTCAGAGGGTGTTTAAACTGGACAGACTGTGAAACCAGTTTGGTTTGTTGACTGTATGTTTTTTTTGGTTTGTTGACTGTATGTTTGTGAGGTTTGTTGACTGTATGTTTGTTTGGTTTGTTGACTGTATGTTTGTTTGGTTTGTTGACTCTATGTTTTTCGATTTAATTTTTAATGATTTTCATTGCTGTCTTATCTGTGACTTTTTACCTCATTATTATGACTTACCGTGGGGATATTGTTTTCATCGAGCTTAGTTTGCTCCTTTTTCTTTTTCTTTAGCTGGTGGAAATGTGCTTCACTAGATGAGGCAGGGACGGCTACAAGGTGAAGTGCTTCTCTCGCTCTCTCTTGCACAGACACCCACACACACGCGCACACAAACACACTCACAAACACACACACACACAGAATGCACCTGTTAAGCTATTGATTGATTGCTTGATTGCTTGATTGATCTGCCTACCTAAAGTTGGCTGTTTCAGAGAGCCCAACACAGCTTACATTATGTCTGAACTGTATTCTCTCCCAGACACAGCAGCCTCTCACATCCCTGCAGGAGGATCAGCAGCAGGTCTCTTATTCTTATATTCTCTTCAACAAGTGAATAGAATATTTTATATTAATAGGCATGGAAATATCCTATAGATCTCATCTGCTCGCCCAACTGGTTTAAACTCTGCTGTGTGCCTCAGCTTCTGCTGAAATAGTCGGAGGGATACTTTGATATCTGAGACATTAAGACGCTTCAGTGAAAGCATTGATAAAATTTGTCTCTGTCTCAAAGAAGAAGCTGCGTCGAACAGAGACGCTGCATGGTGAAACTGCGATGCAATTCGAGGGATACAGAAAAGTACATGCGGAACACATCATGAGCAAATTGAAATAAATTGTAAATCAATAAAAGTAATCTCAACGAAATCCCGAGAGGTAACTTTTAAAAAAGAGCATCAGAAGAGGAAATCTGTTTATCATTATTATTATTATTATTATTATTATTATTATTATTATTATTATTATTATTATTATTATTAGGCTATTATTTTAAGTGCACTGATACAGATTTGATGCATTAGTTGTGCATGATTTTCCATCTCTTCTCAACTCTACCTTTTTGGATCGCAAACCAATTCCAGACGTCGAACAGGAGGAAAAGTAGCAGACCTACCCGCCGTGTGTGGATGAGCTGCAGCGGAGATCCAGCCGGAGCGTCCGTGCGCCGCAGGAGAGATGCGCGCCTCTCACGCAAGTGACCGCACACTAGCCTGCGGGTCTGTGAGCAGCACTTACAGCCACGCACCAGCCCTCTGACCCTGCGGTATCTGGGGTGTCATCGTGGACTTGCGGTGGCACGAGTGTTGTCAGGCGATCAACAGGTCTGACGGGGATGGCTCGCTTTTTATATCTTTCTGTAAACTTGACTGACAGCTCCGGTGACCGAGAGAGCTTCTGACGCGTGTGTCTCCGCTGAGGATCGTTGAATCTGCGTGGCTTCAACGAAAAAGTCCTGTGAAATAATCCTGCAGTCACACCAACACAGCTGCTTTTAGGCTGCTGGAGAAAGAGAAGTTACAGTTGGTCTCTCTGTTCATTTCTGCATTTAGTCCTCGAATGGCTCTCCATAATATTTCTCAATATAAAAGAAAATGTAAAATGTCAATTTTTAGCCTGATATCAGCTCTAAACCCAGGTGCGAGTGTAAAGTTTGGCAGATCTTGTCTCTACAAATATGATTAAATGAAAAAAAAAAACGGTGCTCCTGCAGTGGTTAGGTTTGGCACAGAAACATGTTGGGTTTAGGGTTGAAATATGTTTTGGCTTAAAATAGTTGTTTCGTCACTACAAACACAGCTGGACTTTGTCCCATGGTCTGCTCAAACATATGCCTGATGTCGCTTACAAATTCTGAAACTCAGCTTTAAGTCTTGGTCAGTAGCCTGCCAAAAACTGCAGTTCCTGGAACAGCCACCTGAGGCTGACTCCATAGGACAATGTCCATAATCCATTAGCCCAATTTTATAGCAGAAATAAACACGTCTACAGCCTGGTACAAACACCGTTTTGGTCTCTATATATAATTTCTCCCTTCATGAAAACTGTAGGGAGGAGACATTTTATATCACCCTCTGGTTTTCAGTATATTAAGTCTTAAAGTCATGCATAAATTGGGGCTTTGAGTGACAGGCAGCCAAGAGCTGTCTGCTTGGCCTCAACTCAGCTAATTCAAGTCACTGCACTTGATCTTTTGGCTTTATTCGTCGTATTGATGCCTTTCAGAGGTTTTTTTTTTAATTCAGATATTCAACACATCAAATGTCTTTCTTTGCAGTTAATTGGACTGAAAGACCAATGTGGAGGGAAAGAGGCCAGTGTTTTGGATTAACAAGCGACTCTGTAAGGGAGCGTTAACCAGCAGACAGCTGCTGGAGCAACCAGAGATGTTATATTAAATCTGGACACAGCTTTAGAGGTGGAGTCATGTTCATTCCCATGAAAGCTGCTCAGTGATGCAAATAAGCTTGACCCCCATGGTATCAAAATACTGTGATCATCCATATTGTGTGGCCCAAGGAGGATGTGCACTAGGGACTTCCGCCAGACAAGTCGGCTAAATTAAACAGAGATAAAATGATTTATTCTGGTGATGAGACTTTCTGAATTTAATTGGACCGAACTGCTTAAATTATGGCAGTGAAACCAATCATTCTGTGGGGCCTGTGCAGCTCATAGAGATGTATCCACCATTTTACAGACAATTCTTTCACAATGTAAGCTCGCGGGAAAAGGTCTTATGGTTTGGCCACTACAAAAACTGGCTTCAAAGCCGGGCGCTTTTCCTTGGGGCTTGGGCACCACCCACTTTGAGTTTCATTTGGGCTCTTCAGAAATCTATGGGTGATGTCACGGTGGCTCTGTCCGCTCTTTTATACAGTCAGTGGTTTCACCTGTCCATGATGGGCAACCTGTGTATTTCGTCCATGTGTTTTCCCTCCTTCTGTTGTGGTTCATTCATGTTCCCTTTGTTTGTTCCTGGTGTTTGATCTGCTTCATTTGATTCATATTTAGTTTAGTTTTTGATTATTTTGTATTTGGTTCTTGTTTTTTTCTTTCTGCCTACTTTCTCAGCTTCTGATTTTTTTTTTTTTTTTTAATATCAGCTGTCTGGAGTCTGCATTTAGGTAAATGTTTGCCAACAGCACATGCCTGTGAAAAATTAAGTAACCTTATGTTTGCCAAACATTTAGAAATATAAAATACAAAAGAACCTCCTAACCATTCTTTCAATATTAGTATATTTATTCATTTATTTATTTTCTAAAACATAAACAACATTCCCTCATTAAATTAATGAGCATAATAATAACTATGTGCCGTTTAAAACATTGCGTTTGTTTACAAAATATGAAAACGTGCATTAAGAGGGGGCCTGAACATACAGTCTGCCTGGTGTCATCTATCCATTTAAGCCGGCCCTGGTGATAAGAACCTTTTTATGTGTGTCAGTGGGCAGCTGTTTGAATGATGCAGCAGAGGCCACCGCCACGGGGGCGCTAATGTTTGAACTATCGTCCTTCACTAGTCACAAATATTTGTAAAAGGGACAAAGAGGCAGGCTGATAAGGAGGTGAGGTGGTGTCTGATTGTTGAGAGGCCATTGTGAGGAGGACAGCCAGACACGGAGCTCTGTAAGCATGGTGTAAAATTGTGCAAACTTGCTCACAGTTAACAATCATGGCAGAACGCTGTCATTAGTGGATTGATTCTGAATCTATGGCCCGGAGTGAAGCCAGATGACCAGGCCTGCTGTAGGAGATCTTGATTTGATGTCCACAGTGGATGTCTTACTCAGTGTGTCTGAGGCTTCAGCGCTTTCATTTAAAGCTACAACCGTTTGGTTTTCATCAATACAGGTTAACTCTGCCCACTCTCCTTCCTGCATGCAGCAAATCACAGCTCAGTCCCTTGTCAGCAGGATCTCCTTAGGCGGGGGCGGGCCAGAAATTATCCTCGAGGTTATTGTAGGTAGGTTAAAGGGAAAACATAGAACAACAATATATAATAAAAACACCAACAAAAATAAGAAACAAAATTGTAAAGTTCACAGTGAATGAGTGTCATGTGACTTTCAAGGCAGTCTGGAAAATGTAGCATGACATTTTTCACTTTGGGTTTGGTGAGATTAGAGAAGCCAACAACAGCAGGTTTAATTCTAAAAGTATCCAACTGAAAATATCCAACCCCTTCCCCTCAGGCCTCCCTCCAAAGTTACTTCTCCATCACACATGAGCTACACCACACCAACACAAACTCCTGCTGGCGAGCTGGGAGACGTGTGTGAGCGGCTATTTTGTTACGTTTCACAAACGCTGAGCTTTTTTTTTTTTTTGTCTAATAAATCAAACAGAATTAAACAACTATGTTAAATTCCACAGTCATATAAACAGGATTGCGAGTTGTAGTTTCCCCAGTAAACACACCGACCCATGTGGCCGTCACACCTGCAGTGTCACCGTGCTTTCTATATTTTTAATCTAAAACAAAAATCTTGTGCCAGAGCATTGGTGCTCATAACTAGCTGTATTTGTTTATAGACTGAAACATATTTCACAATGACACTCTGTGGTAGATGATTGTGCAGATTTCCCTTTTCTGTGTGGCTTCATAAAGGGTTTCAAGATTTCATTGTATCCAAGGCCTTTACGTTGCATGTTCTCAAGAACATAGATGTATGGCAGGCAAGGCAAGGCAAGTTTATTTGTATAGCACAATTCAGACACAAGGCAACTCAAAGTGCTTTACAGGCACACACAAATTACATTAAAAGACATAAACATTTCATTTAAAAGACATTAAAAATTGCATTAAAACAAATAAAAATAAAAATAAAATAAATAAATAAATAAAAAAAAATAGCATTTTAAAAACATTAAGAGACAAACATCAAAACAAGTAGGCTAAAATAGAGAAGCTTTAAAAGAAACAAGACTGTAGAGTCAGAGTAATAATGCAGTTCAAAGACTTGAATTGCTTCAGTTAAAAGCAGTGGCAAAAAGAAATGTTTTAAGTCTTGATTTAAAAGAGGTGAGTGTTGGAGCAGACCTGCAATTTTCAGGGAGTTTGATCATAATCAAATCATGTATGATCATAAATACTGTGCAGTTGCAGTTATACTGCAAACCCTAACCCCTGTTTGAGAGAAAAAAAAACTTTACACAGTACAAGCTACAGATGCATAGTTTGTTCACATCTGTTGTTCTATATAGATGACTACCAGCAGCAGTAGCTTCAAAAGAAAAACAATAAGCTACTGTTTGGGAGAATTCACCCACGATAGCTGGAAAAGACACTGTACTTAATATGAAACAGAACAATCCTTATTTGTTCCTAAAGAATTCAGTCTATTGCTTGAAGTCTGATTGCTGATTTTTACCCTCAGTCCTCAACAATTCTGAATAAAATGTGTGGACAGAAGACTTTCAGGAGTTGAAGTAATAGCTAAACTCATTGACATAGACAAAATAAACCAAGAGAAACATGCTCACAAACTAACACCGAGTCACCTGTTGACAGACACTTGTATGAATAGCTGTTCCGCACAACAGCCCTGTAGCATGAACTAAGTCTCAGAGGCAGAGCTCTTTGCATTCAAACAGCATTTGTAACCAAGGGCAAACACACAGCCTGCAGCAATGAATATATGTAACTGAGGAATCAAGAGGATCCGATGAGTCACCGTGTTGTGTTCTTACCTACAGACAGCTTTACACTGCAGTCCAATTATTCAACACACAAAGCCTGTGGACATGTTTGCTGATCTATCTTGTGGTATTGTCTCTAACTTATCTGACATGGCGACCACAGTCATGCATTTCACAGGATCGTGTCATCCTATGGAGAATACATTGTTGGTTTCATGCATACCTGTTCTAAAACCCCTGATCTTTCAACACTGAAATCTACAGATAGTTTCAGACACATCTTTTATGCAAGCAGAATCACTTTTTCTTTACAATCTGTAATCTCTTTCTGCACGATGCAAAATGATGGCTGTAACCAGAATATCTGTCACAGATATTGTGAATAATGCAAAACCAAATGAGTGTTTGGTATGGGTAAGATGTTAAACACTTGATTTTCCAATTTTTAGACATGCTAGCTGCATGAAAATTGTTCTGTAGATGTTAAAATGCCAATGAATAGTTGGAAAAAGTTTTCACATAATAGTGCAATGAAGATCTACTAGATCATTTTGTTTAGATATTCATGGTTCACGGATGACTGATCCCCAAATATTTGCCCTACCAGTGCCAGCAGATTGACATTTGTGGTTGTAATTGGGATTAATTGTAAAAACTCTTGTGATCCCTTACATTTCCATGCCCAGAAGATGTTTTTTGCACCCATTTTAAAGCCAAAATTAATAAAGGCTTTTATTGTTTAGTCAACTGGCATGCACAATGATACACTGTGTATAATTATTGCAGAGAATGACACTGTTCAGACAATCCCTGTGTTGGTTCTATTCAACTTCGATTTAATTATTATAGTTCCAGGGAATAATTACACAGTAACTTTTACTTTGATTGTATTATACACTCCTTTTGTTTAAAGATAATAGCAGGTGTTGACTCAGCATGCGACTAATCACTGATCACCGTCAATCAGCACATACTTTTCTAAGTCTGAGGCCGAGGTCAGAAATCATTTACTGGTGAAAATGAAGGGCCTTTTCTGCCTCAACTGGTATCTTGCTGTGGCAATTTAGAGATCTGCTCGGAAAAGATAAAATGTCAATGAACAATCATTTAGACTGGTGTGTAATGACTGCTGCAGTCTAGTTCAACATCAATGAGCTGCTTGGATATGTGGCAGAGACAGACAACATATTAGAACCTCTGTGAGGTGATAAAGCCGCTGATGGTGATGTTAGTGATTGTGAAAAGTTATTATGAAACCCACTCAATCGGCCTCTGATTGGTTGGCTTTGTCAGTTGTGGTCAATACACTTGACTGAAACTGTTTACTCTTACTGTAGCTCTGGCTATGTCTGTTTTGGGCAGTAAAGTCAGCAGCGCGCCTACATGATCTTAGTGATGATGAAGAATAATCTTAACCACCTTCATAATCTTAGTTAGCATGATAAAATAACATTGGTGGATAAGCACAGCTGAGGTTGATGTGGAAGTATTTAAGAAAAAAAAAAAGTATTGGACAAATTAAAAAAATTGACCCTGCCACTAGCATGGCAAAAAATGCATACCACTTTCCCATAAAGCTTGTGCCAAGAGTTTGAAAGTTGTGACTTGTTCATGTTCTAAAACATAAATGCTTATATCAAGCCACTGATGAGAATGACCTTTTTGGTTGCCAGGTTGTGAAGAAACCCTATAATTAGTCTGACCACTTAGTCAAGTAATTTGCATACGTTAATGCAGACTTGATTGCTTATTAGAAACACTAATCAGTGTTTGGGAACAGCAATTCAAATTCAAAAAAAGGAATAAATTAAGTTTCAAATTTTGACATTTAAAGGTCCAGTGCGCATAATTTCACATTCCATTTCCATTCAAAAATGGAATGTAATATTTACAATTACGTTTTAGTTAATCGCCTGATGTAAGAATTGTTGTGTTTTTGTTGATAAAAATTTAGCCTTTTATATATACAGAGGAAGCATGTCCTCCTCCCTCGGGTCCGCCATGTTTCTACAGTAGCCTACAATGGACAAAACAGACACTGACTCTACAGAGACCTTTTGCATTTTCTTGTGTTTTTAGTGGCGAGTAGAGGGGGACACAAGGGCTGTTAAGTATGTTGCAGTCTGCAGCCTCACCACTACATGTAACTAAATCCTACATACTGGACCTTTAAAACACCATGTCCATGGTCCATCTTTATATCTATATAATTTTAAGAAACTTGGGTAATTTCAGTTGAGATGCAGCCCTGTTTGTGATAAATGCTGAAATTAATGGGGGGACACATTTCTCCTTTTTATGGTTGCTTTTTGCAGAAATGAAAAAGTCCATTATATTTCCATGATAAGTTCATGAAATTCGTATATAGGCACCCCTCTTTATTCATGTATGCTAGGATAACTGTCGGTATAATATTATGATGCACATAAACAATTCATCCTTGTTTGCTCAGAGGCAAATCAAAGGGCTCCAGACAGCGTCTAATGGCTCAGACTGTACGATGGTGGATGCTGATTATTCTCGTTCACCCAAGGTCACTAAAATGAAAAGAGTGACCACGGGGCCTCCATTAAATACCTTGCCGCAACCTTTTTCTCAGAATCTAACAGCATACAGTGACAATAGTGGCATATCTCACTAATGAAAAGAGTGCTAGAGAGGATACAAAGTTAGGCAGATAAAAGCCCTATGTTTTCCAAAAAATGACATTAATCTTTAACAAAATAAGAAAATAATACTAATTTTCATATTTCCCCACAGAAACAAACATAACAGAGGAGAGGACCACTTATTGATGTTTTCAGATAAACAATGATTCGCTGGGTAATACATTCACATCAGCTGAAAATGTTTCAGAAAAGAAAATACAACTGAAAATATAATTTTAGACAATAATCTTCATGAGACAGGTATGTGGGAAGCACCAAAGCATAAGATAAGAAAGAAAAAGATTTGTCAAGAGACCATTGATATAGTATATGTTTACACAAAAATGCTTTAAAGATGCCCAGACAACGTTAAAAGTCAAGGATGTTTATTCAGCAATCCAGCTGAATTATGATTGCAGCTGAGATCTGCTGGGATCACAGCAGGTGGCTTCAATAGAGATTTATAACTGATTGTTGAAGGCTTATACCTCTAAAGGTTTGCCTTGGTTGACTAATAAGCTCTTAATTCACCTTATAACAGATAGTGAGTCTGGTCATTAACCAATCATGTTGATCCTTACACAGTACAGCACATATCCACAAAAACATTGAGGTAGAAAGCTTACAGAAAGAAAGAACAGAAAGAACAATGTTCACATTTTCATCTACCTCATAATTCTACAGTTCACACGCAAATTTGTCAATCCTCTAGATGTTCCTCAGTCACTTTGCAGATTCATATCAATAATACAAACTACAATAAACAAATAAATTATGACTTTCTGATCCACAGGGGTATATTCAAACGTTACTAAGTTGGATTTAAAGTAATTAAAGGTAGCTCTGCCTTTACCTGCTGTAACATTACAGTGATGTACACGTTCATGTTTCAATATAATAAATAATATGTGCATAAACTCATATATATATATATATATATATATATATATATATATATATATATTAAATGGACCATTTTGCATATTAAGTACTTTTATTTTTGTGACTCTGAGTATATTTTGATGCTAATATTACTACGTTTTCCCCCCATTAAGGGTCATAACAACACTGTCACAATCACTTGTAATTGGATGCTTGTTACAGTGACCCTGAACCGGAGTATTTTAAAAGCCACATATCAAAAGATCCGTCAGGCTGAAAGGCCCCTCTGACACTGATTTCAGATCTCGATCAAAAGCCACATGGTCAGAGTAAAGTAGTCAGGGCCAGATGGATGGACTCAGTTATATATTCCAAGTTGTGACTGTTGATTGCACTGATGTTGAGACAGCCACCGGGGAGCAGGTACACGTGTCTCCTATTGGACAGAAATTCTACCTGCTGACCTAATGAAAAAAACACAAGAAATACAGTATTATTCTGCAGTATTCAAACTAAATGATCATCTGGAACAGCAGTAAATTAATCTCATGAACAATCGTCTTTAATATGACTGAGAACCTTCATCAACAATCCTCTTCAATGTTATATAATAAATTAGGGTGAAAAAGTTCAGTCAAAAAATATTTCATGCAAATCCCTTTAAAGGCACTGAAATCATGAATTACAACGCTGTAATGAATAATTAATATTCATATGGCGCTAGGATTTCAGGTATGAGTACAAAGTGATTAATCTATAACAATGTACTTTACATGCCATTTGTCCTTTCCAAAGGATTATACAAAGGATTACAGAAAAGGAAGAGCTGGAAAAACGTGTTGTGAATATCAGACAGTGTTTCATTTCATTTGTCACTTTATATTCAGGGTTTCCAGGCTCGGCAGTCTGCCAGGCCTAAGTTGACTCTCTGGTGGACCTAAACTTCTGGGAATAAAAAGAAAACCCAAACAATTCTTCATAACATTTTCTAAACGAAAATGCATTATACAAGCAGCAAATCTATTTAAGCTTAGAGCTATGAATGTCGCAGTGCGGCGTGTGAGTGGTCTGGGCTATTTGTCGTTGAATAAATACTACAGCTCTTTAAGATCCAAAACCCAAGTTCCCGTGTCTTGCTTGCCCGCTAACTGAAGTAAAGGGGGTAAGTGAGCTACTGAAATTTCAACCCAGACGCTCTTAAGGTGGACTGACCTTTAAAAGATAAGTTCACCCAATATTGTAAATGAGTCATTCAGTCATTCACTGAGTCATTCACACCCCTATACCAATGGAAAGTTGGGGGACATTTCAAAGTCTGAAAAACATTTCTGGGGTTGCAGAATTCTCCTAAACAACCTTAGTAGATGGGAACCCAACAACATAACAACCTCGAATTCCTGCCATCAGTGTATGAACGGTTGAATGTGACAAGTGTTGTAAAGCACTTCGAGTGGTCAGTAGATTGGGAAAGCACTATAGAAATGCAGGTCCATTTCGAAAATGTCACCTGATGGTTGTGGAATTTTGGCTCACTTGACTGTTCAGGAGAGATGAAGAAGACTCAGAGACACCGATGGCTTACGTTGAGATAGTTTACAAAACAAGATCCTGGAGGAGCAACATAACATCACGTCTGTCTACACAGAGTGCTGCCATGATAATCCTCCCGAGATTTCTCAAGTTTCCAAATGATATCTTACAGCTTCAGGAGGCAGTGCTTCCATACATGGTTATCTCTAATAACACAGCAAGTGGGGTGATGCAGAATCTCACCCCACTAGCCAGAAGACTAAGAGGTAAAATGGGTCGGAGACACTAAGTCTGCTAACACAGATAGATCGAAGTCCTCCTTACAAGGTTTACGCAAACAGTTAGCTTAGCCTTGGCTTGGTTCGTCAGACATCTGCTCTGTTGACACATCTACAGTAGCTCTGAGTATCTAGGTAGATTTTCTAAACCAAGCATCACTATACATCTTGTACTGCTCCTTTATACTTCCCTACATAAGCCACTGTGTGGAGGTGTGGGGTAACACGTACAAAACAAATACTAAACCAATCATTATCCTTCAAAAACGAGCCATAAGAATTGTAAATAAAACCACTTACAGAGAAACAACAAATCCATTGTTCATCAAGTTAAAAGCTCTAAAATTTAATGATCTGGTCGACTACAAAACAGCTCAAATTATGTATAAAGCCAAAAATAAATTATTACCCAGCAGTATCCAAGAGTTGTTTCAATCGAGAGAAAATCGTGGCAGCCTGAGGGAAACCAATATATTCAAGCAACAACTAGTGAACACAAACAAAATATCACCGTATTACAGTCAAAGGAGCCACCTTATGGAATAATTGTAACAAGGAACTGAAAACATGTACATCATTAAATAAGTTCAAACGAATGTACAAAGACAACATACTGAATGGACATATGATGGAATGGGATGCGTAGGTTGTTTTGTTATTTAAGTATGTCTTATTCACTATCTCTTTGATCTGAATCTTTGATTTCATGCCTGACTTGTGCATGGTAATTGAAACAGAAAAAAAAAAAAGGTTGCTGAGACTATGAAAAGATTGCTTGGAGAGCAATCATCACCATCATTATCCAGACTTCAACATCTGTACAAGACATTGACATGTATGTTTGCAGAAATACTGTCCTGGAATAATCATATTTCTTCCAAAACATTGACTTTCCATCGGCATGGGGGAGAGCAGATAATGACTAAATTTTTTTTATTGAGTGAACTTAACGTACTTTAGGTATATTGGTTATTCTCCAACTGTTTTCTGGCAGAAATCCTACAAAAGTCCTAGTGGCAGAAATGGCGCCGTCTACTACTCACCATTCAAGCCTGTACAACAGTAGAGTCCACGTTGTTGAGTCAGGTGCTCCCAGCTACCTGGAGTTCCCAAAAGCCTCAGCCTTTCTCTCAAAATGTGTCTGATTAGCATACATCTCTCCACAATGTGCTTTACTTCGGCCTGCCTGGGTAACACAGTGGACAACATGGGGGGGAAAAATATCTATGATTATATGATTCAATGTCAAAACACTGCAGATCCAGAGAGAAAAAGAGTGCATATGAAGGGTGTTGTCACCACTGCTATTACATACTCAACTGTTAAGCGGTTAGAATAAGTGTATACCTGTTAATCACAAATGACATCTGCTGATATAATAATGTGGCTGTGCAGAAAATGCTTTTCAAATACCAGATTTCAATTCAATCGGAACCAAACCCACCACTCAACACGATGGGCCGGGTTACTGAGCACTGTAGCAACAACTTGTGCTCCTCCTACAGATGGCTGTGCCCACAGAGATTGGATGATTCTTTCAGCTCGTGCCTGCAAAGATAACCGGAGGGAGCTCTGCTTTAGGATGCACAGGAGGTGTCCGACAGCCTCACCTGGAGAAACCGAGAAGAAGCTGAGTCTGAGGTAAAGAAACACAATGTTTCAGTGATAGCAATGTGGTGTCGTGCTGCTTTCCTCTAAGGGCAGCTCCTGAATTAGGGAGCTCGGGTGGATATTCACCAGGTCATACATAAAGAGAAAGAAGCTGATCTGCCACACTATAAACCCACCCGATGCTTCAAAAAAAAGTCATTTGGGAGTAAAATTGGAAGGCAATAGAAAGCAGGACTGTAGATACTACGAGCGTGTATTTCCTGACAAAGAACGAGTAAGACATGAATACATGTTCTTATCTGTTGTATGTGGGGAGCCCTCCATCTGACTGCAAACAAGAGAAGAAAATTGAGTTCACTGTGACTTCTATTGATAGCTGGGCTGTGCTTTGAGATCACAGATTACATTGGAATTATAGTGTGAGCTCATTTTCACATGTGGAGTCCCTGTTACGCTGCAAAAACTCAAAGTCTTGCCAGATATATTCATCTAATTTCTAGTCAAAATATCTCACTAACACTACATCACAAAACACCTTACAAGTAACATTTCAGTGAGATACAGGGGCTTGTTTTTTGCAGTGGTGACGAAGGTACACACATTCTCTACTCAGATGGAAGTACAAATAAGAAGTACTGGTTCAACTTCAACAACTGAAGTGCACTCAAAATATTAAAGTAAATAGCATCCCTCTGTGCAAAGCTAACTGAACCTCACATCATATTAGAATTAAAAGACTTTTAAACTTAAAGGTAGAATCAGTGGGATTTGTCTGCTGCTGCTGTTTGCAAACACACCAGAAAGATAACTGATTACTGAGTCTCATTCCCAGGACATTAAATAACAACATTTTGGGTTGGTAACGCATCGTGAGCACAGTAGCAAACAGAAAATAACAAAATCCAGGCAGAGGGCTGCAGGGTCTCTGCAGCTCCGAAACACTAACACATCTTTTCTCCCAATTCCAGTCTTCCTCTCTGTGTGTTTTCCATCTTGTTATGTCGGCCACGTTTTTTTTTTTTTATATTGCTATATCGGCCGTGTGCGCTATGCAATGATGGAAATTGAAAACCAGTCTTGTGATGTTGGGAAGACCATAATAAATAAGTTGATAATTCCATGCTTCATGAATATCTTATCTTATCTTAAAACAATATTTCAGCATCCTGAAGTAGGTCTGGAGCATCTACCTCGCAACTAAATATTGATAATTCCACTCACTTGTAGAGAGGGGTTTGCATTCACAACAACACACCGATGCATTTTCGATCCAGAGGTTTTCCAGCTAACTTAGACATAGCTCATCAAAAATGTGTGTTTGTTTCACTGTGCACAACCATGTATGTGCAGAGTCTGACAATAGAAAGCCGTTTTCACATTTACTGCTCAAAATTCATTTTTTCTGTGCTCATTGGAAATCTGGTTTCAAGCCAGGCCCGTCATCACCTCTCTCCCCCATCTCTCTGAAGTTGCACTGTCCAATAAAGAGCAAAAAATACTAGGTTTTAGCACCACCGGCTTATGATGACCCATAACACTTCTCAAACCATTAAAACATAGCTAACAACGAGTTTTAATGGCTAAACTCAAGATCTTTTTTAACTCGAAAAGGCCAAAATATCACATCTTATTTCAAGGGCTGCATCTAACGATTATTTTCACTGTTGATAATCTGTCAGTTAATATTTAGATAAATCGATTAGTTGTTTGGTTTAGAGAAATGTGAAAAATGTTGATCAGTGATTCCTAAAAAACACAATGTCCTAATATGTCTTGTTTTGTCCACAACCCAGAGATATTCAGAATTCAGAATTTTGACTTTTAAAAATTATTTAAACCAATTAATCATTTAACAAATGATTGGCAATTCAATTGAATGTAATATCCTTACAAGCAAGTTTCATGTCTTGCTGGCAGAGCACAAATTCATCTTTGTCCAACTTGCTTTTTACTATGTTTTCCATTGCACAGGAGTCGCACACATAAATCCCTAAAATAAAGTTATACCTGTCATTACTTTCTCACCGTAAAGTCCAAAGCAGTGGGAGAACGACTGAGCACAGAGGAGCTCCATCCCCTGCGATGCACAGTACTGTACAGGCCAGGCATCCCGCTCTAACTCTCCGTAGCAGAGTGCCTGAGCAGGCAGCAAGAGGAAAGGGAAAAGCCTACGCCTCTGTTGAAACAGTGCCAAAACAGCCAGTGATGATCTCAGTCAGATTGAAGAGCTACTTGTCTGATAGATAATATTCAGTTACCATGATGAGTTGTATAATCACAGCCCATTGACTCTGAGAGAGGTCTGCACCAGTCGGGTAGTGGCCTGACGCTGACAGAACAACAACGCTTTGTTGCGGCGCTCTCTCCAGATCCTCCAGAAGCTTCTCCAAACAAGCACCCCGCTGCCTGTCATCCCAGAAATAATACTCACGGATATCTTGGATCCCTGCAGCCTGGAAGATACCAGCCAATGAGTCTGCGGTTGATCAAGACAAAACGATTAGCTTTCTACAGCAGACGAACTCAACAACAATACTGCTTTAAACCACAGGATGGAACAGTATTTACATGTACATTTACATTTAGGGCATTTAGCAGATCTTTTGTCCAAAGCGACTTACAATAAATACATTTGTATGGACTGTACTGTTTTGTATTCAGTGTGAGTGAATACTACTTTTTTTTTAATTAACTGAATTTTTCAATCGTTATAACCTTCTAATCTGATGAGCTGACTTTCGGCCTGTGTGTAAGGACCCTGAAACAAATTATGCAGGCCTCTGTGGAGTGCTTCATTTAACATTTTAATGAAGTGATGCATTTTTCTTCTATGTCTAAACCTCCATCAAATCATCTACAACTGCAAAAGTAAAATACATACAAAATCCTGGAGAATATCTGACATGGTTGCCAAGGTTTCATCAATATTTATAGGCTTCTCTTTAGATCAATGTGCTCAAATGTCTTCCTTGTACACTTAACTTCTTTCCCTCAGAGATCTCACTTTACACATGTAAAAGTGCACATCTTGGTGATAATACAATTAAAAGGTAAACGAGTAGTGCGTACAGTTGCAGACCTAAGTCATGACTGTACAGTGTGTTATTTATGTTTCAAGAGGATAATCTAATGATGTCTATTTCCATTTCTAACCCACACACTCGCAGTTGCATCTTTAAATGCTGTTAAGAGGAGGTGAGATTTTTTATTTTTTTTTATACCATCACAAGGGGTAGAAAGGTAGACTGGCCCACACCAAGTAGCGCTGACATCATGCCAGTGTTTCAAGAGTTCAGCCCCAAGACGCACAGCAGCGGTGAAACCAGGAGTTTGGACACCTAACACCTGCAGCAAAAGACTAAGCTCAATGAACCGTTTTCCATTGAAAAGAGAATTAAAAACAGCCATTGTCATCAGTCAAAAGATATTTGAAAGTGAGTGTTTTTTCACCAACTACTTGAAAGCGCTGACTGAACATTTACATTTAGACTGAAAGTACGACTCAATGTACAGTATATGTCAATTACCAGTGCAATATGACTTTGGAGAAATACCTTCACACTAATCAATATTGTCTCTCTTTCAACCTACAAATGAACAAATTATTAAAATCATGTTTTTACTTTGTGGCACGCTGACGTTGTAATCACATTTTAGGTTGTTGAAAAGAGCTTTGAAAAGACATCTTAGAAAATAAATGTGGAAATTCCCGTTGGTGGTCACTGGAAGACTTGAGTTATTACTATGACTGATGCTTGAGTGCTGATACTCTATTGATCTACTCTGAAGAAAAGGCTGGATGTGTAATTACAGGTAGCTCTGCACAGTGCCTCCAGATAATGACATACTTTGTACTGACTGATTGAAGTATTAGGTACAGGCTATTGCACTTGTTGCTGTGCAAACTAACCTGTAAATAAACACTTAAGCTTTAAGAAGGTGTAGGTGTATGTACAGCTGAAGGTACCCGATTCTCCACTATAGCACAACAGCTCTTCCCCAAAGCAGCTTCTGTGGCTCGCCGGGTGAAATCGGTCAAACCAAGAGAAGGTGCATACTCTGGACGAAGAGTGGGATCAGCGCCTAGCTGCTGCTTTATTTTTCCAACAAGGCGCAGTTCAAAGGTCTTCCCTTCCTTGCTGTAATACTCTGCGAAAAACAATTATTGGAAATGTTTTGTCATGCAACAAAACACTGTATCAAACTGCAAAAAAAATAAATAAGTGAAACCTGTTGTGAAGGTCAGAAAGTCCACCATGAAATGGGATTAACACAGTATTTCTTAAACATTTAAATTTGAATGTGTGATTTCTAGATATCTTTGCATCTTGAAACAAATAACAAGCAGCAAGCAGGCAAACACAGATACAATTTACCAGATGAGTCAGTGATAAATGTATTAATTAATTCAAGGGGTTATTTGTAGAATATGAATAGTATTTGTACAGATACTGGTGATATTCTTAGAAGGCTGTCTAAGTAGCTAGTTTATTGCTCCGTATGTCTAGTCAAGTATGTCAATTCTTTGTCAATGAATCGAATGATCATGAACTGATATCATTGTATTATGTGCTCAGTCCTGAGGGCTGATTGCTGTATGTGGCTGAGAGAAAAAAAAGATGATTACTCAAACTTCTTTTTTTTTATTTTTCATATTATTTTACTAAATTTAACTTAATTAGTAGTTTTTTTCAGAGTAGGTCTACATACCAGTGGATCATATATTCACTTTGCAAGTGTTCAGTTTGGTGTTTTGTTGGTTATAGAATCCCTGAATAAAAATGTAAAGCACTGTCTTTATAGAAGCCTGCATCTATGAATTAGCTTTTTTTATTTATGCTGAAAAAAATCAGGGAAAAAAAGCAATGGTCATTTGTGAAGATTATTGCTGAACGAAATACATGACCATCAGTATGTAAGTGTACATGCTTAAGACCTTTTTTTCCTGCAATAATCTAAACTACAATTGAGAAATCCCACATGCTTTGTTTGTGAAAGGAACCAGGGCAATCATCACATCCCTGAGGCCCTTTATTGGCTAGGCCTACTATGGCTATAGCATTTATTTTGCTATAATTCATTTATGGTTCACTGAGCTCATCAAAATATTCAGTACAAGTAATACCTCAGACAAAATGCCTGTGAATCCCAACATGAGTCACTAATTCAATTTAATTACTCAATGTTAAATGTGTAATTTGTAGGATATGAATTTAATTCAATGGTAGCTCCAAAAACACAGGGGGCAGCATATCACCGACAACTGCCTTACTTTGCTGGCTGTTTTGACTGTGGATGGCTACTTTTAGCTAATTTGCTCATGATTAAGTTAGCTTGTGGAGTGTGTTGATGGAGCCAGTGGCCCTAGAATTTGTCTGAGCCGGAACCACAGGTGACAGGGCTCAGCTCAACTGGATTTGGCGGATTGACATTAGAGTGAACACCAATGCACACCGAACTGGGACTGAATACAGTCATCAAGATCGACTGAAGTCGGTTTGACAACAACGGATGCAGTACAGAGGTGATTTACAGCAGCTCTGACATAGACTTTGACTTCAGAGAACACTGACTCCATTTAGGAGTGAAAGACAGAATTTGGTATTTATTTAAACCAGAGGTGATAGTGGAAAGACAAACTCAGAGAGTTTGGGTGCGTTTTATCTCTTTTTTGTCTAGTTTGAATGATGCTGGGTTAAAGGCAATTAAGCCTACTTGGTAAAGGAGAAAACTTGAAACGTAAATAATAATAATATAAATAATAAATAATATAAATATGAGTTATTTATTTCTTGACATCCTGTGCGTTTATTTTTTCATTCAATCCGCTAACAGCTGACCTTTATCTCCCTCCTGAAATGATGGAGGCTGTGGTATTACAGAGGGGATGGGCTGTGGCTAGCACGCTAACTTCTGCAGACGCTGGTGCAACACGATACGACGTCAGCACTGCTGTTTCTTCACATAATATTACTTATTTCTAAACTTTTAAACAAAAATTCTGGCCGTATCTCACAAATTGCTCCTTTAACGGACAAACAAACTAGTCATTCAAGTCTGCTCTCAGTTAAAGCAGAAGGAGCAGACCACCTGTACTGTGACCGCATGATTTACACTTAGTTTTTATTAGAGTTTTTGCAGGCCTACATAAAGACACATTACTCTGTCCGCCTCCTTTAGATAACATTGGCCTACAGAAGCCGTCGTGAATAAGTGAACCCTGTCCCCTCTAGCGTCTTCTGAACTGTCACGGATGAACGCAGACGAGCGGACTCACCTCTTCCCGCCAGGTAAACCTTTCTGTGGTGCGTATCTTTTCTGAAGGCGGACAGCAGCCTTGTTTCGGGGCCCACCGCTGCGCTGTGAGCACTGGTCAGCACAGACAGATGACCTCCTGGGTCTCCATTTTGGCTCAGCCCTTTCTCGTTGCCGCCGGGTCCACTCATCATGAACCCAGCGAGGCAAATCAGCGCGAGAAGCCGCCAGTCTTTTGTTTAGCCACGGTTGCCAGGCTACGGCACGTATCTGGATGCTGTCACCCTGGTAACGGTGATGAATGAGTTTGACACCGGCTAATTTGTGGCTCTTGTGAGTTTAGTTTCCCCATCGCAGTGAGCTATCAGCAAATAGGCTAGCTTGTCTGAAAATGAAAGGGATCAGTTTTGGTGAGGAGAGGACCCACATGTGTCCGCCTCAGCCTCTGCCACTGAAATCAAGCCAGTTCAAAGAGGAGCCTCTGCTGCTCATTAGGGCTTGTTTTGGTGGTTCTCTGATGGACCAGTAGCCTTCTTCAGTTAATAAAGACAAAAGCACTGAGGGAGAGTGAAGGAGCAGCTTTTAATAGTACAACAGCCCACTGAAAATGAGCTGCACATAATTTGGCTTCCATGGGTTTAATTGATCCACAGGCTGATCTTTGGCAAAGCAGATGATTAATTTGGACCTCTGTATTTTTTCTTTTAGAGAATCAGACATGCCTCTTGTAGTACTACATTCTCTGTGTTCTCTCCGTTTGCTGTATAAGACCTTATTGTAAGCCAGTTTCTTGGTTTGGTAGTGTGCTTGTCTTTTCTCACTTTTCTCTCAACTTCTCCTTTTATTAATCTTTCTTTAATCGACAACAATTGTTAAAAAGACATTGTACCCCCAATTTCACTCTTCCTCATTGCACATGTTAATCTTCCTCTATTTCAGTACTACTGGCCCTTCTTAAAATGGTTGAATGGAACTAATATTTACTCTAATGTTTGTCTATTGTAGCCCTTGGTAACTCCAGGTAGCATGGAGCACCTGACGACATGGACTCTATTGTTGCACAGGCTTGAATGGTGAGTAAGAGATTTCAAGTAGTCTTAGGGTTTTCCGCCACAAAGCTTCTTAGATGGAGGAGTCACTCGTCATATTTGTAGCTCAAATACAAATAGCTAGTCTACCTGAAGGGATAGGTTGAACAAAATATGAAAATTTAGTCATGTGAAGTTTCATAGTTCACACAAATTACTTCAGCTTCACAGCAAAACAGCACTATTCCCCTAAACAACTGAAAGAAAACATAAAATGGATCCACACAGCTCATCCAGCATCTCCCAAAAGCCAGAGATTACAAATGAGTTTGCAAAGTTTTTTTTAACTCTTTTTAAAGCTGAAATCTTCACTGTAGCTGCTGAAAGCATTAGCGGACACGGTTAAAGTGGGTGCACGACCTTGATGGTTTGTCAAGGGTGTAGATATTTCAAATTTCTTGGCGATCGCAGGTCTTCCAGAGACTTGGATTACACTGGGTGAGGTTAATTGAGCCAATTTTTGTTTTCTTTCAGATTTCCCCAGAAGTCCCAAACTCCTTCAGTTGTTTCATCAAGTCAAGTTAATTTCTAGAGCACATTAAAAACAACAAACGTCGACCAAAGGACCGTAGAAAGTGATTACATAAAACTCAGGAAGTTCCAAATAAAAACATAATCATTTAAGTTAAACACAGGAATGGGTTAAATCATAACACACATAGCACAACATAAAATAATGAAATACAAAGACAATAAAGTCTAAAGAATGGTGAGGCATCTTCATGGTGATGATTCATAGGCTAAGGAAAAGAGATGGTAGGGGGGGTGATAAGGAAGTGTTTATTATATTCTCCACCAGTCCAAAATAATGCTGTGCAATCAGTCGTACTATATCATTTACTACAGCCTACTGTTCATCTGAATTAGCCACGGACTAAGTATAGTTAACTTAAGTTATAAGAATGACCAAATGTAATGTCTACTGTAAGGTATACACATGACGAAGAGAGACTTATCACCTCAGTGATTGCACATCAGGCTTCTGAGAAATAGAGCTTTTTCCCTGGGCAGAAAATGGAAGAAGAGCCATTACAATAGGATGAAAAGGCAGCAGTGAAATGAAAACCCAGAATCACTGTTAACACCTTGAATCTTGGGATAAGGAAGAGATAGTCAGTGAGCCAGCTTGTGGATTTCACTTAATGAACTATTTATTGTAATCACAAATACCTGCACTAGATGGCAGTAGATGGTCAAACCAGGCAGTTAGTTCTGTCAATTAGTTGACCAGAAGTAATTTTAGAAAGGGTAATTTAAGAAACACAGCCTGCCTCATCCTCTGCACTATGGGTTACTTCTCTGAACATTCATTGACAGCTTGCAGAGAACCAGCCGTTATCAATAGTTTTTGCAGGCAAAGGGAGAATTACATCCTTCCAGAATATGTCTCAGGGGAGGCATTATTTTCAGCTGTCAGCAGAGAAATCTGTATATTTGCCCTTTCTATGATGTTTTTTTCCTTGTGCGATTATGAAATGTCAGTACATGATGGTAAGTGCAGAAAGAAAGTGGCTTTCAATTTCGTACTGCAGGCATGACAACAAAACATTTACCTTGACTCTGTCTATGATGAGGCTTGTTTTTCCTCCAATCAAACGGCAGTGTGGCCGCAGGTGAAAAATCCGTGGGATGTTACGTGTTCACTCACTTCGCGGGTGAGAGAACAATTACAGTCTAGCCACAAAATGGGCCTAAAAATATTTGCATAAAGGAAACAGCAGTGATGGAGCGTCACTGAGTACATTTACTTCGTATTATAATTAAGTACAGTTCCTAGATACTTACTTTCACTTTACGTTTTCATGCTGCGTAATTCTTTCACTCCACTACATTGCAGAGGGAAATATTGCATTTTTTACTCATTTGATAACTTTGGGTATTATTTACTGGGCTTACTGCAGGGATTTGTTTTTATTGAATTTCCTGTGAAGTTTACTCTTTTGGTGCACTGATGTCAAGTTTGACAGTAAAGTGTTTGATTACCACATTTGAGGCATCATTGCAAAAACTGTTGGTTTATTGGTCGATATGTCGATATGCAATTTTTACTACCTAATATCGTTACCCGCCTCTGCCCCAAAAATTGATCGGTTGGGCTTTATCATTTATTTTATCAAAACAAATACTAATCCTGATCATCAGTAGAATGCTGAATATCACTTGAGTAACAGCAAAAACTCCGATGATGAACTATGACTCCTGACCTGTGGTCATTTGAGGAAAAGACTTTTGTGGATTCTTATCTCCACTGCTACATTATGCTGCCATATGCTGTCAATCAGACTACTATTAGCAATTAGAAATAGCGTGCAATGGTGGAAGGTTTTTAGCTGGAGCCAGTGGCATGTGCCTCAGTCACGCCACCATGTTTTCAAGATAAATCCCGATTCTTTATCTAATTAAGATGCTGTTGACTCAATTTGATTTAAGGGTGCCTTGGACTTTCCTTTTGACTGAAATGCCCGGTGTTCTGAAAATATCTGTCCTGAAGAAAACTTTGCCCGGTTGCTGGCTCGGGCCAAGTTGTTGGCATAGTCAAACATGTTTATTGTCCAGTGATTTTCATTTGCAATCAAGAGGAGAGTCAGAGAAAGAATACTGCACAAGTAGATCTATGATTACAAATGTTTGCTCAAACACTAGTGTTTGATCAGCTCACGGAAACACATCCTTTGAAAATCATTCCAGTAAAGCCAGTGGCCTAAAATTAGGACCTTGAGTCGTCCTGTGTGAAGAGCTTCTCTGACAAAAAACCTGTTGAAATTACATTTTAAAACTTCTTTGACTTCATGGTTTAAATGTGCAGTTTGACTTAAAATATGTAACCTATTTTGTGTATGTTGTGGCCCTGCAATGAATGTAATTTATCACTTTCACTTTTTATTTTATATGACTTAGTACCAGTTGGACTTGAAGAGGTGGCTTCTTTCTTTTCCTAAACATGTTTAGGATTGATTTCAATCTAATCCTCCACACGGAATGTGTTGTAACAGGAATCAGCTGATAAGAAGGTGGCTTAATTCTCAGACAGGATAAGTGTTTCCACTCCGAGTTGCTGTGGCTTTTTTCCCGGATGATTTTTCACTAGTCAAATAGCATGTCTGGCAGAGCCAATATTGGTCTCAGTTTGTTTTCAAATGGCATCTGTTCTGCTCAGTGTTTGCTTTTTAAAGTCCCAAATCTTGTAATTTCCTCTCACAGCACAACATGTCTGCTCAAACAGTTGCAGAGCCAGAGCAACAGTGGCATTGGTGGGTGGAGGATTATGTAAAATCCCGAAAAATTTAATTAAATTAGAGGAGTAGCAAAATAATAAAAGGGATTAAAGCAAAGATAAAAATAACAATTTCTTAAAATATTTAAAACAAATATAATGTATTTTTTTGTTCTAACTTTTCAGAAAATGTCTCTTTTTTCACATTAAAAACCAGATGGACCTCCAACACTGTGAGGCAATGCAAGTTTAGGAATAAGTGTTGATGCACTGACTGGTGTATGGAGGCATAAAAAGGCCATAAGTATTTGAAAGTTGAATTTGGTTATTTAAACTTTATCCCTAAACTTTTGGGTTTTGGGTTTACATCTTTAGATAAAAACTTGAATTAAGATAAAACAAGCGAGTGTTCATGGTTTCCAGTTGCTCGCCTGTGTCTGGATGATGTGACAAACAGTGAGGACAGTTGGTCTTATTGATTGTATTCAGGCTTAATTACTAATCCACTGCAGCCCAGATGTTCTAATTTCAATTTTGAGAACGTTCCCACTACCAACTCGTCCCTGGTCTTCAAAGCATGAATTCGATTTATTATTTATTTAGTTATTTTGTTAGTGAGTTAGTTAGTATAATGTTCAGCCAATCAGTCATACTAATTTAATGTGTAAGGAAAAAACTCATAACATCTGACATGGTATGAGTTTTGGACTGCTATTAAAGTTGTGTAAATGTTACGATTTGGTTAGGTTCTGGCACCAAAACGACTGTTAAGATGGTTAAGTTTAAGAAAAGATCCTACTTTGGGTTAAAATAATGCTCAGTCATGTAACTCACACAATGTACGGAAGTGATGTTACATTATATAACAGAAGTTACATCATTTAGGTCCATTAACTTGCATAACGTTCAAGAAAAAAAGAAAAACTAATCTGACTCTTGGTTTTACTTGAGACGTGAGGGGATGTCCGGTGTCTGACCAGTTCAGCCAGCCTCATCCCCCCATCACCCCGGCTTCTCTCACTCTTTATCCAGGCAGGAAGGGCTCACCCAGAAGTGATGCGAGAGAGTGGCTTACAGTGTCATACAGTATCAAGTGCTGGGCCTCTAACCAGGCCGCTGTATTTGAGGCGTTGGAAGTGAGAACGGGCTTCAATTTTTTTTATCTTGAATTTTGTTGATTTTACAATGAAGGTTTTGATTTGACTTGAATTTTCAGAAATCTTAAAATGTCAAGTTCAATTTGAGGACTTGAATAGGTTCTTTTAGGGCCACAGTACGCTAATGCTAAGAGTTATGGGTAAGCTTTAGGAGTTCACTTGTTGAACTTTATTATGGCCTTCGTTTACTTCCATAGTGAGTTTTCAGACAAAGCACACATGAGCAACGTCACACAGTTTTATAATATTTTATTTCTCAATGCAACAGGTGATGTAATGTAATGCACAACACAGTCCTGACAATAGATAAGGTTAAGAAGACCTCCTGCATCAAGTCCATTGTTTTCCTTATTCAAACATTTCAGTGATATTGAACTAGCATTGCCGCTTGCCAAATGAAAATAGGTAGACAATTTGCCAGTAAAATAGCATTTAACAGGAGTGTTTTGCTATGGCTACCTGCAGTGTATAATACTCTACCTTGACCTTGAACAATTTATATTGATTTATGATTGATCGTTTTTTAAGTTGTCCTTGTGGGATGTTAACAACAAGCCAATCAGAAACCAAGCCATGGTAGAAAATGGGATTTAAAGGACGATTTCAAACAAAAATGAAAATTCAGTCTATTATGTGATCTCCAAATCAGGTGAGGTTTCGTGGTCCACAAAACATTTTGGGGTGCTCCACAATAAAACAGCGTTGTGGCATTCTCCCTAACAACTGAAGTAGATGGAGACTTGAAAATGTGAAAAAATAAATGTAAAACAATGTAAAATTCATACAGCTCATCCAGTGTAATCCAAGTCTATGGAAGTGCTGAGATCCTAGGCTGATTTGAAAAGATGTTATTTACACCCCTCAACACGTGGTGCATCCACTTAATATATGTGTGCACATGCTTTAAGCTTAGGTGAAGTGAAGGCTACAGTTAAGATTCTGGCTTTAAAAAGGGTTTAAAAACCTCTTTTCAAATCAATTTGTGATCTAGGTACTTCAGGAGACTGCGTAATGTACTTTTTCAGTTATTCTTAAAACAATTTAGAAACAAGACAGACATCATCTTCATCAGTTGTTTAGGAGAATGCCGCAAGCACTGTTTTGTTGTGAAGCTCCACAAATGTTTTGTGGACCAAGAAACTTCACCTGACTTTCCACTGACATTGGGATGAGTAGATGATGATAGCAAATTTTCCTTTTCAGCTGAATTGGTCCTTTAAGCAAGACAACTATTGAGCAGATACAGTGTTGAGGATTCAAAACAGAACAATTAAGACTGAAAACAGACACCAGAGTTGAATATTTGAATGCACAGCCCTTTGGTTTAGCTGATATGACACTGAGGAGTTTGTGCCATGAAAATGAATATATCTTACCGGCACAGTGAAGACTGCCTTGCCAGAATTTTGAGCTTGTATTAAGCTAGACAATGTTGTAATTTGCTAGAGATTCGGTGTATCATAAAAAGATAACTTACCAGATAATATACTGTACAAAATTATTTGACGCTGTCATTTTTGAAACCACAGGCCACAAACACGATGTCCAAAGGGTTACTGGAATGCATCTAAAACCTGTGGTTAAGTCTTATTCAGGAAAAGTCTTTGAGAGGCTCAAAGTTGGTGTCACCCTATGTCTGTGAAGTGCTGAGTTGCAGCGGTCTGTCGCCTGTCCACAGAGACAGCCACAGAGTTCCTGTCCAGACCAAATCAGCTGTTTCTCTCGACAGTCGCTCCAGCTGTACACTTCTTTGGCTCGTCCTTGCTGCCGTTCGGTCCCAGCCCTTGTGGGAATCACAGTATCGGCTGGAAAAGTAGTTTGTTTCAGTAGCTTGCCATTTTACAGTTCATCTGTCGTTTTCCTGCAATGTAAAGCTGAGAAGAGATGGACATGGAGAATCAGAATCAGAATCAGAATCAGAATGAAAGCCCTGACGATAACAGACGTGACAGAAGAGTGTATTTTAAAAGATGTAGGATGCAACCCTTTAATCACATCTCTACTTGTTTATTATAGTTACTAGTAATGTTATTGATCATCATGCCGTCGACTTGCAGTCTAAAAATACCAATAATGCTCATAATTGGTTGTTTCTTTGTGTTCTTTGTAACACTAAAAAAACCTAAGTACACATCAGAAGCATCAAAGCTAAACTGCTGTGGCATTTGATGCAGGATGACAAAGCTGTCAACAAGTCACATAGTTATGTTCACTCTTCGTGATTTGATTGTAAAATATGTGAACAGCTATGTTTTTCCAGTTCCCCCGGATGAAATAAACCAAACTACGGGTGTGAAAACCCCCTAAAAGTGGAGGAAAGGCAGAAATTACCCTTAAGAATGACAAGGATCCAACAGTTATTTGTAAGTACTGATTATATTTTTGACTTGGTTTCGCTCTGTCACTGTGACTTGTTGGCCTGTGCTGGTCACACCCTGTTTTGCATTTCAGTTTCTATCAGATAAAAAATCAACAACGGCTTGTTGTTTTGCAGGTTATTTTTATGTCCATGTTTTCATGTGGAAAAACAGAATCCGTATCATCGCTGCACCTGTCCCATTTTTGTTCAGTTTCTCTTGCTTATAACAGAAAGTAAAAACAAAGTTGTCCTCATCCTTTGTGAAACTCATGTGAACCCTTTTTTTCTTCAACAAGACAGGAATTCTGATGCTATCACCTCCACTGTACATGTCCCCACAGGAAGACATAAATTACCTGGAACTGTAAGCTTCACAGAAAACTGATTGCACGCAGGAAAGAAATACACAGGGAAGAAATGTGGCCACATCAGAATTCACATCCCAGTTGATTATGTTTTACATTCTGTTTAATTTTGCATTTAAACAGGAGTTGTTGGATTGTTTTAATGTGATAAGTTCACAAACCACAGGCATGGTCGGCACATATTTTGTAGTGTCCATACATTTTAGAGAAGCTTAGCTCACCAAAATTAAAGGAAATTCATTCATCATGTGTGACGTGTATTTTCTGTTTTAAAATCTGCCTGTAAAACACAGGAAAAATCAAAATATACATATTTTCCCTTGTTCCTGTAGTGTTATTCATTTGTCTGGATTGCTCTGGTGTGAGCTGCAGAGTTCGGGACATATTGGCTGTAAAGTGATCTAGATGGTGCTCAGCTTGTGATTATCTTGTGTAACTGAGAAATGATTTCTGGATCATCGTCTGCAATAACCAGTAACCAACAGGTTTGACCAGCCAATCAGGCCAAAGTCCACAATTGTTGACTGGTCTGACTTTCACAGACAGTGATGGAGGGCTACTTTTAAGCTTTGCAAGCTATCAATTACTTCACTACAACAACAAATCTCAAAATGTACATGTGATGTGATGGGATCACACAAGCCGCAACGCCCATCAACATGTTAATAATGACATAATGACCCATGACGACTCAGACCCATGACTGCCATTACATCTCTGAACTCGGCCCTTGTTTTTATCACAACTACACAAACGTGAAGTCTCTTGATTGTATCTTGTACAGTTGTGACGCTATTGGGCTGACATAATCAGCCCGCAGACAGACAGACGGACATACAAACACAAGTCCAAATACTGGAACTTGCTTCTGCGTAAGTTTACAAAAGGTGTCTGCAGGGCAACATATTCCTATGACACACTCAAACAAGTTGAAAGCATAACCGTCCAACACTGTTGCGACTGGTTAATATAATACAAAATAGTCAAATGCCAACAAGTAATGCCACTGAGTTGGGTCCCACTTCTTGACAGATCACTATTCACGTGAAAGTGCAAGAAATGTAAATCAGCCTGACAACTGCCTTCCAGAAACTGGAGTCTGACGTATTGGACAAAGCAAGATCACCCAGTAGCCAGGTACTTCAAAAATAGCACGTAACAACTTCACAGAACAATTATTAATATATCGCAACAGTCAGTATTTATACAAATTGACACCTAATATATTAACTTTTTCCTTCCCTTATATTGCTCATAATTGTTTGTAGTTTCAGCATCTATCTCAATAAAAATATTGCGATTCAACAACTTGAATCACGATGCACATATCAATATAGTTGAACTACCAGCAAGCGACTGCAAACTGTAGTTACGTTACTTATTTAAAAGTGCAGTATGTAAGAATTATATTTGAAAAGATTTAGAAATTAGCATGTGAAAGAAATTACAGATAAGAAAGAAATAGATAACTATTGAAGTTAGCAAGCTAATCAGTTAGCCCCTGCTCTTCCTGTTCCAAAACACCAACAATTCCCCAGTGCTCCGGGCTCCCAGTCCCAATTGCTGGCTGCACAGCTATCTGAGCTAACAAGCTAACTGCAGCTACAGTTAGTGACAGTAAGAGACAAAAACAATATCTACTTAGATTAATTTCTTCTTAATCCATTCAAATTTAAACAAATGAGTGTTTGCTCAACTCCCGGATACCTTAAAAAGCGTCACGCGGGGTGATTGGTTCTTTTGATATCAGAGAGGCTTGTGTGGGAGGTTTCCCACAGGTCACAATTCCTGTTAAACACACGACTTGCCCTTCACAGTCTGTGATTCACTGGAATACACTGGAACTGTTGACACAATTCTGAAATTGTCTTTCATGTTTACTGCTAGCTTTATTTTGGCACTGCGAGGACAACGTGCCCATTGATTAGCGCCTTTGGGAGGATACTGTCTGCATGTGTGGGAAATAATTCTAATTACATCATTATTTGCATAATGAAACAGCTGGTTCCATAACCACATAGTGAATTAAAAAAGCTGAGATGCTGGCATTAGAAACACACTGTCCTTTAAGATTTGTCCTCGTGAGTTGTCTACAACATTTTACACAATCATTTAGAGTGAAGAGTCGCATGTAGAGACTTATGTCACTGGAAAAGAGATTCTCAGCTCAGTCGCTCAGGATGAAACATTGACAGTTTCTGCAAACCAATGATACATTCACATTTGTATGTGTCATAGACCTATTTACCATATTTTCATGTCTACATTATCATATCATGTTCACATGACATGGTCATGAACTAATTTTCATATTTTCAGGTGGTGAGAATGAAGGTGAACAAGAAGGTGAATTGGCCGCCAGCCCAGTCACTGCAGTTCGGGACTCGACAGTATGAAACCACTGGATATTTTTAAGTAGACCTCTGGACAATTTCCTACCATGTTTAAAGCGACAAAAAGCATTAATTTTAAGCATTTGTTTTTGCCTAAATCCATAGATGTCATTTGGAAACACCTTTTGAAATGGCCAGTTTTGTCCCCATTGACATCAAAAAAATCTTCTGAAAAAATATCTTGCACCAAGATGTTGTTAACAAACAATAGAGAACGAATACTTTGCTGTCCATCAGTACCTGCAGAAGAAAATGGCTGCTGCTGATTCTGATGTGAAATATGACAGAATTTTAACCAAGGACATGATATGCAAAGTAGCGTCCAAAATGTGCAGTAATACAAATAGCATTTATTGGATAAAGGATGTGATCAGCATACGGTGTACTCTAATACCCGCGCACATAATATCACATATCCATATTTTAATTATCTTCTCTGATCAAATCCAGTCTTCCCAATACATCGCCTTAAAATTCATCTCTTTGAAGACTGAGCTTTAATGTCCCCACAACATAAAGAAATGTAAAGTTTCAATATAGCTGTCGTTCGCAGAAACACATGTTGTTAACATATATTCAGACTGAGAATCTACATTGTTTCTCTTTTTTGTAATTTTTGATTACTCCAAACACTTACAGTGTATCAAATTACCGGATTGTTTCCTTTCTGAGGTCATGGGAAACTAACTGTAAGTGCAAGCTCCTGCAGTGCTTATTGTGATCCATCATATGAGCTAAATATGGACAGATCAGTGCCATAAGTGTTTGCTATTTCATATACAACCTTATGCTTATCCTACTTTAGCTTTCCTAGGATGTTAAATGTTTTAGTGTGAGCATGACTTTCAGTGCTGTTTACTCAGTTACTCAGCAACATGTTCCCTCATGTGTCTGTTGATACTCTAATTTTGATGCAGAAGCACAGCTATAGCACACAGCATCCCTCCTGTAGAGTATGACCTCTATAATGATGATATCGGTCCGTCCTCTCTATGCCTGCCTGTATGGCTCCTGTGCAGTATTTCTGATGGAATATTAGTCTTGTGTCTCTGCTCAGCAGTACAGCTCTGGTAGTGTTTCTAAATTGGTCTATCAGACAGAGGCTCTTCATTTCCGCAACATATTCACACTTCAGTGTCGTCCACAACTTTGTCAGCTGCTGCCGTTTGAAATGAAATGTTCCACTCTCTGTTAGTTTGAATTTTGTGTTCTCAATCTTGGAAAAGTGTGCTAACAAACCCCTCTCTGCTCAGTGCTGCCTGTCAAATATATGTGGATTTTGGCTTAAATACCCTAAAAACACATATTAATGCTTACGCAGGAGCAGCCTGTCTGACCTGAGAGCATTATGACAAAAGTCAGCAATGTCATTAAGTAAATTTACCCAAGAACTGTACATTTTGATGTATTTGTGCTTTGCTATCTGTGACTTTATACTTCCACAGCACTACATTTGTAGGCTAATATTATACTCTTACTGCACTACATTTATTTGACAATTTAAGTTACTAATAAAATCCTGAATATCTAATCTAATAATAGACCCAGCAGGTAATCCGTCGACCCATGTAGTACTATTACTTCATACTTAAGTACATCAAAATGAGATACTCTAAGACTTTTACACGTAGTTACAGAAAGTTTGAAGTTACAGAAATTATACAAAGTACTATTTGTATGGGTGACTTTCACTTTTTACAAAGTCATTTTTTAGCACAATATCCGTGCTCTTACTTAAGTATGGATACTTTTTACAACACTAACAAACACACACAGCTAAAACTTAAAGGGTAAAGTTATTAATTGTACACAGTAAAGTGTGTTTACAGTGCTTATGGAGTACTACTGCATGTGTGAAAAAAAGTAGCCTTTTGTGGCTCCAGAGGAAGCTGCATGTAATTTGATACATTTTCTCCAGTGATGTCACTTTGTTGCTAAATTGCATTGTGGGCACCAGGTAAACACACCTGTAAACACACGTTATGTATAAAATTGGTGGAGTTACCCTTTAAATATCTGCCAATATACATATTTGGACTGATACAGTAGCAGCCTGTCTCACTTTAGAGCATCATGACAAAAACAAAGAAAGACTAACAGCTAGACAGCTAAACATCAAGACATTCTGTAAGAACAGTCATGTGGACTGCACAGCTTTCTGTATTTGCCTCCACTTTGATGCCAAAACATCTTTATTCATAACCATGAAATATGAATTAGAGAAGCTGTCATGCAAGGAATCCATACAGACTTGTCATATAAGATGGTGCATACGTGACAGAAGCAGAAGGCTGCTGTGGATGTTGATAAGGGCAGCAGTAATACGCCTGCATGTTTTTCTGTGAAAACAAACTATTGATAATGGCCTTTCTGTGGAGTGCAGCGCAGCGCAGCGCAGCCACTCTTCCCTAGTAACCATTCCTGTCAGTGGTTGTACCTCCTGTTTTATCAGTCCTGTTGCATCAACTTAACTAGACCTGCTGTTGCATGTTGTCCTAGGGTTTAAAGGAAATACGCTGCGCAATTGCCCTTTTGTTTAGCTGGTTAGATAGATTTAGAAAGTTAACCGAGGAAGTCTCTCGCCTTGCGTTGCATTATCAGCAATAACTAACCAATTCAGCATTGCGGACTCTACCTGGAACCATTTGTCATATTACTATTTAAAACCTGTCTCTGAGCCATTCTCGAGCGGCTGGTCTCACTTACGCTTGTAATCCTGCTCAAAGCGCAGGGCGAGTCCGCTGAGCCTTCCTCTTGGGGTGATTTACGACAGAACACACCAGGCTCCTTTTAAGGAAGACTTTTATATGCTCCTAAATGTCTCTCATTTTACAGCCTCATTGATAATGTCTGTAAAATCTCGCTGAGAGGATAAGAGAAGAGCGTAATGATATAGTGTAGTGTGCAAAGTAAATATTTAAGATAAAACACACCTCTGTCATAAAACTTGGTTATTCATGGGAATTTGCAAAGCAAGAGCTGTTGTGGAAGCAAGAGAATAAGTTGTGCCGCCTGTCAAAAGAAATTGAATTATGAGTTGTGTATCGAAACGTGTCTTCTTCTGATTTTACATTTGTATGTTCATTACTGAAATTCAGGGGCGTCACTTTGTGTTGAGAAGTGGTGGGGATACGAGGGCTAAGATAATGACACTACAACAACCTACAGTAGGTACATGTCACAAGACAGTTTTTAATATAAGCAGCATTTATTAAGCCCTTTCAAAGCAAATTATTTCAAAATTAAGGCCCAATAGTTTATAAAGATGCTCTCATCTACCAGTCAACTTCAATTATGACACAAACATGCTTATTTATTATATTAAGTACTACAATTCATTATATTTTGAACATCATGCTTTTCAAGTGAAATATTTTTTTGGTCTTATTTGGCTTGTCAACAAACAAACAGCTTTGGATTTCTGATGGTGATGTCAAAACTTCTTTGTTGAGATTTAAAAAGTTTCAACGAATTTACATCAAATATTATGAGTTCAATTTTTCAAATTACACAATTCTTACACCCGAGAAAACGATTTACTTAACTTACAGATGACTGATTTTCTAGAATCTGCCAGTTATGCCGAAAATCATAACTGTGTAACATATAACTTCCCTTTAATTTGTGACAGATTCGTTGGGGGACCTGTTGTGGGTTATATAAGAGGAATCATACATCAAATATTGAGTTAGTCCAACCCCTGTTAAACTGTGTTAATGAGGGTGTTCTCATTGGCTGTCGGCCTTGTAAACAGCCTCTCCATTCGTGAGGGCAAGTCTTGTGCGCAAGTGATAAAAATTTATCTGCTGCAGAAGATGTTGGGCAGGGCACACTGAGGCCCACTGACAAGAGACATACTGCACTTAGTGTGCCAAGCGGTTCTCCGAATCAGCCTCATCCTGTAGACATCACCCAGAGCCACATTACAGTCATCTTAATGTGACACCGTTTTTAGATATAACATATTAGATAATGACACTGACAAAAACTAAATCTGCATTTACGGTCAGCAGGTTTCCATAGAAGAAAAAACGGTGACATTGTTGACTATTATTAGCGAGTGAGCTAAAAAAAAGATAATAATACCCACACACAGACACAGTACCAACAACAATAATGTGGACATCTGTTGGTTATTTTTACTGCACTGACATCAGCTTGATTCAAAGATTGATTACAGGTAACACAGTGCAGTAACTGATACAGGTACAGTCCTCAACAGTTATTGACTCATGTATAAAAATCTAAATATTAAGTTTCACTTTTAGTTTTGGGATATTGTACCTTTCCCAGCAGCAGCAGCCAATGCTTCAGAAATGATTTATTTTGCTGCACTGTTCAGCTCAGTCTATTTCACTACTGGTCAGCAGCACACTGATGTTTTAGAACACATCCAAATATGGACCTCTGTTTTTATGAAATGGACAGTCGCCGGTAAAACAAAAGTGTTTTACCAAATCTAATATTTTCATCAAATTAACCTTGTACATGATATGTTAAAAGCATCTCGGATGCCGACTGAATGTCTTGTTTTAGTATTGAACCACGGTTGAGGGGGTTACTTTAAAAAAGTAAGTAATGTTCTAATACAGTTACAAATTACCCGGTAAAAAATTTAGTCAGTAACAGAATACAAATATCACAATATTAAAGTAATGTAACTTTCAGTTACTCTGTGATTACCTCAATACCAAACATGCAAATGAAGGCAAAAGAAAAACAGTAAATAAGAAGACTTTTATTTAATCTTAATCACGAGACCAGAGTGATGGTGTGTGAGACTCCTCATATATGGGTGCATGTGCACTGTTACAGACTAGTATATTTATTTTTAAATTGTAATCCTCTCATTTTACCTAATGTATCTGTAATCTAATCACATCTTTTTTCTGTAACTTTACAGGAATACAGTTGCCTTTGTTGTATCCTGATTATGTAGTCCTGTTAAATGTATTCCATTACTCCCCAATAATGCCAAAAATAGATTATGATTAGATCTCAAACTGTTAAACTTGTAAGAAATTGCATATTTTTTGTGATGGATGTTTGCATTAATTGGACATGATGAATTATTATTTTCTATAATCAGTACCTTTTTGATTATTTTGTTGTCAACTTTAATTAAGCAAACTGAAACAAGCACAGCAGTGTGAGCAATTTTTAACATCATCATTGTAAAGTACTTAGCTAATCTGCAACAGGATGTCAAAAAGCAGTAAGTCATGTAAATTCTTTGATTAATTGATTCTTCACCGTAATTCTTCACACTACGGCTTCAAAGTGCAAATTATCTGCTCATGTGTCACATGGCTGACCGCTGACATCGGCCTTACACTTAGGCTTATTGATTTATTGGCAAAAAAATAGATATTAAGTACAAAGGTGATCTCAAGATTTCACCCCACAGTGAAAAAGACTTGCTGATAAACTTCACTGTCTTCTCAGTGTCAGAGAGATTTCAGTGTCTGAGTCAAGATGCACTGAGATTCCATGATGTTACATTAAACAATGTATTTTATCAGATTCTATTATTACATAAAACATTCAGAAAAGTTAAAATATTGACTGTAATGCTCATTAATGCTCTATTGATCATGATGTTGTGTTCAGGTGCCCAATAGCCATGAAAATTATGTCTTCAAACCATCTGTTTTAAGATGATGATGAGGAGGGATTTATGTGTTTTTATGAAAAACATTTAAAACAGCATAATAGTCAAACAAAATGTTTCACTGGGTAAAATAAGTTGAAGGAAAAGAACTTACTATTGTGTCTCTGGTTCAGATAAGTCACTGAACTGTGTCCCGCCGTTGGACTGCAGAGAACCAGGGGAAGCCTCCTCACATGTGCTGCCGGCTGTGCCTGACTCAGGCTGCCACAGAAGGCAGGAGCAGCGAGTCCGCAGCTCTTTATACAAAGTATTAAGCCACACGATGGAGACCCATGTACAGCCCAGTAGGCTCTTGAATGCTGCACGAAACTCTGGGCTCCTGCAGTAGATGATAGGGTTGAGGCCCGAGTTGATGTATCCCAGCCAGTTTAACAGCAGGAGGCTCCTGCCATCCCTTGAGGAATAGCCTTGAAATACACTGATAATGTTGGCGAGGAAGAATGGCAGCCAGCACACAGTGAAGGTCCCCATGATAATACCCAGGGTCTTGAGGGCCTTGTGCTCTTTGACGAGCGTCATCCGTGACGGTCTGCGCTTGGTGCTCTTGGTCGGCACAGCATTGTTGTAGCTGCTGGAGCCTGCACAGCCCAATGGTACGATATTGTTGATGTGGGTGCTAACCTGCATCTGGGCTGTTGGACACTCACTCTGGAAACGCGTACGATTCTTATCTATGAGCCTGACCTGCCGTTTGGCTATTAGGAAGACTTTTGCGTACACAAATATCATGATGAGCAGTGGAATGTAAAAAGACACTGTAGAAGATCCAATAGCGTAACCCTTGTTAGTCACAAAGTCACAGCATTTAGGGTCATTGTAGCAATCTTTGGCTTCATCAGACTCATCTTGCCAATATCCTTTCATAATTGGCACAAAGGAAATACAGGAGGACAAAGCCCACACTAAACAAACTATTATCCTGGCACGGCCCTTACTGAGCAGCACCTTGTATCGGAGTGGCCTCGTAATGGCTATGTACCGATCCACTGCTATGCAGCAGAGTGTCTCTATGCTCGCTGTCACACACAGGACGTCCACAGAAGTCCAGATGTTACAGAAAGTATTATCGAGCAGCCATTGACCTGTCACCACAATAGTGCCCCCCAGGGGTACCACAAAGACCCCCATGATGAGGTCCGCACAGCCCAGGGACATAATGAAAATGTTTGTGGTCGTCTTCAGCTGTGAAGTGCAAGCCACAGCGATGATGACCAGCAAGTTTCCCACCACTGTGATCAGTATGATGATGACCAGTATGATGAGGCTCCAGGGTCTCACCACATCGTCTGCCGCATCTGTGCCATTTATGCTTTGGTTTCCATCCATTATTCACCACCTTGACCTGGACACAAAAAATATTTTCATGTCAAAGACAATAAAACTAAGGAAATTCCTTTTTTATAGAAGCACCATAAACCTACTCTGAATAAAAAGATTCCTTACTAAATAGAAGTTACCACAGCTTACATTTCACACCTTGTCAGTCTTGTTTGGCAGAGTTCAAGTCGCTTTCCGTGTCTCCAGAGACGTGAATGTTTGTGGAAGTTCCTCTGGTGTGTGCGGCAACATGTTCTCCAAAAAGATGTTTCCAAGTGTCCAGGCAGTATTAGTTCAAAGAGTTGCAACACTTTCGTGAATCCAGAGAACGTAAAGTCAAAAAAAGTTTTTCAAAAGAAAACTCGTCCATGTCAGTCCATCCAGTGGGACTCAGAGGAGTTTGCCATGTTTGTCACTGAGCGACAATGCCAGAGTTGGACTGTTGGAGATCAGGCAACAGTGACGCTGTTGCAGGAACCACCAGAGTGCACCAGAGTGGCTATCCACTCTTTTCTTTTGCTCTCTCTCTCTCTCTCCGTCTCTCTCTCTCTCTCTCTCTCTCTCTCGCTCTCTCGCTCTCTCTCTCAGTGCAGGTTGCCCAAGATTGTATTGGCTCTAATCACACCCTGGCTGAAGACAGAGGGGAGGAGTTGAAAGTGTGCCTGTGTGCCGAAGCCATACAGGGATCAGTACCCTAAAAGAGCCACACACACACACACACACACACACCCCCACACACACACATACACACACATAGACACATATTTATATAACTGCAGGCAAAGAACTAATCCTCCATCACAGAGTGGAAATTGGTGTAATGCATGTCAAATTGTTGCTTTAAAACTGTTTATCTTTGTGACACACACATTGTTTACTTGTAAGTGGAAAGGTACGTGATGAACATCAGCTCTTATGCTTTAGTGTCCCTGCTGTTGTGTTGAATGTAGCAGCATCACTAAGCGTGTTAACTTATTAACTGCTTCTGTCACCTGACTGTGTCAACAAGGTGACAGGCTTTTCCACTCCTGGCCTCTGTTCTCATTCCCCAATGATGCTGGTTTATGTCAAAAACACACTCAGCAACACTTTTTTGTCATTCATTTTAACAACAGCTTTTCAGTCAACACAACATACTGGATGATCTTGGCAGGTTTTGCTGTTAAATTGTGATTATCATAATCTTTACTTTAATACCACAACTCTAAAGGTTTCTTACCGGTTTATTTGTCAAACAGTTTGTGGTCAACTTTGCAGACCACAAGGCATGAGGCACCTCCAACTGTGGAGAACAGGAAATAAATGCCCTCCCTTTGACTCGATGCAGTAAAAGCAAAATAATAGATCACTATCATTGTTCCTGAAGCTGCTGCACTGAAGAAGAACAATCAGGCAAATGCCTTCTATGCGATTCCCTTGAGATATCATGCTGCAGAGCTGCACTCTCTTGTCACTGGGCAGTTCCTTCTTTGGTCTGATCAGCTCCACAACTGCAGCTGTGACAGCTCTGCATTCATTTACCATGCATTTAACTTGTACTTATAGAGAATGTGAAAATCAGAAGACTCGCATACAAATGTACATAATTGTTGGCAGTTATGCAGCGCAGAATATTCCCATGATTTATGATTAATTCATATTGTACCATTAAAGTAGTTATAGGCCTAATCAATATTTCATATTAACAAATGTGGCTGCAAACAACGTAAAAGCAATGTGACAGAGTAGAAGTCACCATCATCATCCAAATCTGCAGCTCAACACGACTTCATGGCACTTTATACGTTTGATTCAACTCATTGTTTAGTTGTTTGCCCACAACTTTGCTTTTTTGGTTCAGTGTTATCACTCTCTAGCACTGTTTTCAACCAGAGCATGCAGTTGTTTATCACAAAATATGGCAGGGGAACATTTAGCAGCTAAACCACAAACAGCTAGCCAACAAAAAGATTACTAGCAGCAAGTGGATGTTAGACTTACATTCACCTAGGCAGCCAGAAAACACCTCGAAATACAGGACAAAATTGCTCTGTAACTGCTGGATGTGAAAATAGAAAAGTTTATCATCAACTTGTAAAATAAGGTGGTGATAGGCTGCCCTCTAGTGGCCTAAAAAATAGGTCATTGCACAATTGACGTACAATATTAGACGCAACTGTTCCAGAGTTGTAATGCCAAGTAAATATATGCTACCGCTAAAGGTAGCATCTGCCATATGAAGTAACATACATTACAGGTTTCACAAAGCTATTTTTGGCAAATATACCCATACTCCTTGACATGAGTTTGAAGGAGCAATTGATACAACTATTTGTGTATCTGTTGGTTCAATATCAAGCCATAGCCATGATATGGTTAGCTTAGCCTGCTAGCCTGGCTCTGTCAAAGGCTAATGAAACCCAATTACCAGAGCCTCTAAAGCTCACTAAATTTTCATTTTTATTCTTTGGCTTTTGTACAGATTAACCAAACAAGATATAACATGCTAGGACAGAGCTAGGTGTTTCCTGCTGTTTTGCGTCTTTATGCCAAGCAAAGATAGCAGTTGTTGGCTTCAGTCTAAGGGTGTTATCAATCTTGTCATCTAACTCTCTGCAAAATACGAACAAGCACATTCCCAAAATGATGTACTCTAAAGCTTGAAAAGTGTATCTGACTGATTTGGAGGCTACTTTAAATTTAGCAAAATATTCAGGTTAATAATTGTATTGGTACAATACAATGGAACGTTTCACAGATGGCACAGAGCCTTTTTTTGTTTTACTGAACTTGAGTGTTGATGTCTGCAGAAGGGAGAATGCTGTCTGCTTCTGTACTTCTTTGTTGCCAATAAAAATCACTCCTTAAACAAATGGCCCCTTGGATATTTAATCAACTTGAGTTGGATTGTATCCTGCTTTTCTCATCATGTACACAATGTCTTTCTACCCTTCTGTCTCATTTAGGTTGAAATGACCTTTTTTTTCTTTTTCACTTCGTCACTCATCTGATAGGGAAGTTGTGGAGTTGTGCATGCACTCACAAAAGGGCAAAGGCGGGCAAAAACAAAACACTGGCGCCTTTTTAAAGCTGATGACCAAGAGGCCCCTCCGGACAGCATTTCTGTAGATGAAGGTCACCGCTGTGGAGCTGACAACTTGACAGCTGCTCATTTGTCTTTGCGTGAGAAGATGCCATTGGTGGATCTGGACCTGGTCCTGGTCTAGTCAAGCGTGACAGCTGGCACAAGCTGAGTTGTTGATAGTTAAATCAGCCGTGACAGCTTTCTCACCATTGCAGAAGAAGCCCTGCAATGGTGACATCAGTGTAATGTAAATGCAGGGATTTGTATTTCATAAAAAGTCATCAGGTCTTATCATTTTCAGTCATCCAGGTAATGGTATTACTGAGTGGTATATCAATATAGCACTTACTATTTGTTAGAATTATTTTTTACTTTAATTTAGTTTGACCGAAAACACTAATGTAAGCGTTGCAGATGATGGAAACAGTTTGTAATTTTTCTTACCCGTGAAAAGAAAAGTTTGATGACATTGTGGGGTAGCGTAGCACCATGGAAGTTGTTGTCGTCATTGTTAAATTTTGATGATAGAATGGATGGGCCGGAGGATGCAGGAGGGAACCTCCGCTGGGAATGGTTGTAACCCCATCATTACCTAACAGTGAAGCAATGAATCAAGGTTTCTTATAGAGATGTCAGCATGAAGGATCCAACTATATCTGACAGCACTCTCATAATCAACTATTCCCTGGATGTGTTGCAGTGGTGGTGATACAGCTGATTGCATGCAGTACTTTTCCTGGTAAACACACCAACCTCTTTGGTTCGCAACTGTGTCTCTGGGCAAGGCAAAGTGGACACACTGGTGTCTGCAGGGCTGGCTGCCAAGCTTGGATGCAGGACTTACATTTCTTGGTTTTGGCAAGACTGCTCGTGGAGGGCAGCCCACCCTTCAGACACTTGGCTTGTCCCCACTCTCAAGCACAGAGGTACCCTGGCAGTGAAGAACAGCTCTGGAGGACCAAAGAGGAACAACAGCAGGCTGGTCAGACAAGACCACAACAGCCAAAGAAGCCAATGTGTTTACCGGGGAAACTACAGCTCACAATCTCCTGTATTAGCACCACCTCCGGTTGTTTGTTGTAAAAGCCAACAGTCAGGATAACTGCACATAAGCAACATTTAATACAGAAAAACCTCAGAGTCAAATTCTCAAGACAGGTGTTCAGGTAATGTACACATGCATGTTACATTTATTCATATTCATGTTTAGTCACATTCAACAAATTTCTTCCTAACCCTGTGACGAATCATCTGATGTTATAATCCAACGGTACCTTGTTTAAATGTACAGATTACTCTGGGTTTGAGCATTGTAGGAAACATTCGGTATTACTTATCGGTAAGTATACAAACAAAATATTTAACAAAGATCTAGTCATTTAGTCTTTTAGATTTTTTTATTGAAGAAATCTTACAAGTTTTACCTTTAAGGCCAAATGTGTGATGTCTGATCTGTTAAACATCAGCAACATCATGTGTTTTATCGTACAAATCAATCAGATGAACATATATCTCATGTTGTACATGACCTCAGCAATATGTCACTAAAAATAGGAGATATATTTGGCAGCAACTGCATACTTTCTCTGAAAAAAGAAATATCCCGATTTACAGTGTGCAGAACAGTCAGGGATTTGCTTGGTTAGTGATGGCAGTGCTGTAAATCATCAGAGCTGTCATAAGGATTTAGAAAGCCCCTTCTTTACGGGCTCACTACCCGCATATACAGTGCCCTGGGAATGTTCTCCTCCTCTCCATGGAAACCTAAAAGATGATTAGTTCCAATGAGCTTATATTAAAAAAACTTCTGGTATTTCTCTGTTGAGACTAACAGCATATAGCAAAGGTCTGATCCATGGCAGCCATCTGGACTCTACAAGCTTACATTTCAATTCACAACGCAATCCATCTGGTCAGTGCCAACACTCCCATGCTTGGAAAAGTCCACACAGTCACTCTCCCACTCATTGCCAATGAAGAATGCCAGAGGGTGTAAATCTTGCAGACATCAGTTTGCTCATATTCAGCAAGACTGATTGTAGGTCATTTGGTAGAGTCTAGATGTGGATTTTTTTAATTGAGTGGTTCTTCAAGATAATGTTTGGATCTGCTGAAGTGCCTTTTCCAGGGGGAGACAAGAGAGACGTTTAATGTCTTCATCCTGTCAAACAAAAGAAAAACTGGAGCTGGCACTTTGAGCGGGATCACAATACAAAAAGGGGTCAAGCTATTCCATTTTATAAAACCACTACACTTTCATTTTGTATTCTTTTCACACCACACCTTCACCAGCATTTGGGTTGTTTTCTGTACATCAGATGTTTAGGAATGCTCCCTGTGAGTTTGTTTGGAAGTTTTTTTCCTTTTGCACAGGAAACTCTACATTAGTTGGAGAAGCTAATCATGACTGGAAGGAGGAGGAAGGAGTGGCTGCAAGTGGAAAACAAAACTAAGCACACTAATGTTGGCTTTACTTTACCCTCTACATGTAATGTGATAATATGCATAATATGTGACATACATCAAGAATCTGAAGGAAATTAATCATGGAAATGATGTAAGACCAGAGAACATTTTCTACGCATGTATGCATCCTGTGGGGGTTAAAGCCCAAAAGCAGTTCCTCTGCCAGCAGATACAGTATGAGGCCATATGTTGAGGTGAGAGGAGCGTGGTTTAAAGACCGAGTTGTTCAGCCTTCCGCAATTCTCACGTCTTGGGTAAATCACACTCATTACACTCTGAGTGGAACCACATGCAGAGAGTCTCTTAGGGGTGTATACAGGGAATACTGAGGGATTATTAAGGCAACTGTCGCCCCCCATACACTCTCAGGAGAGATGTCCAGGACCAGTGTCAAGCTATTTTTGGGCCATTTCCTTCTGACCACCACTCTGAATGCATACATATGCTTCCAATCTCAAGCTTTATAACCAAAAAGTAAAAGTGACCTTTGGCATGACCCACATCTCAAAGCAAAAATGGCTTCTCTTTATATTAGCCTGTTTGATACGTTTTTGATTTGATTTGCATCAGCATTTCATGCTTGATGAAAATGTATCATAATTTATACCTTTTGTAATACATGACTTGAATGAATTGATGAAAATATTCTTACCGTCTTCTGTCTGAACTGTGAATTTGAATCAACAGTCAGTAGCCAGTTAGCCTAGCTTAGCATAAAGACCTTTAAGGCGTTATTATGCATCCCACTGCTTTTCTTGCCAGAATCACCCTACTCCACCTCTAAGGCCCAACCGTTGGACGTCTGAAGCGTTTGGGGAGACTTGGACAAGGTCGGGAACAAATCTGTTTGGTGTGTTCAGCTGAGTTTGAAGCTTTCGTAGCCGTGCAGACATTGTCTGCTCCGATTCAACATGCGAAGTCTGAGCCCTTGGATTCACTGATTGGTTGTGTGCTAGCTGTATGACCATTCTGATTCACACGGATTCGCACTAGCGAATCAGCGTGGTGTGTGGGAGTTGCAGAATACCGTGTGCGCTTTGTTTTTCTATGCACTCCGTTCTGTCACATCCTCTTTTCATGTCGCACCACCAGCTTATCGCATCTCGCGTAAGCGCAGGACGTTCACGCTACTGTGGAGCTGGCAGCACGTCGAAGCGGTGTGTTCAATGCAACTTTTCTGCCGAACGGGTCAGACGAGAGGCAACAGAGCGGTCGGATAAGGCAGCTGGCTGTTGGTTTGAGTCTGGGCGGTGTGTGGTGGCCTTAAGTTGTTGCCTTTGTTGGTTGCGTTGGTTGCATTGTGTGTTGCTCTGGTTGTAGATGCTTTTTGCAGAGCCATTAGAGCTGTTAATGAGCTGTAGTTTCCCCAATTAACAGACCAGTGTGATAGCCCGGTCTGCTGCTGCTCCTCTCATCCACCAAAAGTAATGTTTTCTTTCCACTTGAATGACAGTTTGGTAGGAGGTTTCTTAGTTATTGGTTTTCTTTAAGTTTTAGTTTTATAATCCGTTAACAAAACTAAATCTCAATGAATTACTTTTAAAAAGCTTTGTTAAATTGACCAATTTACCACTCAACAAGGATCAAATGAAAGTCAGTATTTTTAGTGGCTCCATAAGGCTACACATCCTGATACCTAAGCAACTCAATACATTGTTTGATAGGACCTTCACAGTTTGGTTAGGTTTAGGAGAACACGATGGTTTTGCTTAAAAAAACAACATTACTGTTTTTAAATTCAGTTTCACTTCTTTTACTTCTGTTTATTTTTGAAAAGCACGTGCGTGTGGAGGGGGTTTGTATCACTCAGGTTATGTCTACTAAGGGAAATCCTCTACCAAGGTGTCTCTCTTGAGGCAGCCTGTTAATTAAAAGTCCATTCTTCGACATGTAGGAAGCTTTGCTTGTGTTTTCTTTGGGAGTACCCGCACAGGACCAAGAGTCACTAAACAGCACACGTGCTACAGGCAGCAGGCCATCTAATTAGAGGATCGCGTTTGGCTGGTTTTGAAAGCAAACAGAGCAGTCCCAACACTTTATGAATAAGAACCATGCTGGGGTTCCCATTTGGTAAACATGGAAACAAACATAAATGTGACCTGACTTGTCTTGCTGCTTGTGACATTCACATTAAACCCCTGAACCCTTGGTCCCTCGGAGCAGGTCGTTAGGTGGTTGTAAATCTGCAAGACTGTTGGTGATGGCCATTACAACATGCTATTAAAAAATCCATACAGCCAAAAGGTCTGCCATTATTGCTCTAAGGCAAACAATAAATTTGAGTCAGAGGTTGACACTGGCTATATATCTTAATAAAAGAGGTGGTTTGGTTCTGATCATCTTCTGCATCAGTGTCAGAGCGAGGAAGGCAGGAGTGCAGGGTGCTGGCGCCAGAGACAGAGACACACAGACAGAGAGAGGAGGGCTCTGGTTCAGCCCTCATCCTGTGGGGATCAATGACTACAGCTAGTGTCAGCAGCATGTTGGCCCTCAGCTGGGGGTTGAGTTGACATTAATCACCATAATTACTAATTACCACCTGCGATCTCATTGAATTATTGATGGCAGTCCAGGTGAGATCCACCAGTAGGTGAAATCCGCTGTCGGGTAAACATGCCGGATAAAGATTAACCACATGAGATATTTTGATGGCTAGAGCGATGAGAATCTTGTCAGTACAAAAAAAGGAATGTGAGGCAAAACAGCAGACGGCTAATTGAGCGTACAAAGGTGAAATACGGGCACAAGAATATCACCGAGCAAACATGGGAGGGCAATCTGAGTACACAATTTAAAAACTACTAAATGGACTGCTCAGTGTGATATCACTGCATGTCTAACATGTTGCATAACTAACTGTAATTGTAATGATAGATATACACCCTGAACAGTCATGACTGAAAATGCAGCCAAGTCAAAGCTATATTTAGTGTTTCTCACCACAATGCATTGTGTGTACTATTAAACAAGCTTTTTTTTTTTTAATGATCAAGTCGAAAGGTTATAAAATGTGGTCCTTAAGACTTCCAAACATCGCCTCAAGTTTTGTAGTTAGGTGTCGTTGAAAGTGCGATACGCTTTTTTGTGAAACTGGGACAGGTCCGACCTCATGACCAGGTTTCAGATGGTAGATATAATCCCTTGTCATCCTTGTCTCCAAATGATCGCAAACTTCAGATTCAAACAATTTCATGTTGTGGCACCCTGTGGAATTGAAACCAGTCAAGCTGCTCTTTTTCTGTCTCCTCAATGGGATTTACGTTGTTCAAAAGCAAGTTCTTTTCTATGTATCCACGGCAGACATTCTTGCACAGCAAACCCTCAATGTCCCGCTCTTATGTTCTAAACATTAGTAAAAAATGAGACAGTGAGCAGACATTTCCTCGTGTTACATGTTCCAATACACAGTGTGTACAGTCACGCTGAAAGAGGCAGTGATATGCAGTCATTTTCCAGACTAATGTCAAAGCCCAGCCCAATAATGGACAAGGTGTACCCATTTTCTCTTGCTGCATGAGGTCCACTGTATAATAATTAAGACAGGAGAAGCCTGTCAATCAGTGTTAAGATGTTTTTTTTTTCTGTTACAGGGACATAAACAGTCATTATTTGAGCTCACAGAACCCCTTTTGACTGGCCGGCATCCTCAGTGGTCAAAATGCAGTAACCAAATGTTTCCACCGACTTGTCATGCACATCTGTGAGCACAGTGCTGCAGCCACAGTGTCTCAAGGCACATCATTGTGCCCTGCTTTGCACCACACCACCCATGTTAAGTGGCCTCATTATGGACCAAGTCTTTTATTGTATTTTAAGGGTCAGGAGGAAAGCTCCCCGAATAATTCTTGTTAAAAGCTGTTTTTCGCGCCGCTACACTGACACAGATCATTTGACCTGTAACCAGGACTTTCTCCTTTACAGTTAATATGTGGAGATTCACCTGATAACACGACAGAAACAAGAACACACCCACATCTTTAGCTGAACCCACTCCCACTAGTACACATGCATCCTTGTTCTGCTAAACCCTGTGGGGACATTACACTGGCTTCTATTCATTCCTTAATCCGTGACCTCAGTCTGAACCCTCCTCTCTTAACCTTGATACTTAAACTAACCCAAATATCCCCATGTACCACATTCCTTCGATTATATTCATCCTACAAAAATACACGCGTAAGCACTTACATTTACACAGAGGTTATATGTATTTAGTATGTAAATATGACTCTCAGGGGGGGAAACCCATATGAGTGGTTGGAGATGAAGAAAGAAACCACCATGGAAAGACAGTAGCTGGTAATCTCAGGTGTGGATGAAGAGTGGAAACTGAGGGCAAACCTGATTTGCAGGTCAAGCATTTCTGTTTTATCTTTAAGCTATACTTCAGGGCATAGAGTCAGGTGTGTCATGTGTTTTCAGGGAAAAACTGAGTTTATTCTAAACATGTCATATATCCAAGACCACAGATGTTTTACCATACCATAGTTGAACCCACATGTCTCTTTTACAAGCTTCACAAAGGAAGAATGCTCTGTTTATTATTATTGAAGCAATTTTGTTTATTTTGAGAACTGCGACCATTACAATTTTACACATTCTAATATACAACTTGTCTTAAAGATCAAATCCAGTTTATCAAGTAAAATACAGAAATGAAATGTAATTTATCCAAATTAAGTCTTTGTTATAATCAATTAATCGTCTTTTTCTAAGAAATGAAATCCAATGTCATCAAAAAATGTAATTAAATTCAAACTAAATGAATATATATATATGTATATATATATATGTATATGTATATATATGTATATATATATATACATATATATATATATATATATATATATATATATATATATATATATATATATATATATATATATATGTATATGTACATATATATATATACACCAAACTAGTTTCAGAAATGAAATCAAGCGAATCAAAATCAAAATTAAGAAACTTAGTTGAAAATATTTAAAAACAATAAAAATGTATTGTGCAGATTTCTCCTGGAGTAAGGATGCTTACCAGCTGGCCTGGGCATTAAAAACTTCTTTCCCCCAGTGGTCCAAGCGCCCGTGCTAATGGTGTAAACGTCACCGTCCTGGCTAGCTGCACAGCTAACTGAGCTAACAAGCAAACAGTAGCTCCAGTCATGGATGTATAAAAGAATACAGTCATCAGCAGTTGGTGACATGCTGGTCCTGTTTGTTGGGAGTATGAATTAAACAGGTGGCCACTTCTTACATATTGTACCTTTAAATCAATTTAATATTAAAAATTTAAATGAAAAAACCTATTAAATCAAATTGATTGCCAATGTCTAAGTTTTTTCAATTGAATAAAAAAAAAGTTAGACTTAATATGCATTCATCACATTAAATCAAACAATTTGTGAAACAAATAAAAGTAAGTATTTGTTGTTTTCACTAGACGTTTCATTTCAGTAAGTTGTTGAGTTAATTTGATTTGATGTCTAGTTTTTGTTCTATTTTTCCAAAAACACTGATGAGACATATTACCTGCAGAGTGTGACTGGTCGCGAGCAGGTCCTTCAGACTTTGGACTCCTGCCTCGAACATCTCTGTGGCTGTCAGCTCCTGTGGTGCTAAAAATGCTTTGTGACTTACGCTTCCATCAAAACCTTAGGACCGACACACCCTTTCTCTTACGGGTACCTCCTCAGCCAGTAAGGCGCTACATTTATGTTTTATGAATGCGTTCATTCAGCAGATAAATCATTGGAAGTAAACCAACAGGACGTTGCCTGCGACCCATCACGCCACCTTTTTGACAAGTTGCAGGTGACAGTGTTCTGGCGAATAATCAGCAAGGCTGTTGGAAGATTTTGACAAGTTCAGCAGACCCATGTACATACTGCTGCCAACCTTGACATTTTGCCTGTAAAGTCATGCCAAATTAAATCTCATCTGGAGTACACTACTAGCCTTCTCTAATGCACACTGACAATGTGATTATGTTTTGTTGACATAAGAAGAAAACGTATTCAATATCAAGATAACAGCTTAAAAAAAATTGCCAGTGGACGTGGTCCACGCTGCTATCGAGCTGTTCTGTCAGAGAAAGGCAAGACAGACTTCATGAACTACAAACCCACACAAAAACAATACCTGCCTGGCAGTAGCAAAGAACCTGTTGCTTGCAGGTAAGGCTATGATGCGCCTTGGTTGAAAACACCGTCGTGACATGTCGTATGAAATGATCCAACAAGAGAGTTTGGTTACATACTGTAAATATTTACTGTTAGTACTTGACAACGGGCCTAATGTGAATGTGATGTTGTGAAAATATTACTTTCTGTCAGGTGGAAAACGGGTTATGTAGGAGAGCCCATGGTGGTGAGACTGGCAGGGTCATAAATAGTAAGAGGCTGGATGAACATTAGGAGGGTTATGTGCTTTTTCTTTTTCTTAATGGGACGGTGGAAGGTTTTTTTGGGGGGAGGCATATTTATATCCTATTTCAACCCTCACTTGTAAGAATTGTAGCAGTCCCATTATTTGCTTTCTTTTTATTTCAGCAAAATCCTGTCCCTAATTGATGTGTGAGCAGCTTGGAGTGTTCCCCTCCCAGCCAATCAGGATGTGACGACGCCCTTTGGTGAAGGCTTAAGAGAGGTGGGGAATGAGAACACCCAGGTCATTCTGACTCTGATTCTGCCATTGACGTGCTGTAGAACTCATTCGAAACAGTCTGTCGGCCAGAAAGTATGGTCTGTTTAGACCCTGTTGAGATTTCTTTGCTTTGGAAATTGGGAGCGTTCTTCGTTTTAGTTGGTTGACCATCAAAAGTCCATCAAATAAGTTGTGCAAGAGTGTTGCTCGCCTTTCAATAGCCTGGCGCCTGCTGGTTGCCTTCAGTTTGTTTGTCTTGAACGAACCCGTTAACTGAACCTCTCCATACACCTTCCGCAGTTTCCTATTCCATTTCATTAGGGACTTAATATGGAATAAAATAAGTATATTTCAGTTTATTTATTCCCTGAGGAGGCTTGTTCATTATTATCGAAGTATTTCTGACCTTTGGCATTCCCCACAGATATACTGTATATTTTTAGTTCAGTGTGGGCTGCATTTTCCCGGCAGTACTGCCACAGAGTTACTGAACAAAAAATTGGTAACGCTTTGTGTAAGGTCCTTCGAAAAGGGTCTAATTTATGACCCTTACAAGGCAATGCTCTCACTTTAGATCCAGTAGCAACTAGTACAGTATTCTGCTAATAAATGAATACTAAACTATGTTTTCAGTTAATAGAGCAACATATAGGCTTAGTAAAGGTCCAACAGTGAAATAACAGATAATGGAGAAGTGAAAGATAAGTAAGTTAAAGACAATGTGTTTGTGATGCTATTAAACACAATTATAAGAACATATTGCTTTTAAATGCTTATGATCTAACAATAAATGTGTTTGCTAAGCTATAACACTTTGACAGTCGTATTTAAGTACTCAGCTAATGTTTATTACAAGGACATTAATATAAAGCGTTAGCCACTAGTGCTGTCTCTGTAGGGCTTTGTTCCTGTTCCCATAAATCAGTGGCTGCAGTAACCTTTTCATATAGCAGCCCTTTCACTATCACTGCTTATTGTCATGAATACACTTTCCGGAGGTATAGGGGACAGAGTATTGCAGTTTCCCTTCTAAGAATTTAAGTTGAGTGGAAGTTAATAACTGACATCTTCAATGCCATTTTCTTGGCTGTCTGTATCGAACTTCTTAAGTGTCATTTCTCTGTAGAACATCTCTGCTTGGACCTGTGAATGAGACACGTGGAGGATGTGCAAGTAAGCCTGTTGGAATGAGATTGGTGTTAAATGGTGATTTGCTTGCTTGCTGAGTTTTGTAAGTATCTAAATAGGTTTTTCTGTACGGCTTCCATTATTTCCATCTTTTTCCTTTTCTTTTTTATGCGGTACACAAAGTGCTGCTATCAAGCTGTAAAGCCTATTATTATGCAGAGTGCCTCAAGGAATCAAAAGGGCTGTAGGTGTCCTTATCTCTGACTAATTATCGGGATTGTTGGACTGCGACTTCACCAACATTTACTTTTCTGTGCTGCTCAAGATAAAGGACCAATTAAACTCTGTGTGACCAGGCCTTTCTCCTCACATCGATTGTCAGCTTTAAACAAGCACATGTTATTTTTTCAAAACACTAATTAAGTAAACAGGCCATAAAATAATAGAAAATTAAGAAAATACAGTCAGGAGGCCATGCATCATCACATCTGAATAATCTATGTTTTTTAATCCATTCCATCTTAATGATCACTGCCATTTTGTTTTGTTTTGCTTTTTACCTTCAGTCCCACTTTTGTTTGTGTTCACTTTATTTTAATTGCTGGCCCCTAACATATCCTTTTAAGGCATTTTCTTTTCAACTCTAATTGCTCTTGCCTATCACCACCTCATCAAACAACACAAGCTTGCTCCCAAACTGTTTTTGTCAGCAATGCTGAGAACCTCTTGACCTGAACCAGGTCCAAGGCTTGTTTGTGCACTTTTTGGTTGTTAGTGAAAATGATGCTGAGTTGTGCCTCTATATCAAATCTTTTTTTGTTTTTCTTTTGGAAAAGAAAGTTTCTGCTAGATGTGTCATTTGTGAAGAAACAGCCTGAATTATTGCTGTAGCAGCAAGCTACAAGCTATTTTTATTTTGTTTATGTCAAGTTTAGGTGAAGTGTTTATGATGAATTATTGAGGCAATTGCACTTTTTTTAGTGGGTAAAAAAGATTTGTATCAACATTTTATGAGTTAATTTTGTTGAATTTGCAATTACAGCGACACATGATGCTCTGGGGCACAAAAAGACTGTTTTTCCAGAAGCTTATGCTGCGAAAGAAGCAGCCCTAAAACTGTAGACTGAGCTTCATAATTTGAACTATTCTGTCCAATAAAATTAGGGAAGTCCAGAAGAGCAGCAAGATTAAATCATTTTATTTCTATTCAAGTTAGCCAGGTGTTTAACCAGAAGTTAGCTGGCTTGGGGCCACATGACACGAAAGATCCAGGTAGTTTTATAGCCAGGAAGCTGAGCCATTTCATAGGAATGAATTGTCCGCTGCTCTCTAAGACTGTTTCGAGGTTTAATGTTACGTTCTTGGCTATCAGATTATCAGCAACCGTGGTACAAAGTAGTATGAGGAGACAGGACAGGCCGTCTGGAGTAGCTGGTTAGCATGCTAATATCTGTAAACATCTCTGCAACACTACATAGATATCTTTGGCACAACATCAACATTGTTGATTCCTCACAGTTAAAAAAAAAAGGGTTAGAAACAAATTGCCCCTTTAAATCCTCAAGTTTCTATTTGGGAACCACTGGTTTAAAGCCATGTAGCCCTCAGCATGCCTTTCTGGCTGGCTATGCTTAACTCAAAATTCAAAATAATTTTGCAACTTAAAGTAATTTTACTCCTTCCCACTAATATAACTTTCAATGAAAGTGTGTTACGGGTGCAGTTAATGTCCATTGGTTCCCTGTGTGACTGCACCTTTAAGGGGGGCCTCAGCCCCTGGCGCCATGTAAAGCATATTGTAATAAGGCCTAACGTGCTGATTGAAGATAAAGCTGAGAAAAGGAAATGTAGAGGAAGGGGAACTGGGTTGTGTAATCTACTACAGCATGATCCCTAATTGAGAAGAACAACAAGTCGTAGTACAATGACTTTATTTCTCATCTATTATTATTCTTTCTCAAATAAAATCATGATCTGTGTAATTACTTTGGGAAATCTTCATGACAGTATCTATAATTGCCCTGCTGGTGATCCCAGGGGACTTTAGAGATAGGGGGACAAGAGGCGAGTGGGGGAAGGCGGCATCTGCCTTCCTTTGTTACTAAATTCCTACGATGCACGCAAGTCCCCTGACATGCTCACCTCCTCAGTGCCAGTCGGACTAAGATTAGAGAAGGCACACCTCAACACTGCTTTCTAACAAGGCAACAAGGCAACAAGGCCTGCTTGCCTGTATCGTCGCAAGAATCTTGACTGGCCAGTTTATGCTTGAA